>NC_087347.1:79864177-80171585 GCF_030014295.1 Loxodonta africana | reverse complement strand
AAAGAGAGGGTTCAAGGATGACTCCTGTGTTTTCAACTTAAGCAACGGATGAAGGCCTTTCATTGAGATGGAGAGATTTAGGGAGGAATAAAGGGTGTGAAGAAATTAAGAATTCCATTTCAGCCATATTAAGATTGAGATGTCTTGTAGAATCTAAGCAGAGATGTCAGGTTGGAAGTTGGATATACATACATGGAGCTCAGGGAAGCAGTCATCACTGGAGATAAAAAATTGGGACTCATACCAGAATTAGGAGATAGCTCCTGCAGAAGTTAGGAGATGAGGATAAAGTGGTTATCCCTATTATATAAATATTTACTGAATATAATCATCCATTAATTCTGTAGTAAAAGTAGATACTCATCTACTATGCAGCCTATTGGAAATTCACTATTGGACAATTTAAATAAAAGCTGACATTTCTAAATGCCAGAAACATTTCCAAGTATTTTATATGTGTTAAAATGACATTTGATCTTCACAAATACTCCTGTGACTCAATTAACACTTATTATCACCACAGAGCAAGCGTGGCCAAACCAGATGACCCATACAAGTCTAAGAAATTAGGTTTATGAGTAACCTGAGAACAGCACAAATGTTCCTGCCAAATTTTAGCAAGATCTCTGACTCCCTCGTAGAAGTTGTAAACTCCCGAGTTTGATGACCCCTTTTATTAACAAGGTGAAGGGTCTGAAGGCATCTTTCCCAATCTGGCACTAGTCTGGCTGGAAACCTCAGGGATGTGTAATATATACATCTGAGCTGATGATAATATTGCCTAGCTTTTCTTTGGATACTGTTATATCACAAAAATTTCCTGTTCAATTCCCTTGTGTCTGAAAAGGATTTAAATATGTATATATATATATATATATATTTTTTTATTTAAAAGGACACTGAAAGTTCATGTCAAGTGAATTTTTATCTTTTTATCCTGTCCTTTAAAAAGACAACTCTTGTCGTTCTTTGGGCTGTCCTGATTATCAAAGGGAGAATCTTGGGCTACATACATGACAGTTCTAACCCAGTTTACGAATTCTTAGGAAGCTGCTTAGTAACAGAACAGTTGAATCATGTTTCGCTGGTATCAAAATGACCTGCATATAAATTAATTTAATACTCATTGGTTCAATAATATCTTGGTTACAGGAGTTCTATGGAAATGAAATTGACATATTAAAATGCCCTCAATTTAGTTTTATTTTTAAAAAGTAAGCAAAAATTTGCCATTAGAGATATATTTCAGGTTTTGAATTTGATATTCCACTTTATGAATTAAAAAAAAAATCTTATGCCATGATCTGGTTGATATTCTTTCTTATTGACAGTGTTGATAATTTCCATGCACAAATAATGGAATATGAGATCCATGAACCATGCTTACTGAAGTTAATAATGATTCTGACAAGTTTAAATCTGACTTGCTGTTAAAGCCAGATTTTCTGGAATGATGAGTAATTTTTAAAGCTTACACTTTAGGGGAAATATCATATTAGAGACCATTATACTTATAAAAAAATGAAACACAATTACATAAAATGAGAAAAGATTGTGTTTTAGTTTCTTCCTACTCATAGATTTTTTTTCTCCTAGCTCATTTCTATTGTAGGTACCTAGAAACCCATACTGTGCTCTGCAATTTCAAATGTTGTATGATGCATGCCTGGAGTTGCTGCTATTTCCTCTTACACTGTGCTGAGAAAACAAGCAATTTGCAAGGGATTGCTTTGTAAAGCTGCAAGGGAAAAGGCTATGGTCACAGAGCCTGATTAACTGAAAATGGATTCTCTGATGAGGATATGATTACTAGCTTCAAGCTTTATGATTCTTTGCTGGAAATACCACTGATTTTCTAAAAACCACTTAAGGAATGAATTTTGGAATGGAAGAGCAAGCACTGGTCCAGAAGTCAGCTATATTTCTTCTACTTCTGGTACTTTAATTTATTAAATTGCATAATCTCTTTCAGCTTCAATTTCCCTATCTATGAATAGGGTTATGACGGCTGTCTTTCCTGATGCATTGTGGATGCGAGAACCAAATGAAATAATACATGGATAAGAACATTTGTATAACAATAACTATGCCTTAATTATAAAGTGTAACTAATTTATCTTTAGTTAATCACCTGGACACAACCCAAATAAAATATTTCATTTTTTAAATTTAATAAAATACTTAAATGAATATTTTAAAAAGCAGTAGATTTCACGTAGGCAGCTTAAAAATTTTTTTTTTGTTGTTGAATTATTTACAGAAATACAGATGAGTATTGGTTCCTCTTCAAGCTAAGTTTGCAAAGAGCTAAGGCAGCGAAAGCAATTCTCAGGATAGATATATATGTTTTAAACCAGGTGATCCTTACAGGGACCATCATATAGGGAAACACTTGTGAAAGATTTTTGTTATTTCTGAGGTTTGTACATTTTTAAAGCTCCCTGATTACTTATGTAAATTTGCTCACCATTTCCCAGCTATCCTTGAGCATCACTATTCTCAGTGGTTTGGGCAGTTTGGTCATCTTCAAGCAAAACAAAACAAAAGAAACACCATAGTTTTTTTCAGAGCATAACATATAGAACAAATTTGAATTATGGACCATGTTTGGATGAGCTCACCATGTTGGGCTGTGTAACTGCACGAAACAAGAAGGTAACAGAGAGCTGGATGAAGTAAAGAATGATCCATACTGATGTAGGAAGGGCATGCTTAGCAGAAGGAACAGCCACTGTGATCACCCTAGGCCACATATTGGAAGAACAAAAAGGAGGTCAGTGTGACTGGAGCAGAGTGAGAAAGAGAAAGGGTGACATGAATGAAGTTAGATAAGTGGGTAAGGCCAGATAATGTGGAACATTTTTGACCAAGGTAAGAATATTGACCTTTACAGACATGATTTACATAATATTGTTCTCCTAACTAATGGGTTTTGTCACTCATTTAACATAATGACTTTTTTCACAAAATGCTACATTTAGTAGAAGCAACATAAAACATGAAACTTTGACATTACACTTTCGGGAAAACACACTAATGTACTTGACACAGGGTGTTTTTGGGAGCATACTATATGGAACATATTTGAATTATGCATATGTTTAGATGGACCCACCATGTTTAGCTCTGTGTAACTATACCGAGTAAGAAGGGTACAGGGAGAATATCTACAGAGTAAGAAGGGTACACGGAGATTATCTGTTGATTGCACATGCTATTTCCATGTGTTTCAAAACACTCTTATTTTGTCTCCAAATTGATCTTTTTGCTATATCTTTATTTTTAAGTGAATTTTGAGGGCAAAGTGCTAATGATTCCTAAAATCATTAAAAATTGGGAAAGGTAGGGTACAGAAATAATTCACCTACAAAAGACGACTCCTTTGCACCCTTTCCCACTACCCACCATCCATTACCAAGACTCTCTTCCTCCTTTGGCAAGGACCTTCTCTTAAAATGTTTTATCGAAGTATATAATTCTATTTATTTACCTTCAATTATTTATTGTTTATATTAACCTGTACTCATTATTCAAATAATATATCTTCTAGCTATAAGAAATTATTTGGGTATCTTGGGTTAAGATAGAATGAATCATGATTGTGTATTTTTAAATTAATTTTTTTTTTTTAATTTTGGCACTTCCCAATTATGGTAGAGAATATAGAAATAAATAAAACTCATTAACTAAGGTGGAGCCATGTCCTGAAGTGGGAAACCTGTGAAAGGCCCAAATACTTAAACAAAAGTGTCTGCTTCAAGGTGACTTGCTGTCTACAAATCTAGACACACTGGAACACTTTAAAAGACAATTTCTTTTATTAATAATAACCAATGAAGACAACATCAATAAAGTTTCTGCCTTTAAGGGTGTGCTATCATGCTTACTTGGCTGGGCACAATTGCAATAAATTTTCATTAAAAAAAATTCATATTCATCAGAGCTCAAGGTAGAGGTAGAATCCCACTCAAGGATTTATTTTTGATATTTTATGTATATATATATACACACATATATATATACCTGTTGCCATTGAGTTGATTCCAGCTCATATCAACCCTATAGGACAGAGAAGACCTGCCCTATAGAGTTTTCAGGAGCGGGTGGTGGATTTGAACTGCTGACCTTTTCATTAGCAGCCATATCTCTTAACCACTGTACCACCAGGGCTCTCTCTCTCTCTCTATACACACACATGCATATATGTATGTATACACATATACACACCATACACACACACACATATATAAAATTTGGTTATATGTATACATATATAATTTTGTTATATATACATACATATTTGGTTATATATATTACATACATATTTGGTTTTATATATACATCATATAGCTTGCATGTTGCTGTGATAATGGAAGCTATACCACTGGTATTGCCAATACCAACAAGGTCACCCATGGCAGACAGGTTTCAACGGAGCTTCCAGATTAAGACAGACTAGGAAGAAGGTTCTGGTGATCTACTTTTTTAAAAAAAATTGGCCAGTGGAAACCATATGAGTAGTAGAGGAACACTGTCTGATATAGCACTGGAAGATGAGCCGCTTAGGTTGGAAAGCAATGAAAATATGACTGGGGAAGGACTGCCTCCTCAAAGTAGAGTCAACCCTTAATAACATGGAGGGAGTCAAGCTTTCAGGACCTTCATTTGCTGATGTGGCACAATTGAAAATGAGAAGAAACAGCTGCAAACATTCATTAATAATCAGAAAGTGGAATGTATAAAATATGAAGCCAGAAAAATTGAAGGTCATCAAAAATGAAATGGAATGCATGAAGAGTGATATCCTAGCCATTAGTGAGCTGAAATGGACTGATATTGGCCATTTTGAATCAGACAATCAAATAGTCTACGATTCCAGGAATGACGAATTGAAGAGGATAGGTGTTGCATTCATTGTCAAAAAGAACATTTCAAGCTCTGTGCTGAAGTACAATGCTGTCAGTGAAAGGATAATGTTCATATGCCTACAAGGAACACCAGTTAATATGGGTATTATTCAAATTTACACACAAACCACTACTGCAAAAGATGAAGAAATAGAAGATTTTTACCAACTTCTGCTGTCTGAAATTGATCAAACATGCAATCAAAATGCACTGATAAAAAAAAATTTTTAATTACTGGTAATTGGAATGCAGAAATTGGAAACAAAGAAGGATTAATAGTTGGAAAACATGGCCGTAGTGATAGAAACAATGTCAAAAATCGCATGGTAGGATTTTGCCAGACCAAGGATTTATTCATTACAAATACCTTTTTTCAACAACATAAATGGAGACTATACACATGGACCTCACCAAATGGAATAGATAGGAGTCAAATTAAGTACATAAAGAAGCATAAGAACAGAAGCTCAAGTCAGCACAAGGCCAGGAGTGAACAACAGAGCAGATCATTAATTGCTCATATGCAAGTTCAAGTTGAAGCTAAAGAAATTTTTAAAAAGACCATGAGAGCCCAAGTATGGCCTTGAATGTGTCCCACCTGAATTTATAGTCCATCTCAAGAGCAGATTTGCCACAGTGAACACTAATGACCAAACACCGAAGGAGTTGTGGGAGGACATCATACATGAAGAAAGAAAAGGTCAGTAAAAAGACAGGAAAGAAAGAAAAGACCAAAATGGATGCCAGAAAAGACTCTGCAAGTTGCCCTTGAACATAGAGCAGTTAAAGTGAATGGAAGAAAGTATGCAGTAAAAGAGCTGAACAGAGATTTCAGAGGTTGGCTGGAGAAGACAAAGTAAAGTATTTAATGATATGTTCAAAATCTAGAGTTAGAAAACCAAAAAGGAAGAATATGCTCAGCATTTCTCAAGCTGAAAGAACTGAAGAAAAAATTCAAGCCTCAACTTGCAACGCTGAAGGATTCTATGGGCAAAATCCTGAGTGACCCAAGAAGCATCAAAAGAAGATGGAAGGAGTACACAGTCACTGCACCAAAAAGGGTTGGTTGATGTTCAACCATTTCAGGAGGTAGCATACGATCAAGAACCAAAGGTATTGAAAGAAGTCCAAGATGCACTGAAGGCATTAGTTAAAAAAAAAAAAAAAAAGGCTCCAGGAATTAAGGAATACCAATTGAGATGTTTCAACAAAAGGATGCAACCCTGGAGACACTCACTTCTCTATATCAAGAAATTTGGAAGACAGCTACCTGGCCAACCAATTAGAAGAGATCCATATCTGTGCCCCTTCCAAAGAAAGATGATGCAACAGAATGCAGAAATTATTGCACAGTATTATTAATGTCACTTGCAAGTAAAATTTTGCTGAAGATAATTCAAAAATGGTTGCAGCAGTACATTGACAGGGAACTGCCAGAAATTCAAGCTGGATTCAGAAGAGGCCGAGGGATGAGCAATATCATTGCTGATGTCAGATGGATCTTGGTTGAAAACAGAGAATACCAGAAAGATGTTTACCTGTGTTTTATTGACTATGCAAAGGCATTCGAGTGTATGGATCATAACAAATTATGGATAATATTGTGAAGAATGGGAATTTGCAAAACAATTAGTTTTGTTCATGAGGAACCTATACAGAGACCAAAAAGCAGTCATTTGAACAGAGCTACGGGACACTGTGTGGTTCAAAATCAGGAAGGTATGCATCAGGGTTGTGTTCTTTCATCATACTTATTCAGTATGTATGGTGAACAAATAGTACAAGAAGGTGGACTATATGAAGAAGAGCACAGCATCAGAACTTGAGGAAGACTCATAAACAACCTGGAATATGCAGATGACACAACCTTGTTTGCTGAAAGCAGAGGACTTGAAGCACTTACTGATGAATATCAAAGAGTACAGCCTTCAGTATGGATTACACCTCAAAATAAAGAACACAAAAATCCTCACAACTGGACTAATAAGCAACATCGTGATAAATAGAGAAAATATTGATGTTGTTAAGGATTTGATTTTGCTTGGATCCACAATTGGTGCCCACAGAAGCAGCAGTCAAGAAATCAAGTTACACAATACATTGGGCGAATCTGCTGCAAAAGGCCTCTGTTAAGTGTTAAAAAGCAAAAAAGTCACCTTGAGTACTAAGATGCACCTGACCCAAGCCGTGGTATTTTCAGTTGCTTAATATGCACGCTAAACTGGACAATGAACAAGGAAGACCAAAAAAGAGTCTATGGCTTTTAATTATGGTGTTGGGGAAGAATACTGAATGTACCATGGACTGCCTGAAGAACGCACAATTCTGTCTTGGAAGAAGTACAGCCAGAATACTCTATAGAAGTGAGGATGACTATACGTCATCTCATGTATTTTGGACATGTTATCAGGAGGGACCAGTCCCTGGAGAAGGACATCATGCTTGGTAAAGTAGAAGGTCAGGGAAAAAGAGAAAACCCTCAATGCGATAGGTTGACACAGTGGCTGCAAAGGGGCTCAAACATAGCAACTATTGGGAGGATGGTGCAGGACCAGGCAATGTTTCTTTTTGTTGTGCATGGGGTTGCTATGACTCAAAGGCACCTAACAACAACAACATATATATAAATACATATATATTTAGAAATAGCCTTTTTCTTAGATTCTTCAAATAAATATACACTTTCCTTTGCACTGCAATATATTTTCTTAGATTTTTTTTTCTTCTTTCTGTTTGTTTATCTTTGAATGTAGCTCAAGTATCAAAGATAAATATTTCTTAATATTCAGGGTACAGGGAAAGTTCTTATCCTCTCTTGATATCTTCCTGTCAGATCTAAACTTGGAAAGTTCCAACATGGTGACTAGCAGGTATTTTCCTAAAGCACAGCTACTGAATGGAGCTGTGGTTTTTTTTGGCTTCAGTTATTCTGTCAATAGAAGCTGCAATTGTTCTTTAGAGAATATAGCTCAGCCAGATGTCCAGTCTTCAAGGAGAGTTAGAAAGTATTTTAGTGTACAAACAACTATAATAACCTTGACACTTTATCAGCAGGCATCTCTTTTTTCCTTACTCTATCACACTCTACCAGTAAAATATTCCTTATCACTCATTCACCTTTTCATGTCACTACCAAATAAAGCTATCTCTCTCTGTCTTTATAGTTCTCTCTCAACCTCTCTGTATCTCTTTCCCCCATCCTTCTATCCTTCACCTCTATCTTTATCTTTATATTCATGTCTCTTTCTTTTTATCTCTACTGCTATCTCTTTTGTTTGAACTCCCTAAGAGACAATCTTTCTGAGTTAGCCTTACACTGATTTTTTTATACCAATCTTTGTCTTAGGTCTCTGGTGATCCTAAAGATTACTGATTTAACTCATGCACCATGCCTTTGACTAATATTATGCCAAGCGAGTAGGATAAAATGATACAAACCATTCCAACCCAAATGTAAAATCATCACTCCAGTCTTTTATTCAAAAGATGGCTGTTGGCATAGCAAGAACTCAAGAGTTTTATATCCAGAATAGTCATATAATCACACACACACAAACACACACACACACACACGTTAACAGAATGCACTGCTCACAGATTTTCTGTTTGTGTCAAATTCTTGAAAAATCACAAGATTTTTGAGGAAAACTTATGGCACTGCTTATTCTCACTTATTTCTTACTCTGTTGTATTGGTGGCAGATTCTCTAACTGTAGGTAGAAATAATTACACTACTAGGATTGGGTAAAGTGAGGACCATGATCCTGTGTGACTCAGAGGATGATTCCCATGTAGTTGGGGTGTGGACATGCATTTAGGATCAAAGTTGCTCTTGAATCCAAAACAAAAAAATATTTTACGGACTATTCATAATTTTTTTTTTCATTCTTTGCAACACAATGCTATCCTGGCTATGAAGGTGGGTTACAGCTAATCAAATAATCCATTTCCAATAATTATAAAGTTAAACTCCCTAAATGTTATTACATGAAACTTCCTTATTATTTGTTTATGCTGCTATTACCAGATTTTTTTTTAATTTTGGAAAATTTTATATATAGTGTGATCAAAATGTTGCTCAAGTTCCAAAAACACCTCTTAGCCTGCTAACAGATCTACCTAGAAATCTAGGTCCAGGTTTACAACTCAAATGATTTAGGGACCAAATGGGTAAGGTAAATATATGAAGCAGGCAGTGCATAATACAACAGGGAATGGTAGGAACAATGCCTTTATCCAAATTAAATTAAAATTTATTTTTCTCAAAACACAATTGTGGCAAAATAAATACATTCATGACCTACACTGGATTTATAGACCATTAGATTGTAACATCTGCTTTTTGTTTTTGTTTTGTTTTGTTTTCACATAACTTACTTGGAAGGAGTAGAAATAATAACTAGATCTGCTCCAGAGTGAAAGAAGATTTCCTCATGTTTATTTAAGTTGGCCCCCACGTGTCTGTCAGTCTGTTGTACCATGGGGGCTTGCATGTTTCTGTGATGCTGGAAGCTATGCCACCAGTATTCAGATACTAGCAGGGTCACCTATGGAGGACAGGTTTCAGCTGAGCTTCCAGACTAAGACAGACTAGGAAGAAGGACCCGGCAGTCTACTTCTGAAAAGCATCAGCCAGTGAAAACCTTATGAATAGCAGCAGAACATTGTCTGATATAGCGCTGGGAGATGAGTCGCCCAGGTTGGAAGGCACTCAAAAGATGACTGAGGAAGAGCTGCCTCCTCAAAGTAGAGTCAACCTTAATGAAGTGGATGGAGTAAAGCTTTTGGGACCTTCATTTGCTGATGTGGCATGACTCAAAATAACAAGAAACAGCTGTGAACATCCATTAATAATCGGAACCTGGAATGTATGAAGTTTGAATCTAGGAAAATTGTAAATCATCAAAAATGAAATAGAACGCATAAACATCAATATGCTAGGCATTGAATTGGACTATCATATAGTCTACTGTGCTCAGAATGACTTTTTGAAGAGGAATGGTGTTGCATTCATCGTCAAAAAGAACATTTCAAGATCTATGACGAAGTACAGCGCTGTCAGTGACAGGATAATATCCATACATCTACAAAGAAGACCAGTTAATTCAACTATTATTCAAATTCATGCACCAACCACTAAGGCCAAAGATGAAGACAACAGAAGATTTTTATCAGCTGCTGCAGTCTGAAATTGACTGAACATGCAATCAAGATGCATTGATAATTACTGGTGATTGGAATGCGAAAGTTGGAAACAAAGAAGAAGGATCGGTAGTTGGAAAATATGGCCTTGGTGATAGAAACAATGCCGGAGATTGAATGATAGAATTTTGCAATACCAATGACTTCTTCATTGCAAATACCCTCTTTCACCAACATAAATGGTGACTATACACATGAACCTCACCAGAGGGAACACACAGAAATCAAACTGACTACATCTGTGCAAAGAGACAATTGAAAAGCTCAATATCATCAGTCAGGACAAGGCCAGGGGCTGACCGTGGAACAGACCATCAATTGCTCATATACAAGTTCAAACCAAAACTGAAGAAAACTAGAGCAAGTCCACGAGAGCCAAAATATGACCTTGAGCATATCCCACCTGAATTTAGAGAACATCTGAAGAATAGATTTGATGCAATGAACAGTAGTGACTGAAGGCCAGACGAGTTGTGGAATGACATCAAGGACATCATCCATAAAAGAGCAAGAAGTCGTTGAAAAGACAGAAAAGAAAGAAAAGACCAAGATAGATATCAGAGGAGACTCTGAATCTTGCTCTTGAAAGTCGAGCAGCTAAAGCAAAAAGAAGAATTGATGAAGTAAAAGAACTGAACAGAAGATTTCAAAGGGCAGCTCGAGAAGACAAAGAATTATAATGACATGTGCAAAGAGCTGGAGATGGAAAACCAAAAGGGAAGAACATGCTCAGTGTTTCTCAAGCTGAAAGAACTGAAGCAAAAAGTCAAGCCTCGAATTGCAATAGTGAAGGATTCTATGGGGAAAATACTAAACGACGCAGGAAGCATCAAAAGAAGATGGAAGGAATACAGAGTCATTATACCAAAAAGAATTAGTTGATGTTCAACCATTTCAAGAGGTGACATATAATCAGGAACCTATGGTAGTGAAGGAAGAAGTCCAAGCTGCTCTGAAGGCATTGGTGAAAAACAAGGCTCCAGGATTTGATGGAATATCAATTGAGATGTTTCAACAAACAGATGCAGCACTGGAGGTGCTCACTCATCTATGACAAGAAATATGGAAGACAGCTTCCTGGCCAACTGACTGGAAGAGAGACATATTTATGCCTATTTCCAACAAGGGTGATCCAACCGAATGTGGAAATTATAGAACAATATCGTTAATATCACACACAAGCAAAATTTTGCTGAAGATCATTCAAAAACAGCTGCAGCAGTATATCGACAGGGAACTGCCAGAAATTCAGGCCCTTTTCAGCAGAGGACGTGGAACCAGGGATATCATTGCTGATGTCAGATGGATCCTGGCTGAAAGCAGAGAATACCAGAACGATGTTTACCTGTGTTTTATTGACTATGCAAAGGCATTCAATTGTGTGGACCATAACAAATTATGGATAACATTGTGAAGAATGGGAATTCTAGAACATTTAATTGTGCTCATGAGGAACCTTTACATAGATCAAGAGGCAGTTGTTTGGACAGAACAAGGGGATACTGATTGGTTTAAAGTCAGGAAAGGTGTGCATCAGGGTTGCATTTTTCACCATACCTATTCAATCTGTATGCTGAGCAAATAATCCAAGAAGCTGGACTATATGAAGAAGAACAGAGCATCAGGATTGGAGGAAGACTCACTAACAACCTGTGTTATGCAGATGACACAACTTTGCTGGCTGAAAGTGAAGAGGACTTGAAGCAGTTACTAATGAAGATCAAAGGCTACAGTCTTCAGTGTGGATTGCACCTCAACAGAAAGAAAACAAAAATCCTCAAACTGGACCAATGAGCAACATCATGATAAATGGAGAAAAGGTTAAAGTTGTCAAGGATTTCATTTTACTTGGATCCACAAACAACAGCCATGGAAGCAGCAGTCAAGAAATCAAAAGACACATTGCATTGGGTAAATCTGCTGCAAAGGACCTCTTTAAAGTGTTGAAGAGCAAAGATGTCACTTTGAAGACTAAGGTGCACCTGACCCAAGCCATGGTATTTTCAATCGCATCATATGCATGTGAAAGCTGGACAATGAATAAGGAAGACCGAAGAATTGACGCCTTTGAGTTGTGGTCTTGGCAAAGAATACTGAGTATACCATGGACTGCCAAAACAACGAACAAATCTGTCTTAGAAGAAGTACAACCAGAATGCTCCTAAGAAGGAAGGATGGCGAGACTGCATCTTACATACTTTGGACATGTTATCAGGAGGGATCAGTCTCTGGAGAAGGACATCATGCTTGGCAGAGTACAGGGTCAGTGGAAAAGAGGAAGACCCTCAACGAGGTGGAGTGACGTAGTGGCTGCAACAGTGAGCTCAAGCATAACAATTATAAGGGTGGCTCAGGACAGGGCAGTGTTTTGTTCTGTTGTGTATAGGTGCTGACTCGATGGCACCTAGCAACAACAACAATTTAAGTTGGAAAAATCATGTTTAGGGGGAGAAAGACATTACACACTACGGTGAGAAGAGGAACAATAAGCTGAATAGGGTGCTGAAATTGGAGGAGAGCAGTGGAAAAGGGTCAGGCCCAAAAGGAGAATTCATCCTATGTGATATAGGTGGTTCCTTTTATCCTGAGCGTGGAGCCTAAGTCTGAGACTGGGTGAACTTCTCATTTCTCAAATATTTGGTCACCACTCACTTTCTCAATGAGGCCCCCAAATCATTCTATTTAATATTGTAAGCACTCCGACGCTCCTGATCCCCTTAACCTTGCTTTACTTTTGGTTTTTTCTGTAACATTCATCCATAATACTAATAGCATATATAGTATATATTTTTTCATAGCACTGATCCTTAAAAATAAAATTATATAGTAATAAGCAATGACTATGATAAGTGCTTTTTGGTGCAGTCAAATCAATTCCAACTCATAGCAACCACGTGTGATAGAGTGCAACAGCTCCATAGGGTTTTCCTGGCTGTAGTCTTTAGAGAAATAGAGCATCGGGCTTTTTTCCCACAGAGCCTCTGGGTGGGTTCAAACTGCCAGTGTCTCCGGTAGCGGCCAAGTGCTTAACTGATGCATGACCATGGATCCTTACTATGATAACTACATGAATACATGCATATGTTTTTGTCTTTGCTTACTGTCCATTTTTCTTATTAGAATGTAAGCTACATGAAGGCAGACATCTTTGTTAGTTTTATCTTCTCATGTATCCCAAGTACCTAGAAGAAATATTAAAGCATGGTAGGTTCTCAGTTGGGCTCAGACATAGCAAGGATTGTGAGGATGGTGCAGAATTAAGCAGTGTTTTGTTCTGTTGTACATAGGGTCGCCATAAGTTGGAGCCTACTCAATGGCATCTAACAACAACAGGCTCTCGATAAATATTTGTTGAATGAATGAAGAAAATCTAAGTGGACTGAGGTATGACTAAGTGCAGACAGCAAAGAAATTAATTTTTTTAGTAACTTTGTATTCTTGCAAAACGGGGAAAAGAGTCATCTGTTCAGAGTTAAAGATATGAAGGAGTAACAGGATTCTGAGTAGAATAATAAAATTGATAACACCTTAAAATGTGAGCATGAACAGAAAATTATCTGCCTTACTCCACTGAAACCTTATCTGAAGGTGGACACTTTAATTTTATAACAGTTCACATAAGTTTTGCTCTGTGATTTTCTTTAGCAGTACTCTGCAGCCTGTGGCAAAGGGATCATGTACTTAAATTGTGTCAGAAAGTAGCGGACTCATGGGTAGAAAGTGGCCCAGGGATGAGGAGCATTGATAAGACACCAGACAACGATTAAAGCATTGATATAGTATAAAGTCTAAAAAGGGAATTAAAGCCCAGAGTGAAGCATTAGCCTGGGAGAAAATTAAAGCTTTATTAAAGATTCAGTGGTGTCAGAGAGGACAGGGTGCAGGCATACTGGGAAAATAGAATGTGAACATTGAGTTTAGAGTAAACCAAAGACTAAAACTGCTGCAATGAATTCCGACCCATAGTGACACTAGAGGACAGAGCAGAACTGCTCCATAGGGTTTCCAAGGAGCAAGTGGTGGATTTGAAACGCAGACCTTTTGGTTAGCAGCTGTATCACTTAACCACTGTGCTGCCAAGGTTAGAATAGTCCTTGGTAAAAGCAAGTTCCATGAGCTGTATACTTAGAAGAACTTGACACACAGTAAGTGCTTAAATACATACTTGAATGAATGGTGTGGTGCACAGAAAATGACCATCAGAAGGATATGGTCCTTCAGTTGTGGAGGGCAGGTAAACAATTTTTTAAATAAGAGGGAGAGAAGTATCAGTGATGAGGCTGCTGTGTGGTTTACACATAGCCTTAGATGCTTCTGTGATCCTGCAGGAATAAAGATGGAAAGATCAACTACAGATCAGTTGTTAAAGACCCTACAGAATGAGGCTGTATAGCCAGGAGATCTGCACATGGTAGGTTGGGCAGAAGGTAGATAACATGAACCTTGAAAGAGGAGGGGTTTTCTGCATTAAAGTAGAAGAGTAATGGTCTTAAAGTGTCGTAAGCTGTTCGATCCCTTCTGATATTTCATCTGACACCTGAAATATAGAGGGTGTGGTTGACTAAGCATACGGGCTCCAAAAAGTTACCGCAAGAAAAAGCCAACTTTCACTTAAGGCAAAGGGGTGTAAGTCATATTCCATGATCACTTTGAAGTGTAAGAAGATTGATTTACAATGAAACTCCTCTCCTAGAGAGGACATGGGAAGGAGCTGGGGAGGAGCCTGGGGAAGAGGGCAAGAGGACATTTGTGAGCAGGAAACTCTTCAGATGATAACTAGCATGGTAAAATGGGCAATGATAAGTTGCTTGTGCTCCTGGAGAAAGATCAAGAAGCTCATTCTTTAAAGATAATGCCCATTGCTTTGAGCAGATTCAAACTGTATTTTAGCGACACTAGCATTTTTGGGTTGAGCATTTATTATTTGTAATTAAAACAAAGGTATAGTTAATATTTATTTTTTTATGAATTTAATTGCATTGCTGTTGTTGTAGTGTGCCCTAGAGTTCATTCTGACTCACAGTGACGCTGTAGGACAGAGTATAACTGCTCCGTAGAGTTTCCTAGGCTGTAAACTTCAGGGGAGCAGATTGCCAGGTCTTTTCTTCCATGAAGCCACTGGGTGGGTTCAACTCACTGACCTGTCTATTAGCAGCCAAGCACTTAAAAATTGCATCACAGGGGCTCCTTTACTGAATTATCTCATTTAATTCTTGTCCTATGAGGTGGCTGCTATCATCATCCACATCTTATAGAAGAACAAACTGGAGCTTAGAGAGGAAGAGTAACTTGCCCAAAGCCACAGATAACAAGTGGAAAAGTTGTAATTTAGCCAGAGGCAGTTTAATTTCAGAGTCCTCATTCTTAACCATGCGTATATCTGCCGTGATCAAAGAACTTGCAAGTTCTTCATGTCTTAATGTAGTTCCCCTTCTTAATCTACATTCCAGGCATTCATGTCATTAGAATATATGTTCCAAGTGCATCTGATCCTGCCAGTCTCACTCAGGCACAGCTCCAGGACCATAAACATGAAAGTCTAAGACAGCACTCAATTTTGAAGACATGCATTGAGGTTACAAAATAAAGTGCTATGTTTAAATAGAAACTTTAAATCATTAGACATTTTATTGGTGCAAATACTTATTAAAAAAACTTCACTGTGAATAGTGGATAAATTCTAATTTATTAGATTATGCTGGGAATGAGAAAAGGGCAAAAAGAAGGGGAACTGGCCTTTATATGCCTACCACAGATTCCAGATATACGATTAATATGCATAAACTAATTAAATTCTCATATCAATTTAATGAGGTATGTATATAAATGAGAAAACTGAATTTCAGCATGGTTAATGTAACAAACTACTGAGTTGCAGAGCTAGGATTTGAAATCAAGTATATACAAAATAAAACCTCCATTTTTACTTCCACTATCTTATGCTTCCCTAGAGGAATATGACTCAATTAGTAAAATTTATCCCTGTGCATACCTTACATGGGAAATTCTGCATAAATGAAAATGTATCCCCTTAAATATAAGGTTACATGATGGCTTTAATAAAAATGTCAGTCTAAATTGACTGAAATTTGCTTGCAAAAAAATGCAATGTGAGAAATTTATTGATAAAACTTCATATATTCATGTTACATTACAGTATTAATGCTTAATAAAAATATAGATGTTGATCCTATGTGAAAATAATAGCAATTAAAACTTACTGAACATTTATTATGTGCCAGGTGCTGTGCTAAGCACTTTACATGTACATTAAGTTAATCATCACACAAGTCTATTAAGGCCTTTGAATTCTGGCTTCTTTCTGACTCTTTAGGAGCGTCTATCAGTGTGCTGTATCTCGGTGGCTCCACCAGTGCTGGTCCTAAGATTGGTGCCAATCTGGTCTCAAAGTATTTGCCCTAGATCTAAGAAATTGGAAATTCTATGAGTGGTGCCTAAAAGTGTTCGTTTCAAACAAGTTTCCCAAACAAGTGAAAGAAACAATGAACTACGTGTATTAATGACTTAAGATATGTTGCATTGATCAGTCCATAGATTACTCAGACTAACATTTTTTTCCACACAGCTCTCTGATGCAAGAATTGAATAAAATTATTGAACACGTTTAATAAATTTAGAATAGAAGATTTTATTTTTCCAAAATATTAATTCAATTTCAGGAATGAAAATTATGCCCAAAGACAACACATGATACATGAGAGGTTAACACAACTGGATTAAACCAAAAGCAAAGAAGTCCCCTGAATATAACCGAATGCTTCGAAGGCCAAAGTAGCAGGGTTGGGAGTCTAGGGACCATGGTTTCAGGGGACATCTACATCAATTGGCATAAAAAAAGTTAATAAGAAAACATTCTGCATCCCATTTTGGTGAGTGGCACCTGGGGTCTTAAACAGTAGCAAGTGGCCCTCTAAGATGCATTAATTAGTCTTAACCCAACTGGAACAAAGGAGAATCAAGAACACCAAAGACACAAGGTCAATATGAGCCTGAGAGACAGAAAGGGCCACATAAACCAGAGACTACATCAGCCTGAGATCAGAAGAGCTAGATGGTGCCCAGCTACAACTGATGACTGCTCGGACAGGGAACACGACAGAGCAATAGAGAATCCCTGATGGATCAGGAAAACAGTGGAATGCAGATCTCAAATTCTTGTAACAAGACCAGACTTAATGGTCTGACTAAAGGGACCCCAGAGGTCATGGTCCCCAGACCTTCTGTTAGCCCAAGACTGGAACCATTCCCAAAGCCAACTCTTCAGAAAGGGAATGGACTGGACTGTAAGAGAGAAAATGATACTGGTGAGGAGTGAGCTTCTTGGCCCAAGTAGACACATGAGACTATGTGGGCAGCTCCTGTCTGGAAGTGAGATGAAAAGGCAGAGAGGGACAGGAGTTCATTGAGTAGAAATGGGGAATACAGGGTAGAGAAGAATGTGCTGTCTCATTAGGGGGAAAGCAGCAAGGACTACATAAAAAAACCAAAAAACCAAACCCATTGCCAGTGAGTTGATTCCCGACTCATAGCGGCCCCACAGGACAGAGTAGAACTGCCCCCATAGAGTTTCCAAGGAGTGTCTGGTGGATTTGAACTGCCAACCCTTTGGTTAGGAGCCGTAGCAGTTAACCACTATGCCACCAGGGTTTCCAAGGAGTACGTAGCAAGGTGTATATAAGTTTTTGTATGATAGACTGACTTGATTTAACTTTCACTTAAAGCACAATTAAAAATAAATAAATAAATAAGAAAATAATTATTATCTTCAGCTGGAAATAAGATACTGTATGTGGTATGTTACACAGGGGAAACCATATCAAACATAACTATGTAATGGTAACCCTTGTGTTAAAAAGTCTAGGAAGTTAAAAAAAAAAATTATCATCTCCTGACAAAGGAATTAATGAAATTAGAAAGGATGGAGTAAATCTGAAATATTATCGCTGTAAAATCAGTACCATTAAATATATTTCAAATTAAAAAAAAAAAAAAGATTATGCCTAAAGCATAAATAGTCAACAAGGGGATACTGTGTGGTTTAAAATCAGGAAAGATGTGTGACAGGGCTGTATTCTTTCGCCATACTTATTCAATCTGTATGCTGAGCAAATAATCTGAGAAGCTGGACTATGGGGAGAAGAATGGGGCATCAGGATTGGAGGAAGACTCGTTACCAACCTGTGATACGCAGATGACACAACCTTCCTTGCTGAAAGTGAAGAGGACTTGAAGCACTTACTAATGAAGATCAAAGACTACAGCCTTCAGTACAGATTACACCTCAACATAAAGAAAACAAAAATCCTCACAACTGGACCAATAAGCAACATTATTACAGATGAAGAAAAGATTAAAGTTGTTAAGGATGTCATTTTATTTGGATCCACAATCAAAACCCACGGAAGCAATAGTCAAGAAATCAAACAATGGATTGCATTGGGCAAATCTTCTGCAAAAGACCTCTTCAAAGTGTTAAAAAGCAAAGATGTCACTTTAAGGACTAAGGAGCACTTGACCCAAGCCATGGTGTTTTCAATTGCCTCATATGCATGGGAAAGCTGGACAATGAATAAGGAAGACCAGAGAAGAATTGACACCTTTGAATTATGATGTTAGTTAAAAATTTTGAATACACAATGGTCTGCCAACAGAACAAACATCCATCTTGGAAGAAGTACAGCAAGAATGCTCCTTAGAAGCAAGTATGATGAGACTTTGTCTCATATACTTTGGACATGCCATCAGGAGGGACCAATCCCTGGAGAAGAACTTCATGCTTGGTAAAGTACAAAGGGTCAGTGAAAAGGAGGAAGACCCTCAATGAGATAGATTGACACAGTGGCTGCAGCAATGGGCTCAAACATAACAATGACTGTGAGGATGGCTTGGGACCAGGCAGTGTTTCGTTCTGTTGTACATAGGGTTGCTATCAGTTGGAAACAACTCTAGGGCACATAACAGCAACAGCCTTAATTAGAGTAAGCCAACAGCACATAATTTGAAGAATATCCAGTGATATGTCCTTTCTTCAAATATCTCTCTTGCAGTCCCTAACTCTGTACATAAAATCACATATCACTCTTAATCAAGGCCTTGGAAGCCACTGATAAGAGTTACATGTTATTGGTGAAAGATCATGAACTGATGAACTGTCTACATATTGGAATTCAACTGTGTTGTGTATTTTTTTTTTCTCAACTTTGATTTTGATTACTTTTCAGTCACATAATAAGACCTTATAGGATGGAGTAGAACTGCCCCTGTATAGTTTCCAAGGAGCACCTGGCGGATTTGAACTGCCGACCTCTTGGTTAGCAGCCGTAGCACTTAACCACTACGCCACCAGGGTTTCCAATAAGACCCTATGTGATCTAATTTACAAGGTTCAGAGAATTTCACTAGGTGTTATAAACTAAGGAAAAAAAATTAACAAAAAGGCAAAAGGCATTATCTCTCCATGATTAGGGCACAATATAGTTTCACGTATGTCTCTTAGAAATTTGCTTTATTTCTAGGAACAAAGGAAATAAAGGAAAAATCTTTGAATAATTGCTTCATTCTTCCTTCCATATCACTCTGTATTCTCTTGAATACTAATTTGGTATAGAATAACGGTGAAATGAGCATTTGGACTAAATGCATTTCAATGATTTTTAGTTTTACTTGCAAAGAAATGGCTGGCCTGTGTTCTCCATGGTCAGCAAAAGTTCTAAAGAATCCCACACCTGGGGAAGGCTCAAAGTGAATGCCTGATTTGAATAATTTTGTGTTATAGAATATTGTTATGTCAGATTAAAGAGAGAATTGACTATAATCCTCTTACGCTGCATAGTCTCTCAAAATAACAGTTTAGCTGCTTTTGTTTCCTAGTAACACATGGTGTTGTCAATATATAAATGTCCATGCATTTTTTAATGAGACTGCCTATTCAGTAAACAAAACATAATCAAAATTTGTGGATAGTTCAATAGGAAGGGGAAGAGTCTATTGTGCTATATTGTGGCAAGTAGTCTTTTACGGATAAAATGAAAGGGAAATACAGTAATTACATATTATGTATCAGACTAGGCTACATTTAATTTTACAGTCCTTTTAGAATTTCATCATGAACTCTTGATTTAGAATCAGAATTGTTCAGAGGTATTTTATGTTCAAGGAGATACCATCTTTAAAGAGTGATAAGAAAAGACTTCATTAGAACCTCCCATGCTCAACACCTTCATGGGTTACTTTGCATTTAATTATCATCTTCATGTAAATAGTTTCTTCTCCCTTTCAAGAACTCCTTCCTAAAATCTCATCAACTAAGTGAGTTTTGTTCCTGGATTGAGTAGAAAAGATAAAGAAACCATTCATGCATTTATTTATTCTTTCTTCCCAGACTGTATTCATTGAATATCTGCTATGTGACAGATGGTGAGAGTACCACGATTAACAAGGCATGTGTCTGCACTCAGAAGCTCTCAGTCTGGTGGAAAGAGACAGACAAGAAAACCAAAGATATCCATTCAAAAAACCAAAGATAATCATAGTCAAGAAACATGTATAATCCTGTCTTTCCTCATAGCCTGAATAGGGGGTGCCCATGGAGTTGGAGTGGTGGTAAATGTATTTCCAGGTAGGCTTCAAAGAGAAAGTAAGGCATGAATAGTCTTGAAGAATAAGTACAAGATGATCAGGAGGGTGGAGGGAAATGTTCCAAATAGAAGATTATTAAATTCATAGAAATGGAGCCATGAGAAAGCATAGTACATTCAAGGAACTGAAGTAGTTCAGGATGATTGAATGCTGAGTGCTGTAAATGAACATGGACAGTACAAGACAGAAGAGGTGTGACAGACCAGATCACGAGAGGGCCTTATCTATCATGCTGAGGACTTTGAGTATCAGATAAAAGGTCATCAGGAGCCATTGAATGATCTTGAGCATAGAGAAGGGGATAGTTGCATTTTAGAAAGCTCGCTGCACATAAAGGTGGATGATGAAGAGGAGGCTAGAATGGTGACACGATTATTGATAAGTAGGTTACAATAAATGGTGAGTTTCTATTTTAGGGCAATAATAGCAGGAATGTTGAAATGGAAACAAAATATTGGAGATATTTAGAAGTGAAATAAACAGAATCTAGTTACTTTTTTTTTTTAGTTACTAACTGATGTAGAGGAAAGCAGAAAGAGGAAGTTTTTTAGGATCAAGTCATAGTTTTTTACTCTGAACTTTTGTCATGGACATAAAAATTACAGCAGGAGAAACAGGTTTGCTGAGGACTGCAAAGGGGATAGAGTTCAACATTGTGCATGGTGACTTTGAGCTATCCTCAGGATATGCTTTCCAATGACTACGGATAAAGAAAAAAAAAGTCACATGATCTCAGACTCAGACTGGGAAGGGACTGTAATATTAGAGTGGTTGGAGGTCATTAATTGGGACTGTGAAATGCAATCAATCTATACTCTATCCATTGACCCAGAGCCATAAAAAATTCCTTTCTGACCATAAGGTAAAATTATATTTCTTCTTTTCATAGACTTGGCTCTTTATATTGTGTAATTTCTCCTCTTTCACCTTCTTCTGGCCTGTGTTTTTACCCTTTTGTGTATCAGGGTACAACTTTTCTGAATCATATTTTTAAAGTAGAGCCACTTTAAAACTTGATTTGTAAGGGTAACATTTCCAAAAGTGTTTTGATAAAAATGATGATTATCATTGAATGATTCATTTCCTAAATATGTATTGAGCATTTCTAATCTTTGGGCCCAGTTTTATGTGCTAGGAATATGTTGGTGAGCAAGAGAGACATGTTCCTTGATCTCATGAATTTACATTCCTGAAGGGCAAACAGACAATAAACAAGTAACCCCCCAAAATAATAATAATAATTTCAGAGCATTATAGAGTCTTTGAGAAAAATAAAGCAGAATGAGTTTATAGAGAATGACTGGAAAGGGTGGGAACATTTGATAGAAAGGTTAGAAAGGGCTTCTTTTTTACCAACTTTTCTCAAAAGAGATGAATATTGAGCTGAGGCGTCCATAGTGAGGTCTCATACATCTGACAGAAGGGTATTCTAAGCAAAGGAAGTAAAAATCACTGAAAGCCTGAAGTGAAAACAAGTTCAGTATGTTTTTTTTTTTATCAGAAAGGCAGGTCAGATTACAGAAGCATGAGTTAGAAGACACTGTTGGTTCAATGGTAGAATTCTCACCTTCCCTACAGGAGACATGTGTTCAGTCCCTGGCCACTGCACCTCATGTGCAACCACCACTTCTCTGTTAGTGGAGCTTGTGTGTTGCTACGATGCTGAACATATTTCAGTGGAATGTCCAAACTAAGAAGGCATAGGAAGAAAGGTCTGGTGATCTAGTTTGGGGAAATCAGGTCCAACCCCCTTGTGTATGGAGTCACCATGAGTCAGGAGCCTACTGTGGGCATCTAACAGTTACGAGCATGAGTGACTAACATGAAATGAGAAGGGGACAGACCTTTGGAGCCTTGCACTCTCTGTTGGGTTTGAAATTTACTCAAAATACAGAGGAAAGGTATTGGAAAGTTTTAAGCAGAAGCATGCTCTGATTGTTGAGTAGTGAAGATCTTTGGGTTCTTTAATAACTTTACCTCTGCCTGCGCCCAGCACCCCTCCTCTTACAGCAGAGGATGTTTTCAAGCCCATATAGGTCAACTCTGCTGCTCTAATTTAAAACTTCGCGTCCCAGTTACTGATGACATTTTAATGTTTTCTCTGCAAACCTCCTCTCCATTAAAAAATTCCAAGGGATTTGCCTTTCATCCATCACCTAGACAGTGAGAATCTGTTTACATGGGGCACAGGAAAGTAGGAGGGGATGGGAAGGTTTTTCTGGCTGGTGTGTAGTCAGTTCACTGCTGACCTGTCTGCTTCTCCCTAGGCTCTGCAATCTCTCTTCTGTGGCATATTTGAAAAGCCTCCTCCCACTCCCCGACCTCTGGAAATCCAGCTTACAGTTTTCTGTTGTTGGAAAATCCAGGAGGAATGCCCTTTTCCCAATCACCTCTCCTTCAGCAATAGATCTACCCTTCTTTTTTTTTTTTTTTTCATTCTCAGCCAATAAGATCTTTTGGCCCAACTGAGTTTCTTGGTGGTGAGCGATGGGAGGAGGGTAACTTGCATGCTTGCTATCATGTGTTGCCTTTTAGTTCACTGGAAATCTAGAGACAGCTTGTCAAACTAACAGCTACTCTACAAGAAACTGGGGACGAGCTTTCCCCCATCTAGATTAGCTTCAACATTTTGCCTTCCTTCTTTATATGTCTCCACACTTCAGTAGCTTTTCCTGTGCTCGGTGGTGTATAATGGCAAACAAACCCTAGGCCATTTAGAACAATTTCATGTCCTAAATTCAAGAAAAATTCTCTGGTGGTTTGGAAAATGTCTTCAAGGGAAGATTCATGTTGAAGCAGATCGCCCGATTAAAAGGACAACCAGTCAAGAAGAAACAAGTGCCAACAATGTGCCACTCTCCCAAGGGGAAATGCAAAAATTCTAATGCTTCAAAAAAACTCTTTCCTCCCAGAAAACACTTCTTTTCCTTCCAAGTTCTTTAACTTATTTTCTCCTGAAAATGGAAAAGGACAAAAAAATTATTTTTTTTATGTTTCATCCTGTGCCTGTCTTGCCCCAGAAAATACCTAAATTCATTTTAGCCATTTCCATTCTTTGTTCATTGCAAACTAGGCTGAGAATTATCATAAGAAAAGGAATTAAATTATTGCTTCATAATAATACTTCGCATGTCACTCCATTACATATGATTTTATAGGGCAGTTTTCAGGCTGTGTAGAGAGTCACTGTCAGGGGCACATGTAGGAGCAGGGGGAACAGTTAGGCCATAATAGAGAATTAATGCAAATGCAAAAAAGAACAAAGTAATCAAAACTATCTTGTGTTTTCTTCCATAGAGTGCCTAACAGAGAAATAGATACATTGAAGGCACCGAATTTTTCTTCTTTGTTGATTTATCACTGTCAGAGGATATCTAACTCTTATCTAAGCTTTGGAGGTACCCTGAGGACAAGAACAGGGAACACTGAGAAGGAAAAAATTATATTGAAAATAGCATTTCGGAGGTTTCTGGAACACTAACTTTATCGCAAAGTTATACTACCTAGTGAAAATACAAACATGAAAATGTTTTAAGCAAAGCATTTGTCCACAGCCCTTTGGAATTTCTTACTAGGAGTTTAATAGGTGAATTTTATTACTGGTTTAAATAGGGTATAAACTCTAAAAGATAAGTACATAAATCTAGAATCTGAGGTATAAATATGTAAGCAGATGCTAGCTAGTCAGCAGTCAGAACTCTAAATAGACAAACTTAACAGACCTGAATATTTATTGAGGAGTTTAAAAAAATTTGATTGTATGCCCTTCTGGGCAAGCTATATGAATATTGTCATTTAAAAATCTAGATTTCCTTCTCACTGCTAAAGAAACTATACCAAGACAAATGAATGGTCATATCATCCCCATTTTAATAATCCAAAAAGATAAGTCATTTAGTTGTAGGAGGTAAAGTCAGAAAATAATAAAATAGAAATCCTTTTAACTCTATCAGAATAAGTAGAAAATTATTTTTTTATAGTATATATTCTAGCTTGAGCTGATGCCTTATGTCAATATCCAATAGTTTTGACATGTAGTGTCAAATTCATTTTTCTTCAAAAAATTTTTTTATTGTACTTTACATGGAGGTTTACAGAACAGATTAGCTTCTTGTTAAACAATTAATACATGTATTGTTTTGTGACAATGCTTGCCAACCCTTCCACACATCAATACTCTCCCATTCTGAGCTTTGAGCTCCCCGTTACCAGCTTTCCTGTCCCCTCCTGTCTCCTCACCCTTACCCTGGGCTGATATGCCCATTTAGTCTCGTTTTGTTTTATGAGTCTGTCTAATCTTTGGCTAAAGGGTGAACCTCAGGAGTGGCTTCAGTATTGAGTTAAAAGGGTGTCCAGCATCGGTACTCTCAGGGTTTCTCCAGTCTCTGTCAGACCAGTAAATGTGGTCTTTTCAAATTCTTTTTTTTTTTTTTGTAGTGTACTTGTCCATCGCACAATGCATTTAAGGTCAAATCTTATTGCAATGAGTATTGGTGTGTGTGCACATGCACGTGTGTGCACACGTGCACACACACACTCACACATCTCTAAAGTCCTCTCAGGAACCCCTCAGGAACAGGTCCTTATTGACATGTTATAGCGCATTTTCGTACTACAGGCAATTCAGTTTGACAAATTATTTTCCTTCTCTAACCCCACTCCCTTTTCTATCTTTGTCTCTCCTCAAAATATAAAAATACATAGCACTTTCTAATCTTGCAAGTGTAGAGGAGACCTGAATGGTGCAACTGATCATAGCTGAGCTGAATTAAGAAGCTAGAATTCCAGAAATTTGCTTTGGTTAAAGCAGGCTGGGGTACTTAGTGCTTTATCCACTTGGCCTCTTGCTCAGACTTTTTTGAGAGTCCTGGTCCCAAAGATAGTGTTTTCCTGCAGTACACAGGGGGGAGCAATCAGTAACAACTTAGACTTGACAGGCAGGTGAGCACATCTGTATGCTTGTTGTACCTTCACCATGGTTAAGCACCTCTATACCCTACTTCCCACCAGCATGCAGTACGTACAAACTAAAGTTTACCTTTTATGACTTGGGAAGGTTAATACTTGCTCATTGTTCATATCGCTTTAGCAGAAACAGTCCCTCTAAAGCCTTGAAACTCAAGTCAAGTCCATAGAAGGGCAGTTTCAGCAAGACCTGGGAGTTTTTAAAAAATGCAAAACCTCAGAATCTGCATTTTAATAAAGTCCTCAAGTGATTTTTATTGTATATTAGCATTTTAGGTGTGTAGTTTAGAACAGTGGTTCTCAACAATGGTTACACATTAAAATCTCCTAAAAAATACTTTTAAAAAACATATCAAAACAAGCGCCCTACCAACATCAATTAAGTCACAATATGTAGACTGGGCTTCAGTCGTTGGTATTAAAAAAATGTTCCCCAGCTGATTTCAAAGTCCTCTAGGGATATGAATCACTAGATAACTTAATGCGCAGTAGCCCCAAATGAAATGACTCTGTCCTAGAGGATTCATATGCCGTATTCCATTGGTCCCCACTGATACAATATAGAATCAGAAATAAGAGAAGTCCAGTAGGTTTACTAGACCTGATTGATTTTGTCAGTCTCCTGCCTCAAAGAGTGGCTGGCTCAGTCACCCGTGCCAACCAAGTCTGTCTGAATTGACAGAAAAGAGTTGCAGAATACAAGTTGGATTCCCCTATTTGGACTCAGTAACTTCAGAATGACATGATATTGCCTGTTTTTGGAGTTACAAGGCTCCCATGACACATTTTTCTGAGGCTGCATATTGGCAAAGAGGGGATTAGGTTCTATATAGTATACCATATATATTCTATAGTCTATAGTCTGTGGGAGGCAGTGATGATCCAGTGGTAGAATTCTCACCTTCCATGTGGGAGACCCAGGTTTGATTTTAGGGCAATGCACCTCAAGTGCAGCCACCACCCGTCTGTCAGTGGAGGCTTGTGTGTTGCTATGATGCTGAACAGATTTTAACAGAGCTTCCAAACTAAGACAGACTAGGAAGAAATGCGTGGCAATCTGCTTCCAAAAAAATCAGTCAACAAAAACCCTATGGATGAGATCTTATGCATGGGGTCACCCTGAGTCGGCAGCCCACTCCCTGGCAACTAACTACAACAACAATGATATTCTACTGACTGTACAGTCTATAGTCTAAGAGAGGGGTAGGAGTGCAGTAATAATTCTAAAAACTTAAATTATTTTGATAATCACTACTGTCTTAGTTAACTAATGATGCTATAACAGAAATACCACAAGTGGATGGCTTCAACAAACAGAAGTTAATTATCTCACAGCCTAATAGGCTAGAAGTCCAAATTCAGGGCGTCAGCCCCAGGGGAAGGCTTTCTCTCACTCTTGGCACTGGAGGAAGATCCTTGTCATCAATCTTCCCTTGGACTAGGAGCTTCTCAGTGCAAGGACCCCTGGTCCACAGGATGTGTTCTTCTCCTGGCTTTTATTTCTTGGTAGTATAAGGTTACCCTGTCTCTCTGTTCACATCTCTCTTTTATATCTCAAAAGAGATTGGCTTAAATTATAGATTAATCTTGTAGATTGAGTCTACATAACTGCCATTAATCCCATCTCGTTAACATCATAGAGACAGAATTTACAACACATACGAAAATCACATCAAACAACAAAATGGTAGACGTTCCCACAAGACTGGAAATCATGACATAGCCAAGTTGACGTATTTTGGGGGGCACAAATCAATCCATGACAACTACTCTAAGAGTTGCAAATTCCTAATCAAAAAATCTAATTATCTTGCTAAACTCCAAACCATTTAGGTTTGCCTAAACTGGCCATTTTCTTTGCTAAACTAAGACCTGCATAATGTACATTCCTGGTTTAGGGCATCTACATTGAAATCTGATAATGGAACATTTGCCTTGCCCCGTACATTTTGTTTTCTTGTTTCTCTTTCTTCTGCCCGGCCTAATTACCTGTAATATATCAAACTTCTGCTGACTGCCAGAAGGCAGGGCAGTCTCACTTTCAGAATGACCTTTTTCTTCTTAGTCATCTAGTGCTGCTATAACAGAAATACCAAAAGTGGATAGCCTAAACAAAGAGAAATTTATTCTCTCACAAACAAAGAGAAATTTATTTTCTCACAGTCTAGTAGGCTACAAATCCAGATTCAAGGCATCAGCTCCAGGGGAAGGCTTTCTCTGCCTGTCAGCCTTCTCATCAATCTTCCCCCAAATTAAGAGCTTCTCCACAAGGGACCCTGGGCCCAAAGGACACGCTCTGCTCCCAGCACTGCTTTCTTAGTGGTATAAGGTCCACCTGTCTCTCTGATCACTTTTCTCTTTTATATCTCAAAAAAGATTGGCTTAAGACACTGTCTAACCTTGTGGATCTCATCAACGTAACTGCCACTTATCCATCTCATTACATCACAGTGATAGGACTTACAACACGTAGGGAAATCTCATCAAATGACAAAATGGTGGACAATCATGCAATACTGGGAATCATGACCTAGCTAAGGTGACAGATATTTTCAGGGGACACAATTCAATCCCTGACAATTTTTCTACTAGAAGTTTTAAATAAAGCCTTGTCTTTCTCTTTGTTGCTCCACTTTGGTAGACTTTCTTTCAGAACCTTTTGATAAATCTTATAGTTGGCTTGCATATATATGCTGCATTACAGCTTCTTTAGAACCCCCCCGCCCAAGGGTAGAGTGAAACCCAAGTGATTGGGAGGTAGCTTCAGACTACTGGCTTCCACTGGAGGGATACATATATGTTTGCCAGAAAGGTCTCCCAGATTTGGTAAAAATAACTAAATAAAACTTTGGAGATGAATAGTGTTTCCAATCAATTAATTTAATGAAAAGAAACTATGTTAGTCTTTGAATCAACGTTTCCTAACAGCTTTTTTCACTTGTACCCAATAAATACATTTTTGCATCATCATTGCATTGTCTGGATGTGCTACGTTTAATTACCCACTGCCATCGAGTCAATTCCGATTCATAGCAATCCTATAGGGCAGAGTAGAATTGTCCCATAGGGTTTCAGAGGCTGTAAATATTTACAGAAGCAGACTACCTCATCATTCTCTCATGCATTTAATTAATCTCCTATTTTTATACATACAGTGTTTTTCCTTCTGGTAATACCGAACTGGTAAAAGTGCCCAAAAATGATTCAGAATTAAAGAGTAAAAGAAAAAAGAACCTAAAATTGAAAATTGTATAAAGATACATAAAAGCTGCAAAAGAGGTGATATTTGGGGAGGTGGAGCCAACACTGCACTATAGACAGAAGCGCCATGCAGTCTCTCCACAGCAAAGACTTGAAGAACTAAGTAAAACAGAGATAAATGTCAATCCTGGAACTTTAAGCGTCAAATGAAGAGATAAAGAACTCAGCCAAGCACTGAATGGAATTAGAAACTGACAGAACAGACAGTGAGGAGAGATACATGCAGAGGTCCCCTATCAGCTAACACAGCACAAATTCACTATCTTGGGACTCCTTTTGGAGACTGGTGAACAGGGAGTACAGGAAAGCAGCTTCATGGAGCTTCTAGGAGCAGACAGAGCAATACATGCTTTCCCACCCCCCACCCTTGTCCCACCTGCTCAGCCTCTGCCTCTTCCAATCCGGCAGAGGTTGCTTGGCTGGGAGGCGCCTGCACCATGCTGCTTGGATCTGCCCACTCACACCAGCCAGCTCCTTCAGGGCTATTTATTTGTTACTGGTGTTGCTTTTATTGCCTTCTTTTGGTTTCTTCCCTGCCTCTTACCTCCTCCCCTTCCTTTCTTTTGAACACCTGGCTCCATGTGCCATCTTTGCTTCTTCTTGACAGGCTGTGAAGCACAACTGGGCTGGGGAACTGTTTCCGTGTTCTGCACCCCCAAGTTGGTGGGATTCTTGGGGCTTTTTTTGTTTTGTTTTTTTCTGTGTTTGTTTTCTTGCTTCCTTTTTGTTTTTCTTCATTTCTTGGATTCTTGTCTCTCTCTACTTACCTTCTTTTCCTATCTCCTGAATATCTGGGACTGTGTGCCATCTCTGCCCTTTCTAGCTGGGCTGTATTGTGCGGCTTGGGAGCCACTTCCACCGTCACCAGTGGGATCGCTGGGGTCTTTCTCCTCTTTTTTAAAATTTAATTTAATTAATTTTTTTTTTATTGTACTTTAGATAAACGTTTATGAACAAACTAGCTTCTCATTAAACAGTTAGTACACATATTGTTTTATGACATCAGTTAACAGCTCCACGATGTGTTGACATTCTCCCTTCTGGACCTTAGGTTACCTATTACCAGCTTTCCTGTCCTCTCTTGTCTTCTAGTCCTTGACCCCGGGATGGTGTGCCCCTTTAGTCTTGTTTTATTCTGGGGCCTGTCTAATCTTTAGTGGAAGGGTGAATCATAGGAGTGACTTCATTACTGAGCTAAAAGGGCGTCCAGGGCCATATTTTTGGGGTTTCTCTAATCTCTGTCAGGCCAGTAAGTCTGAACTTTTTTTGTTGAGTTAGAATTTTGTTCTACATTTTTCTCCAGCTCTGTCCAGGATCCTGTATTGTCATCTCTGTCAAAGCAGTCAGTAGCCAGGCACCATCTAGTTGTACTGGACTCAGTCTGGTGGAGGCTGTGGTAGTTGTGGTCCATTAGGCTTTTGGACTAACCTTTCCCTTGTATCCTTAGTTTTCTCCATTTTCACTTGCTCCTGATAAGGTAAGACCAGCAGAGTATCTTAGATGGCTGCTCACAAGCTTTTAAGACTCCAGACGCTACTCACTTATTTTTATTTTTTCCTTCATTTCTTGTCTCTTTCTAGTTTCTGTCTTTTCCTGTCTCCTAAATACCTGGTGCTATGTGCCATCTCTGCCCCTTTTAGACAGTCTGTGCCCAGAGACCTGGGAGCCACTTCTCCAGTTGCCAGTGGGATCCTTGGGGGCATTTCTTTTTTCTATTTATTTATGTATTTATTCTTTTCTCTTTAATCATTAACTTTATATGGAAAGGGAAAAAGCCCTGGATAAGTAAAGCATTACTGAAGAAGAAGAATAAAATAGGAGGGCTCGCGCTATCTGACCTCAGAACTTACTATGCAGTTACAGTGATCAAAACAGCCTGGTATTGATACAACGACAAATACACTGACCAGTGGAACAGAACTGAGAACCTAGATGTAAACCCATCCACCTATGGTCATCTGATCTTCAACAAGGGCCCAAAGTCCACCAAATGGGGAAAGGACAATCTTTTTAACAAATGGTGCTGGCAAAACTGGATGTCCATCTGCATAAAAATTAAACAGGACTGCTACCCCACGCCATACACAAAAACTAATTCAAAATAGATTAATGACGTAAATATAAAACCCAAAACTATAAAATTCATAGAAGAATAAATAGGATCAATGCTATAGACCTTAATACACGGCATCAGCAGGATACAAACCATAACGAACAACACACAAACTTCAGAAGATAAGCTAGATAACTGGGATCTTCAAAAATTACACACTTAATGATCATCAAAAGACTTCACTGAAAGAGTAAGAAGAGAATCTATAGACTGGGAAAAAATTTTTGGCTATGACATATCTGACAAAGGTCTAATCTCTAAAATCTGCAGGAAAATCCAACACATCGAAAACAAAAAAGACAAATAATCAAAGTAAAAAACTGGCAAAGAAAATGAATAGACACTCACCAAAGAAGACATCCAGATGCCTAACAGACACATGAGGAAAAGCTCATGATCATTAGCCATTAGAAAAATGCAAATCAAAACCACAATGAGATACTGTCTCACATTGGCATTACTGGCACCAATCAAAAAAACAGAAAATAACAAATATTGGAGAGGCTGCAGGAAGATTGGAACGCTTATGTACTGCTGGTGGGAATGCAAAATGGTATAACCATTCTGGAAAATAATATTTCACTTTCTTAGAAAGCTAGAAATAGAAATACCATAAACCAGTTGATCCAGCAATCCCACTCCTAGGAATATATCCTAGAGAGATAAGAGCCATCACACAAATGGACATATGCATACCCATGTACATTGCAGCATTATTCAGAAGAGCAAAAAGGTGGAAACAACCTAGATGCCCATCAAGAGATGAAGGGATAAACAAACTATGGTACGTACACACAATGGAGTATTGTACAACGATAAAGAACAATGATGGGGGGGCCAAGATGGCTGACTAGGTAGACGCTACCTCGGATCCCTCTTGCAACAAAGACTCGGAAAAACAAGTGAATCCATCACATACATGACAATCTACGAACCCTGACCAACAAACACAGATTTAAAGAGTTGACCTGAGTGTCAGAGATGGAGAACGAACAACTACAGGGAAGCAGAGACTGTTTTCGGAGCCTGGAGCCAGCATCCCAGTCAGGTACACTTGGCCCCGGGCTTAGGACTGGGCGCAGGGCAGCTGAACACAACATCCTGTGGTGGCGCAAACACGGGGCGCAGCCCTACCCCCCTGAACTGACCTCAGGAGGGGGCCCAGCCAGTCAGCACTGGAGGCGCGGCGAAACAGCTGGTGGGAGGAGAAGTACCCAGGAGGCAGTGACTGGTTTTGGAGCCAGGAGCTCAGCGTCCCAGCCGGGGAACCTTGACGCTGAGCTTTGGACTGGCAGCGGAGGAACTGACTGCGGCTTCTGCGGGCCTGACCCTCGGGGGCAATCTCTACCCAGCCAGCACACATAGGCGACACGCCCCTTGGGAATCTCAGATAAAATAGTCATCCCAAGCAAGATAAGTAACTTTGTCTATATTCCCGGGTGCTACTCTCTCCTGTTTTTCTGAACCCTCCCCTCCCCTTCCCAGGCAGCTTCATTAACATTGGAATTTCCTGAGCCAGAGGGAGAACTGCTCCGTGGTTTTTCTTTTCCCCTTTTTTTTTTGGTCTTTTCCTAACCCATTCTTCTGGCCTGAGAGAAGCAACCACAAAAAACTCAGGGACCAAAAATCCTTCCCTAATTGGACTAAAAACACAGAACCAGCTCCAGCCAAGCATATGTGATCCACAGTCTCCGGCTTTCATCCCTACAGGGAACAAGGTAGCTATTATAATGCAAAGGCATTTCTGACAGGGATCTGACTAAATTTTTTTTTAGCGGATTTACTGGAAAGACAAGTTTCCCAGGTCTGATATCTCTGCTTATTCAACAGAGCCCTCACTGACCCACAACAGGGAACCGAGGGCTTAAGCTCCCCCCAGACCACCTAGCCTCCTGCCTTAGGGGTCTAAGGAGGGTGACACCTACCAATCTGTAGGGGTACTTGCATTGGGGGTCTAAGGTACAGCTGCAGAGCCCACCCACCAAGGTGCTTTAGGAATAGAGACACACCTACCTAACTGACACTTGGGGGAAGCCTGTCAGCATCCTGCCCCCCCCCGGACTGTGAACCCCAGCTGCTACTAGAATTTGGTGCACACAACTATCACCACTACTTCTCAAGGTGGATAGGTGATAGGGTGCATCACACACTTGATGACCCAAAATCAGATTCTACTGAAGAATAGTGAATGGTCTCAGGCATATATATCTGGTAACAGCCCAAACCAGCTGGTAATAGGTCATAAGTAAGTCAAGGGCTACAACAATCAAGACAGCACAATCTAGTAGCCCATCCACGTATATTGAAAGAAAACAAAACAAGATAAGACTCAGTGAGCAAATATAGAATAAATCATTACAATATCTTAGTGATGGCTCGGAGACAGCAGTCGATATCAAACCACATAAAGAAGCAGACCATGATTGCTTCTACAACCCCCCAAACAAAAGAATCAAAATCTTTCCCAAATGAAGATACAATCTTGGAATTATCAGATACAGAATATAAAAAACTAATTTACAGAATGCTTCAAGACATCAGGGATGACCTCAGAAATGAAATAAGGCAATCTGCAGAAGAAGCCAAGGAACACACTAATAAAACAGTTGAAGAACTCAAAAAGGTTATTCAAGAACATAGTGGAAAAATTAGTAAGTTGCAAGAATCCATTGAGAGACAGCATTCAGAAATCCGAAAGATTAACAATAAAATTACAGAATTAGACAATGCAAAAGGAAGTCAGAAGAGCAGACTCGAGCAATTAGAATGCAGAGTGGGAAATCTGGAGGACCAGGGAATTAACACCAACATAGCTGAAAAAAAATCAGATAAAAGAATTAAAAAAAAAATGAAGAAACCCTAAGAATCATGTGGGACTCTATCAAGAAGGATAACTTGCGTGTGATTGGAGTCCCAGAACAGGGAGGGAGGACAGAAAACACAGAGAAAATAGTTGAAGATCTGCTGACAGAAAACTTCCCTGACATCATGAAAGACGAAAGGATATCTATCCAAGATGCTCATCGAACCCCATTTAAGATTGATTCAAAAAGAAAAACACCAAGACATATTATCATCAAACTTGCCAAAACCAAAGATAAACAGAAAATTTTAAAAGCAGCCAGGGATAAAAGAAAGGTCTCCTACAAAGGAGAATCAATAAGAATAAGTTCAGACTACTCAGCAGAAACCATGCAGGCAAGAAGGGAATGGGATGACATATACAGAGCGCTGAAGGAGAAAAACTGCCAGCCAAGGATCATATATCCAGCAAAACTCTCTCTGAAATATGAAGGTGAAATTAAGATTTTGCAGGTAAACACGAGCTTAGAGAATTTGCAAAAAACCTAACCAAAGCTACAAGAAATACTAAAGGAAATTGTTTGGTCAGAAAACCAATAATATCAGATACCAGCACAACACAAGGTCACAGAACAGAACATCCTGATATCACCGCAAATAGGGAAATCACAAAAACAAATTAAGATTAATTAAAATATATGAATATATAAAAAAAGCTCAAAACGGAATCATTGAAGTCAATATGTAAAAGATCACAATAATCAAAAAGAGGGACTAAATACAGGTGGCATAGAACGGCCATATGGAGAGGTAAACAAGGCGATATAGGACAATACAAGTTACGTTTTTACTTAGAAAAATAGGGGTAAATATTAAGGTAACCACAAAGAGGTATAACAACTCCATAACTCAAAATAAAAACCAAGAAAAAAGTAATGACTCAGTAAACATAAAGTCAAATACTATGAAAATGAGGAACACACAATTTACAAAGAAAAAGTCTCAGCACAAAAAAGTAAGTGGAAAAATGAAATTGTCAACAACACACATAAAAAGGCATCAAAATGACAGCACTAAATACATACTTATCTATAATTATGCTAAATGCAAATGGACTAAACGCACCAATAAAGAGACAGAGAGTCTCAGACTAGATAAAGAAACACGACCCGTCTATATGCTGCCTACAAGAGACACACCTTAGACTTAGAGACACAAACAAACTAAAACTCAAAGGATGGAAAAAAATAAGCAAACAATAAGCAAAAAAGAGCAGGAGTAGCAAGGTTAATTACTGACAAAATAGACTTTAAACTTAAATCCACCGCAAAGGATAAAGAAGGATACTACATAATGATAAAAGGGACAATTGATCAGGAAGCTATAACCATATTAAATATTTATGCACCCAATGACAGGGCTGCAAGATACATAAATCAAATTTTAACAGAACTGAAAAGTGAGATAGACACCTCCACAATTATAGTCGGAGACTTCAACACACCACTTTCGGAGAAGGACAGGACATCCAGTAAGAAGCTCAATAGAGACACGGAAGATCTAATTACAACAATCAACCAACTTGACCTCATTGACTTATACACAACTCTCCACCCAACTGCTGCAAAGTATACTTTTTTTCCTAGTGCACATGGAACATTCTCTAGAATAGACCACATATTAGGTCATAAAACAAACGTTTGCAGAGTCCAAAACATCGAAATATTACAAAGCATCTTCTCAGACCACAAGGCAATAAACTAGAAATCGATAACAGAAAAACTAGGGAAAAGAAATCAAATACTTGGAAAATGAACAATACCCTCCTGAAAAAAGACTGGGTTATAGAAGACATCAAGGAGGGAATAAGGAAATTCATAGAATGCAACGAGAATGAAAACACTTCCTATCAAAACCTCTGGGACACAGCAAAAGCAGTGGTCAGAGGTCAATTTATATTGATAAATGCACACATACAAAAAGAAGAAAGAGCCAAAATCAGAGAACTGTCCCTACAACTTGAACAAATAGAAAGTGAGCAACAAAAGAATCCATCAGGCATCAGAAGAAAACAAACAATAAAAATTAGAGCTGAACTAAATGAATTAGAGAACAGAAAAACAATTGAAAGAATTAACAAAGCCAAAAGCTGGTTCTTTGAAAAAATTAACAAAACTGATAAACCTTTGGCCAGACTGACTAAAGAAATACAGGAAAGGAAGCAAATAACCTGAATAAGAAACGAGATGGGCCACATCACAACAGACCCAACTGATATTAAAAGAATCATATCAGATTATTACGAAAAATTGTGCTCTAACAAATTTGCAAACCTAGAAGAAATGGATGAATTCCTGGAAAAACACTACCTACCTAAACTAACACAATCAGAAGTAGAACAACTAAATAGACCCATAACAAAAAAAGAGATTGAAATGGTAATCAAAAAACTCCCAACAAAAAAAAAAAGCCCTGGCCCGGATGGCTTTACTGCAGAGTTCTACCAAACTTTCAGAGAAGAGTTAACACCACTACTACTGAAGGTATTTCAAAGCATAGAAAATGACGGAATACTACCTAACTCATTCTATGAAGCCACCATTTCCCTGATACCAAAACCAGGTAAAGACATCACAAAAAAAGAAAATTACAGACCTATATCCCTCATGAACATAGATGCAAACATCCTCAACAAAATTCTAGCCAAGAGAATTCAACAACATATCAAAAAATTAATCCACCATGACCAAGTGGGATTTATACCAGGTATGCAAGGCTGGTTTAATATAAGAAAAACCATTAATGTAATCCACCATATAAATAAAACAAAAGACAAAAACCACATGATCTTATCAATTGATGCAGAAAAGCATTTGACAAAGTTCAACACCCATTTATGATAAAAACTCTCACCAAAATAGGAATGGAAGGAAAATTCCTCAACATAATAAAGGGCATCTATACAAAGCCAACAGCCAACATCACTCTAAATGGAGAGAGCCTGAAAGCATTTCCCTTGAGAACGGGAACCAGACAAGGATGCTCTTTATCACCGCTCTTATTCAACATTGTGCTAGAGGTCCTAGCCAGAGCAATTAGGCTAGACAAAGAAATAAAGAGCATCCGGATTGGCAAGGAAGAAGTAAAATTATCTCTATTTGCAGATGACATGATCTTATACACAGAAAACCCTAAGGAATCCTCCAGAAAACTACTGAAACTAATAGAAGAGTTTGGCAGAGTCTCAGGGTATAAAATAAACATACAAAAATCACTTGGATTCCTCTACATCAACAAAAAGAACATGGAAGAGGAAATCACCAAATCAATACCATTCACAGTAGTCCCCAAGAAGATAAAATACTTAGGAATAAATCTTATCAAAGATGTAAAAGACCTATACAAAGAAAACTACAAAGTACTACTACAAGAAACTAAAAAAGACCTACTTAAGTGGAAAAACATACCTTGCTCATGGATAGGAAGACTTAACATAGTAAAAATGTCTATTCTACCAAAAGCCATCTATACATACAATGCACTTCCGATCCAAATTCCAATGTCATTTTTTAATGTGATGGAGAAACAAATCACCAACTTCATAAGAAAGGGAAAGAAGCCTCGGATAAGCAAAGCATTACTGAAAAAGAAGAAGAAAGTGGGAGGCCTCACTCTACGTGATTTCAGAACCTATTATACAGCCACAGTAGTCAAAACAGCCTGGTACTGGTACAACAACAGACACATAGACCAATGGAACAGAATTGAGAACCCAGATATAAATCCATCCATGTATGAGCAGCTGATATTTGACAAAGGCCCAGTGTCAGTTAATTGGGGAAAAGATAGTCTTTTTAACAAATGGTGCTGGCATAACTGGATATCCATTTGCAAAAAAATGAAACAGGACCCATACCTCACACCATGCACAAAATCTAACTCCAAGTAGATCAAAGACCTAAACATAAAGACTAAAACGATAAAGACCATAGAAGAAAAAATAGGGACAACCTTAGGAGCCCTAATACAAGGCATAAACAAATACAAAACATTACCAAAAATGACGAAGGGAAACCAGATAACTGGGAGCTCCTAAAAATCAAACACCTATGCTCATCTAAAGACTTCACCAAAAGAGTAAAAAGACCACCTACAGACTGGGAAAGAATTTTCAGCTATGACATCTCCGACCAGCACCTGATCTCTCAAATCTACATGATTCTGTCAAAACTCAACCACAAAAAGACAAATAACCGAATCAAGAAGTGGGTAAAGGATATGAACACACACTTCACTAAAGAAGATATTCAGGCAGCTAACAGATAACATGAGAAAATGCTCTCGATCATTAGCCATTAGAGAAATGCAAATTAAAACTACAATGAGATTCCATCTCACTCCAACAAGACTGGCATTAATCCAAAAAACAGAAACTAATAAATGTTGGAGAGGCTGCGGAGAGACTGGAACTCTTATACACTGCTGGTGGGAATGTAAAATGGTACAACCACTTTGGAAATCTATCTGGTGTTATCTTAAACAGTTAGAAATAGAACTACCATACAACCCAGAAATCCCACTCCTCGGAATATACCCTAGAGAAATAAGAGCCTTCACACAAACAGATATATGCACACTCATGTTTATTGCAGCTCTGTTTACAATAGCAAAAAGCTGGAAGCAACCAAGGTGTCCATCAACGGATGAATGGTTAAATACATTGTGATATATTCACACAATGGAATACTATGCATCGATAAAGAACAGTAAGGAATCTGTGAAACATTTCATAACATGGAGGAACCTGGAAGGCATTATGCTGAGCGAAATTAGTCAGAGGCAAAAGGACAAATATTGTATAAGACCACTATCATAAGATCTTGAGAAATAGTATAAACTGAGAAGAACACATACTTTTGTGGTTACGAGAGGGGGGAGGGAGGGAGGGTGGGAGAGGGATTTTACTGATTAATTAGTAGATAAGAACTGCTTTAGGTGAAGGGAAGGATACTCAATACATGGAAGGTCAGCTCAACTGGATTGGATCAAAAGCAAAGAAGTTTCCGGGATAAACTGAATGCTTCAAAGGTCAGCGGAGCAAGGGCGGGGGTTTGGGGAACATGGTTTAAGGGGACTTCTAAGTCAATTGGCAAAATAATTCTATTATGAAATCATTCTGCATCCCACTTTGAAATGTGGCGTCTGGGGTCTTAAATGCTAACAAGCGGCCATCTAAGATGCATCAATTGGTCTCAACCCACCTGGATCAAAGGAGAATGAAGAACACCAAGGTCACACGACAACTAAGAGCCCAAGAGACAGAAAGGGCCACATGAACCAGAGACCTACATCATCCTGAGACCAGAAGAACTAGTTGGTGCCTGGCCACAACCGATGACTGCCTTGACAGGGAGCACAACAGAGAACCCCTGAGGGAGCAGGAGATCAGTGGGATGCAGACCCCAAATTCTCACAAAAAGACCATACTTAATGGTCTGACTGAGACTAGAGGAATCCCGGCGGTCATGGTCGCCAAACCTTCTGTTGGCCCAGGACAGGAACCATTCCCTAAGACAACTCATCAGACATGAAAGGGACTGGGCAGTGGGTAGGAGAGAGATGCTGATGAAGAGTGAGGTATTTGTATCAGGTGGACACGAGACTGTGTTGGCATCTCCTGTCTGGAGGGGGGATGGGAGGATAGAGAGAGCTGGAAGCTGGCAAAATTGTCACAAGAGACTGGAAGGGCTGACTCATTAGGGGGAGAGCAAGTGGGAGTACGGAGTAAGGTGTATATAAACTTATATGTGACAGTTTGACTTGATTTGTAAACGTTCACTTGAAGCTCAATAAAAGTTAATAAAAAAAAGAACAATGATGAATCTCACAACATGGATGAATCTGGAGGTCATTATGCTGAGGGAAATAAGGTCAGTCACAAAAGGACAAATATTGTATGATACCACTACTATAAAAACTCATGAAAAGATTTACACATAAAAAGAAAAACTCTGGGATGGTTACGAGGGAGGGCAAGGGTGGGCATGGTAAAACACTAAATAGACAATAGGTAAGTGGTAACTTGGCAAAGGGTAAGACAGAATACAATACTGGGAAAGCTAGCACAACTTATATAAGGCAAGGTCATGGAAGCTCCATAGACACATCCAAATCCTTGAGGGACTGAATTACTAGCTGAAGGCTGTGGCAACCATGGTCTTGGGGAATATCTAGCTCAACTGGCATAACAGAGTTTATAAAGAAAATGTTCTGCATTCTATTTTGGTGAGTAGCATGTGGGGTCTAAAAGCCTGTGAACCTCATCAGGAGCAAGGGAGAATGAAGAAAACTAAAGACACAGGGAAAGATTAGTCCAAAGGACTAATGGACCACAACTACCACAGCCTCCACCAGACTGAGTCCAGTACAACTAGATGGTGCCCAGTTACGACCAATAACTGCTTTGACAGGGATGACAATAGAGGGTCCTGGACAGAGCTGGAGAAAAATGTAGAACAAAATTTTGACTCACAAAAAAAGACCAGACTTACTGGCCTGACAGAGACTGGAGAAATCTGGAGAATATGGCCTCTGGACACCCTTTTAGCTCAGTAATGAAGCCAACTCCTGAGGTTCACCTTTCATCCAAAGATTAGACAGGCGCATAAAACAAAATGAGCCTAAAGGAGCACACTATCCCAGGGTCAAGGACCAAAAGGCAGGAGGCGATAGGAAAGCTAGTAATAGGTAATGTAAGGTTGAGAAGGAAGAGCACTGACATGTTGTTAACCAGTGTCATAAAACAGTACTGTACCAACTGTTTAGTGAGAAACTAGTTTGTCCTGTAAACCTTCATCTAAAGTACAAGAAAAAAAAGAATATTGCTTGTGGTAAAAAATAAAAAAGAGGTGATATTTGAAAATGTTGTATCAAAAATGCCAACTTTTAAAAACCTTGACTAGAAAGCTTTTATTTCTGGCGGGGGGAGGGGGGTGAGGGAAGGATCATTTTGACTTTGTGCAAATTGCATGCTAAAGTCCTTAAAAAGGAAGTAATCCTAAAAAAATAAAAGTACTTTGGCGCAAGGCATTATGACTTATTTCAGCTTTCAAATTTTGCTTAAGACAAGTGCAAAAATAAAAAATATGCCCTACCTAAGGACAAAGGGAATTTCTAGATTTTATACATTGGAAGACTCATTCTAAACCACTATAAATAAAAATGTTATTTTGATTCAGATTTTTCTACTTCAACCATGCCATTAAGAGTTGGTGAAAAGAAACTTAAAGGTTTGCAAAGTGCCTCATTGGTAGTATTTACCATTACTGCCCATGATTCACAAATTGATTTTCTGGCTTTATATCTCTAAGAAATGGTGGACCTCCTTAACACGATAATTTTTCATAAGCTGATGAATAAGGGGATGATAAATGAGCTTTCATCCCACAGTCTCATGCAAGCTGGCTCTTTAAAAGAATGTTGTTTTGAAGTTATCTTTATTTTACTTTTTTGTTGTTGTTGTTACTCTCCATTGCTTTTCAGAGCTTTCTGGAAATTACATTCCTCTCCTTATCAGTTATTAAGTCCTACAGATTCATTTTGTTCCTTTCAGGCATGGAAGTTATTTAAGTACACGGAGCTAGAGAAGGAGACAGATGGGTCCCTTGTGCTAGCCCACATCTGAAGATAAGACAGGCCAGGTGGCATCAATACCAGCATGCAGCTGCAAACTTCGTACTGGGAATACGATTCTCAAAATATTCATGAGGAGGGGCAGAAAGGCACGCTACAGGAGATAAAAAAGGAATAATACCTCAGCTTCCTTCTCTCTGTCCCCAGGGTGCTACTTCATATAGACAATTATGTTAGCTATAAAAAGCAAGTTTTCAATTCAGCCAGGTGTGTCTTCAGCGTTTCTCCTCCCCATGGCTTCGTCCATTTATCTAGGGGAGAACACATCCGAGCCACTCAGACATTCAGAGCTCTTAAATTCTTTCCATTCTAACGCGTCTACTCTTATGAAACATAGGTCCAGTGCTACTGTCCTCAGGGACCCTAGTTTTTCGACAGGATGTGAATGTAAGGAGGAACATAGGGATGGGTCAGTTGTATTCGTTAGTGTCTTTCACACATATCAACAGAGTAATTCAGGGTGCCTGAAAAAAATAAACAAGTATAGAAAACTACCTTATTTACCTAAGCAAGGCAAAATATATTGTCGCTACCTCTCTATCCGTCTATTAACATCTATTATCTATGTATCTATCACATATTTATCATTTTTCATCAAGTTTATTATAACATAACTTACATATAGTAAAATCCACCCTTTTAAGCATACTCTTCTCTGAGTTTTGACAGATACAACCATGTAAACATCACCACAATCAAGATAGAAAACAATTCCACCACTCCAAAAATTTTCTTTGTGCTGCTGTGTCCTTAACTACTCCCCAGACCCTGGCAATCACTGACTGTGTTCCCTCTTCCTTGAATTTTGCCTTTCCAGAATGCCATGTAAATGAAATCATACAGTATACAGCATTCGGAGTCTGGCTCATTTCATTATCATCGTGTGTTTCAAAATCATTCATTTTGAAGTATGTTGTTCTTTATATTGCTCGGTAGTATCTCATTGTGTGGATGTACTACTGTTTGCATATATACTCACTTATTGAAGGACATTTAGGCGTTTCCAGTTTTTGGTGATTATGGACAAAGCTACTATAAACATTCAAAAGCAGGTTTTTGTGCCAATGTTTTCATTTCTCTTGAATAAATACTTAGAAATGGGATCCTCCTCCACTTGAAATTAGTAAATTCAGGTTGTGGTTTTATGTATTCTATCTTTTTGAGTTTATTTCAAATGTAGTAGACCTAAATATACTAATAAAATTGAGGTTCTGAATTTGCAGAGAGGAAGACCCTAGGATAAAACTTAATCGGTCAAGCCATATTACCCTTTCATATTTATGTATTCTGTTTGTCAATATATTTTTATAACAACTTTACCAAACAAAAAAACCAAACCCGTTGCCATCGAGTCAATTCTGACTCAGAGAACTGCCCCATAGAGTTTCCAAGTAGTGTCTGGTAGATTTGAACTACCGACCTTTTGATTAGTAGCCATAGCTCTTAACCACTAAGCCCCCAGAGTTTCCAGGAAAACCTGCTGCTGTTGAATCAATTCCAATACATAAAAACCAAACCCATTGCCGTCAAGCCGATTCCAACTCATAGCAATCTTATAGGACTGAGTAGAACTGCCCCATAGGGTTTCCAAGGAGTGCCTGCTCATTCGAACTGACTTTTGGTTAGCAGCCATAGCTTTTAACCACTATGCCACAAGGGTTTCCATAACAGCTTTATTGCATTGTAATTCATATATCAAAACATTCATCCTTTTGAAGTGTACAGTTGTTTTTTTTTTTTTTTTGTATATTCACAGTTGTGCACCCTAAAATAAACCACCTACCATTACCAGTTACACCTTATTCATCACCCTCCCCTGCAGGTGAATACCTAACAACCACTAATCCACTTTCTGTCTCCATGGTTTTGCCTATTTAGGACATTTTTTATAAATAGATTAATGCAATATGCAGTCATTAGTGACTGGCTTCTCTCACTTAGCATAATGCTTTCAGTGTGCATCCGTGTTGTAGCCTATGTGAGTACTTCATTCCTTTTTATTGCCAGATAATATGGGTATATCACATTTTATGTATATATTTATCAGCTGATGAACATTTGGGCTCTTTCCATTTTTTGGTTATTATCAATAATGCCACAGTGAAAGTTCTCGTGTCAACCTATGGTTTAATTTGTCCTCAGTATATTCCTAAAAGTAGAATTGCTGGGTTATATGATAACTCTATGATTAACATTTTAGAAAGTTCCAAAACATGTTCCAAAGAGGCTGCACGATTTTACATTCCAACTAGCAAAGAATGAGGGTTTGGATTTCTCTACATCTCCACCAACACTTGTTATTGTCTGTCCTTTTTATTTTAGACATCTTAGTAGTGTGTTCTGTTATACACAGTACATACTTAGTAGTTCATTCTGTTGTACTTAGGGTTGCTATGAGTCGGAATTGACTTGATGGCACCTAACAACAACAAGTAGTGTGGTGTGGACAGGAAGAGAAAACAGGCAGAAGGGAGGGGGCAGACCCCAGACTGTCCAATGGTGGGAGCTGACTGGCACTAAGCTAGTTCCCAGCCCAGTGGCCTCTCCTGACTGCTGAGGAGAGTGTGATAGGCCTGGGGCAAGCTGGAGCTGTCCCCCAGCCCAAGAGAGGTGGGGCCCCTGGTGCGTGAGCTGCATCTTGGCTGCTTCCAAAGGGCCCCCTGGAGGTGTGGGGACCGGACTGGGTGGAAGATGCCCTGGGACTGCCCTTCATGGCCCTTGGACCCCTGTGCTTTCCCTTTGTGCTCTTCACTTGTCTGGGTGCTGTGCCCAGGGCTTAAATAGAGTCGTGTGTGGCAGCATCGGGAAAAAAAATTGCTTTAATTGTAATTTGTTTGGGGGGATAAATACCATTTTAAATGAAAAAGAATACTAAAAGAAATTTGTAGTTAATACTTTTTGTGTAATCTTTTGTTCTCCTTACCCCGTGTGTAGAAAAATGAAATTTAAAGAAATTGACTTGGGTTTTAAGTTTCTCATACTCTTTGTCTCAAAAACCAAGAAACCAAACTCATTGCTGTGGAGTTGATTCCAACTCATAGAGACTTTATAGAACAGAGTAGAATTGCTCCATAGGTTTTCCAAGAAGTACCTGGTGGACCTTTTGGTTAGCAGCCGTAGCCATTAACTGCCTGTAATTATTTAAGAAATCAAAAGCAAATCTGAGGAAAAACTGAAGAAAATGCCTGTGGTTATTGATTTTTAAGAGGTAGAGTCAAGCTGGGGTTGATCAAGCGAAGGAGCTGTGAGTAAAGGTAAGGGGAGCGTCTCATTGTAGAGGGATAGGAGGGGCAAAGAGTTTAACACAGGTAGACTTTTGTGTGGGAAATAGGCTTAACCTTTAAGTACCCTGCTTTTAAAAACCCCGGTGGTGTAGTGGTTAAGTGCTACGGCTACTAACCAAAGGGTCGGCAGTTCGAATCTACCAGGCGCTCCTTGGAAACTCTATGGGGCAGTTCTACTCTGTCCTATATGGTCACTAAGAGTCGGAATTGACTCCACGGCACTGGGTTTTATAAAATAAGGATTATGCTTACTTCACATTATTGGTGAAAAAAATGAGTGAGGAGTCAAGAATGAGAGCTCAGATCCTGGGATTGCAGGTAGAGCAGGGCTACTGTAAAAGGGAACTGGGTGGGGATGCTGGTCACATCTGCTACTTCTTTACGAGGTGCCTTCTGGCTCCAGGAAAGGAGCTACAGGTGTTGGAGCCTTCCTGGGGCCATGTCAAATGACTGACCCTGAGTGGCGACCCTGCCTGACATCCCCTGTCAGGGCCTTCGAAGCACAAATCTCAAGTATTTCCATCTTCTTGGGTTTTATTGCATTCCAAGTTCCCTTTGTCCTATCAATAAATGATGTTGTCCAGTTTCCTTTTATTTAGGACTAAGAGTTTGGTTCTTTTTTTTTGAATCTTCCAAGGAGCCTTTGTGGTGGACCAAGATAAACTACTGGGACACAAGTCAGCGACAAAAATCAAATGACAGCAAGTGGCCTAAAGAAATAAGTATAGCAAGTGTCTAGCATGTACTAAGCTAGAACAGGTTAAGAAAGATGTCAAATGCTGAAGATTGATTACTACTCTCCTTATTTATTTATTGTGCTTTAGAGGGAAGTTTACAGAGCAAATTTGTTTCTCATGGAGCAATTAATACACATTTTTTTGTGTGACATTGATTGGCAACCCCATGATGTATCAACACTCTCCCCTTTTCCACCCTGGGCTCCTCATTTCCATTCGTCCAGTTTTCCTGACTTCTTGTCTTTGCTTTTGGGCAGGTGTGCCCGTTTAGTCTCGTATACATGATTGAAACTAAGAAGCACATTCCTCAAGTGGATTATTGTTTGTTTTATAGACTCGTCTAATCTTTGGCTGAAAGGTGAACTTCAGGAATGACTTCAGTTCTGTGTTAAAAGGATGTCTGGGGGCTGTACTCTTGGGGTTTCTCCAGGCTCTGTCAGATCAATAAGTTTGGTCTTTTTTTGTGAATTTGAATTTTGTTCTACATTTTTCTCCGGCTCTGTCCAGGACTCCCTATTGTGATCCCTGTTAGAGCAGTTTAGTGGTGGTAGCTGGGCACAATCTAGTTGCGCTGGGTTCAGGCTAGTGGAGGCTACTACTCTCCTTTTGTCTTTCCAACAAAGGTGTTTAGAACCTGTATTGAGCAAAAGCAGTCTACTAGGTGAAGTTGAGGATACAAAGAGGTAAGACATGACTCCAATCCAGATGAGTTGTCTTCTTAGGGCATTTAAAACAAATAACAATAATATAAACCTAGGTTGAGGTTTAAAGGTTTTAACATGTCAAGGCATGCCTGGTAAACTGGTGGGGCAATAAAGCTAAAAGCCGATTTTCATGGGGCCACTGACTTTCCAAAGGAAAGAATTGCTTCCACTACTAGAATTTAGACACACCTTAGCAGGGCAGAGGTGATGTGGCCTGAATGGTGTTCTTAGAGTTCTGAGGAGGGACTTCAGAAAGAACTTAGCCTGTGAAAAGGTAGAATACGGACAGGGGTTTATATCAAAGGCTTAGTGGACAAAGTGAGGGGCAATTCTGAATCTGAATATAACTAGGTATCAATGACCATTTGTATTTGTTCCTGACACAGTATCCATCGGGATTATGTTTGATTTTAGGAAACATGTTAGTCAAGAAACAAAGCAAATTCTCTTCTAGGTTGTTTTTCTCTGGGATCTGGTCTCATTCTAGTGTAAGAGTCCTGCAACAAATGTAAAGACATATTCATATTCTCTTAATCCTCACAACAAAGTTATTAGTATTCCTATTTTTGAAAGAAGAAAATATATACCCTAGAGTTTATATTACTTTTCTAGATTAAAACAGTAAGAATTGGAATTGGGACTTTGATCTGAATTCCACGCTTTATCCCCTAAGTGACCCACTTGCCCTCGAGCGATGAGGTCAATGTACATCTAGGAAAAGATTCTTACCTCAGAAATAGAATATTTAAGTTTTTTTTTTTTTAGCAACTTATTTCTTTGCTTTGTGTGTTATTTTTGGTTGAGAAAGAGAGTTGGTGTCATAGATTGCATTGTGTCCCCCCCCAAAATATCTATTAACTTGGTTAAAGCATAATTCCCAGTATTGTGTGGTTGCCCTCCATTTTGTTATTGTAATTTTTATGTTAAGAGGATTAGGATGGCATTGTAATACCACCCTTACTCAGGTCACCTCTCTCATCCAATGTAAAGGGAGTTTCCCTGGAGTGAGGCTTGCACCACTTTTTATCTCTCAAGAGATTAAAGGAAAGGGAAGCAAGCAGGGAGTTGGGGACCTCATACCACCAAGAAAGCAGCACTTGAAAAGCTCCTTGACCAGGGGAAGATTGAGGGCAAGGACTTTTCTCCAGAGCCAACAGATAGAGAAAGCCTTCCCCTGGAGCTGACTGCCTGAATTTGGATTGGTAGCCTACTAGGCAGTGGGAGAATAAATTTATCTTTGTTAAAGCCATCCACTTGCAGTATTTCTGTTATAGCAGCACTAGATGACTAAGACAGTTGGATATTTCAGGGAAAGAGCAGTTAGGTCAAGGCAAGGTATTTAGAAGTAGGTAGGTCTGATAGCATTTGAGAAGTAATGAAAATCTAGTCTGGTTTGGACAAATGCAGTCTTGGGTCCACTCTCCACTGGTAAAGTCATTTTTCACTGTCCTTTTCCTCCTTCTTATTGCTTTCAGTAGAAGTCCCTGGGTGGTGCAAATGCTTAATGTGCTGAGCTGTTAACTGAGTCCATCCAGAGTTGCCTCAGAAGAAAGGCCTGGCAAGCTACTTCCAAAAATCAGCCATTGAAAACCCAATGGAGCACAGCTCTGCTCTGAGATACATGGGGTTTCCATGAGTCAGAATCAACTCAATGGTAACTACGTATGTGTATTTTTATTGCTTTCAGTAAATTAACATTCTGGGGAAAAACAAAACAAACCTATGTATTGTACTTTTTGCCTGTCTGTCCTAAGCAAGGGGCAAACCCATAGAATTGAATTGAAAGGAAAACTTTCCCTGACATTTTGATCCTTTAATATTAGAAAAAAAAAATCCTAAAAGTTTAAAAAATTAAATGGTAAAATCATTTATACTTCTTATTTATTTTGAGAATTTGTCTTAGAACTTTTCTTTTCTGAATCAAATCAGCCTTAACTTATATTCATTAAGAAGCAAAACTTTCGATTCCTATGCACTGGATCTTTGGTATTACGTGGGTAGGTAGCCTCCTTCAAGTGGGCCATGACATGTATTTTTATTCCAATTCCTAAAAATATATTCTTAGTTAAAATTTCATTTTGTTGAGTTTAGCTACATGCAATTTCTAAAAAATAATATTCTATTGTGTTTTAGGTGAAAGCTTACACTGCAAATTAGGTTCTCTTTTAACAATTTTTATACAAATTGTTCTATGCCATTGGCTACAATTTTTACAATGTGGCAGCATTTTCATTCTTGCCATTCTGTTCTGTTTCCATTGATCTAACCTGCAGAAACAGCTTTAATTCTGCTTTCGAAGAGTATTTCAGAGTGATAGTCTCAAGGGTTCATCTCGTCTCTATTGGCCCAGTAGGTCTGGCCTTTTTTAGAAATTTCAATTTTGTTCTACATTTTTCTCCCATTCTATCTGGAACCTTCTATTGAGTCCCAGGTCAGAATGGTTAATAGTGGTAGCCAGGTACCATCTAGATCTTCTGATATCAGGTTAGAAGAGGCTGTGGTTTGTGTGGGCTATTAGTCCTGTGGATTAGTTTCTTCTTTGAGCCTTTGATGTCCTTCATTCTCTTTTGCTCCAGACGAGTAGAGACCAATAATTGTATCTCAGATGGCCACTCTCAAACTTCTAAGATCCCATACGTTACTCACCAAACTAGGATGTAGAACATTATCATTGTGAATTATGCCAATTGACCGAGTTGCCTCCTGAAACTGTGGTCCTAAACTTTTTAACCCAATAAACAAATCTCTCAAGGTGTTTGGATATGTTTAGGAGGCCTCCGTAACCGTGCCCCCATGTGGTTTTATATATACATGTGGATGTATATGCAGCATGTACAAACATGCATATGATATGCCTGCAGATCCACCTATACGTGCCTGGCATTTCCTTGCCTATGCCTTGCTCTACACATATATTCATCCACATCTTCCTACGTAATATATTTTTTTATTGCTTTTACTGTTGTTGCAAAAGTTATATGTTACAGTATTTAATGAAATTGTCCCTTTTTCTCATGTACTACTTAGTGTCTTTATTTGCAAGTTGTGCTGACTTCACCCATATTTGGTCTTGCCTTTCCCATCACCAAAAGTAACGAGTGTCTGCTATCTAGAACGTGATTTCCTCTCCTTCTCCGTCTCATCCCTGGTTACTATCAAAAAAACTTTATTTTCTCTGTATATATCAAGTTGGCTTTTTATAATAGTGAGACCATACAATATTTGCCTTTTTGTGATTGACTTATTTCATTCAGCAAAATGCCCTCCAGATTCATCCATGTTATAAATGTTTCATAGACTACTCATTATTCTTTATAGTTGCATATCATTCCATTGTGCATATGTAACACAATCTGCTTACCCATTTAACCATCGATGGGCACTTAAGTTGTTTCCAGCTTTTTGCTTTTGTGAATAATGCTGCAGTGAACATAGGTGTGCATGCATATGGCTATTCGTGTCCTGCATGTAATATTAACATCTTTCTTTAACATCTTTTTAGGGATACATCTAGAGGTCATTTCCTAAACAAGCTTTCTAAGTCTCCTTAAAAAAACCAAACCCGTTGCTGTCAATTCCGGCTCATAGCAACTCTATAGGACAGAGTAGAACTGCCCTGAAAGGTTTCCAAGGAGAGACTGGTGGATTCAAATTGCCAATCTTTTGGTTAGCAGCCGTAGCTCTTAACGACAGTGCCAGCAGGGGTCCCTAAATCTCCTTATAGAATAATATAATAATCATTTAAAAATAGAGAAATTCCTACAATTCATATGTTTTGTATAATAACAATATTACTTTCTATTTTTGGAATTTCTTGGAATTTCTCACATACATTCTTCTTGTAATTTCTCACGTACAGTGGAATATGAAATTCAATGGACTATGCTATTACAAAGTTCTCAGTGAAAATTCAAATACACAAAAGAGAAAATATTTCTAGCTATTTTTTTTCTTTCATGTATATCCATCTATGGACCATAGAAAATAAGAATATTGTTATAATTTTTTAAAATATATAATTCTAGTTATAACATACTACTGGACAGAAGAGAATATAGAGGAAAAGGCATAATTATGGCCTTAGACAAAACGCTGTTTTCTCCCTTTGTCTGCAGATCATGATTAGTAATTTTGGCTGCCAAGAAAGGGCTGTCAGAGAGAAAAATATGGATCCTCCAGTTGCTGCTTATTCCTTCTTCTTGCCTTAAAAACAAACAAAAAACCAAACTGGTTGCCACCTAGTCAATTCTCATCGTGATCCCATGAGTTACAGAGTAGACCTGCACTCCATAGGGTTTTCAATGACTGTGATTTTTTTTAGGAAAACCTGGTGGTGTAGTGGCTAAGTGCTATGGCTGCTAACTGAAAGGTTGGGAGTTCGAATCTACCAGGTGCTCCTTGGAAACTCTATGGGACAGTTCTACCCTGTCCTATAGGGCTGCTATGAGTCAGAATTGACCCAATGGCAATGGGTTTGGTTTGGTTTTGGGCGATCTTTTTGAATCAGATCACCAGGCCTTTATTCTTAGGTGCTTCAGGGTGAGTTCAAACTGCTAACTTTTCAGTTAGTAGCTGAGAGCTTAACCATTTGCACTCCCCTCCCCGCCCCAGACTTTTCTCTCCTTACTCCTTTGAAAACAGACTTTTTTTAGTACCTTTTTCAATGCATAAATTCCTATTATATATAATATTACTTGCAAAACTCACTGTCATTTCCTGTTGTAAACTTTTTGTTTTAGTCCTTTACATAGTAACCTCCCTCAGCCTCCTTGTCAGATAATAGTCTTCCTTTAATATTTCTGAGTGGAATGATAGGAATCAAATTGTCTAGTTGTACTGTACCATGTCAATATAAAAATCTTTTCTTTTTGAAAAACTAAGAAAGCTTTCTTTCCCTAGTTTCCCCTCTGCAGACTGTAGTTTGTGTTTTATAAATGAAAGGAGACTTTCTCACGGGCAAGGCTTTAAGAGCTCTAGAATTGGCTCTTCCTCACAACATTGTCGACAGAAGGCCTTCATTTCCCTAAACAGGAAAAATTCATGCTGTCATTTTTGGTATAGGTCATCCTGCAAACAATTGGAGTGTGAAAAAGGGAAATTAGTGAATAAGAATTCTGGCAGCTTTCTGTGTGTGTTTATGTATACGTATGCATGTGTGGGCTTTTATGTGCTGACGACATACTTGCTCCCCATATGTTGACTTCAGAAACTCAAAGGAGCGTGACAAACTTACACCTGAGACTAAAACAATTTTAATATAGTGACTTTTAGGGGTTTTGAGAAGAGTAGAGTGCAGGACTGGGGGCTGTAATTGACCCACATATCACTAAAAATTGTCATTGTAGAAACCAGATTGCCAAGAGCTGACACAGCAGATATCACCCATTATTCCAACTGTGGAGCTAGCAGGTTTTTGTGCCACCTGGAAAAGATTCACCTGTTAACCACAGGTATAATGGAACCCTTCATTTCTAAGAGACCATGGAATTGTGCACTGATTCTTAAATGTCCTCTCCTGTCACTACAGTCTTGACTCAGCATTACAAAAAAAAATAAAACATAGAAACAAACAAAAAAAGATCTCTGAACTGAAAGTAGAGCCCCAGTTTGAGTCCCAGCTTTGCCTCTAACTAGCTGTGAAACCTTAGGCAAGCATTTTAACCTCTTTACGTCCAATTTCCCTATTAAAAAACAGTTGAACTAGGTTATGTCGTAGGCTCCATGTGGCTTTAAAATTAGGTAATGTGAAAGTTTCAGAAACTTAGCTTCCAAACTAAGTTTACATTTCCAAACTTAGTTGCCAGAGGCAGAGATCCTGGTGTTCTCTCTGGGCCTGATAAGGTAGGAATTGAAAAGTAGATTGCTTTCCTTCCTACAGAAAAGCAGTGGGCAGCCCTTGCTGTTTGCTATCTTCCCTAAGTTTAAAAGCATGCTTACTCAATTTTTTTTTTTCTACATGCCAGTTTATTTATAATTTAGAAAATACATTTTTTAATTATCATGATCTATTTTGCGTGTCAGATTATTTTAACAAATGCCTCAGCCTTAATTTGTTAGGTACACATTTTTAATGAATTGTCATAATTAAAAATGCTATTACTAAATGCAATATATTTTTGTTAGACAGTGTACTTCATTGCAAACTCACCCCTACCTAGCATTTCCAAGGTATTTTGATTAATAATCAAGTCATTTTATGATCTATATCAGGCTGTTAGCGTGTGTTAGTGTAGGGAGGGTGGATGATAGAGAGTAATTAATAATTGGGGTCAACAGGAGAGAAGAGAGGAGGAGCAGAGAAGCAAGGAAAAAAGAACAAAAACAAATAACTCTAACTTTGGAAAAGGACCATGGTCAGTATGATCCCATTTATGTAAAACATTCATGTGTATAATTTTGTGTGCATACCTAGGCAGGAAGGAAGAGTTGCCTGTATGGTACAACATTTTATTATTCAGGTAAGGCTTTGTCTTGATAATTTTATTTTTTACATTTAAAGGAAATTAAAGAAGAGATGTAATACACATTTATACATTAAATAATTAATGACATGAAATGTTCTTATAAATGTTTAAGATTGTCCTTGATCCCTGAATTTAAATTGCATCTTCAAGTATTTTAAAATTATTTGATCGACCTCGCCTGTAACTGTCTCTTAGAAACACTTGTTATAGCACTATTTGTTCCCCTTCAGAAATACTGATTTAGAGGACCCTTCCAAAAGCACTGATAGTTCTCTTCAAGAACTTCAAGCCCAGAGGGATTCTATTTCCTGTTGGGTGGTCTATTGTATATTCTTATTCAAATAATTACTAACACGACTTTACAGAGTCTTTTTGTTTTTCTTTCTCTAAATACTCTTTGGCTTAAAATCCTCCTGTTTTCTCTATCAATAAAGCAAGTGGAGAGGCAACTACTGACAACATCCTGTGGAAAATAATCCACAAAAAAAAAAAAAGAAAGCAATAGTGAAGAATAAAATTAATGACTATAGCATGACCCTGACAAGACAATATTTTCATTTTGTTTTTTATTTTCTTTAGGTTGTAAACACAATGACTAGCTCAGTTAAGCAGGTTGCAATTTTAATAACACTTATAGGTAGATGATTTTCAGCAAACACCTGATTATGGTCTACTTCATTGAAAACTAAGCCCTTTGCAGAGGGCGTATTAATACTTGCTGTTTGCTCCTTGGGATGCATTCTGTCTGTGGAAACCTGACGCCTCGGAGGACCAAGGGAGGGCATTCCAATTAACCCCAGGTTTTTTAAGTTGCAGTAGTGAAGAGATGTTTTGTCTTGACTCTTTCTTCTCTCTCTCTCTTCTTATTTTCCTTTTTGTAACTGAAATAAAAAGCATAGAACTGGGCCTTTAAAAGCACAGACAGGGTTCCTCTGTGTGAAAGCTCTGTCAGCAGTACCACAAAAGACTGTTCCTGCAAGTAAAACTGGCTTCATGGAATTTGTGTCATTGGTACTTCCTTGAAGTACGCGGTCGAGACAGTTGGGGGCTAGATTACCAAAGTAAAGGAATTGTATAAGGTTTCTATGTCTCTGATGTGATGCTAGAGAAATATACACATATATTTCACTAATGATTGGTTTGAGTACAGTAAGCAAATTTTTGAGGAAGAAGGAGCCTTGGTGGTGTCGTGGTTAAAGAGTTGAGCTGCTAACCAAGAGGTCGGCAGTTTGGATCCACCAGCTGTTCCTTGGAAAACCTATGGGGGAGTTCTACTCTGTCCTGTAGGGTTGCTAGGAGTTGGAATTGACTTGACAGCAACGAATTTTGGTTTAAGGAAGATGACAAGAACTCCTCTCCTCTTCAACAAGAAAAAAGAAAATGTTCTTAAGGTATGGTAGGAAAAATTTAAGGTAGAACATAAGAGTGGCTTACTTAAAGATTTTTTTTTTTTTTAACATTTCTGAGCTTTTTGTGAGAAGTGAATGAAAGCACACTAGATGAGTTAATGATGTAAAGGGTCTAACATGGTATCTGACTCCACTTCTCAACAGGCCTTTTGTAGCCTAGTGCAATGAGGTGTCTGGACATCTTCAGGTGAAGAAAATAGCTCTTCATCCCAAGCCAAACTAGCCAGCCCTCTCTTCTCCTCACTTGGAAGATTCCCATGTACTCTCTCCTACGTGAAACTGAAGAAACTGAAGAAAAAAGACTTTATAATTGTCGTAGCTTCTTAGTGCTGCTATAACACGGATAACACAAGTAGGTGGCTTTAAAAAACAAAAATATATTTTCTCAGAATTCAGGATGCTAGAAGCTAGTTTTTATTTTTGACAGGCATGTCAACCTTGGTAAAGTTTCTGCTATGCTAATTTTTTTTTTTAAATCTTTTTTAGTTTAACACTTGGCAAGGTATCTAGAATGCAAAGTAAAAAGTAGTTTTCTGTCTTAACATGCATGCCACTCTGATTTTTCAATTATTTTTATTTATTACTTGAATTTTCTAGCTATTTTTTTCATTTTTAATAAAGAGACAAATTTTATTCTCATAAAAGTCCAAAAGACAATTATGAACATCAATGTTTTCTGACCATTACAATTTCAACGTATTTCTGAAAAACATTTAGGAGATTATGAAAAAGTCAAAATCAGTTGTCAGCTTTACTTATTGATTTGTTATTCAGTTTTTACTGTTAGCCTACTTGTGCTAGGTTTGCTAAGTAATGGAAATATGTCTACCTTCATTTTCTTATTCATTTAATAATGTAAGGTAAGGACTTGTTTAAAGTATATTTTGGTCCACTTCAATTTTAATATCTTGGTGTCAACTTTGAACTGTGTTTTTAATATGTAAAGAATACCCAAGCTTTTAGAAGTGATTGCTTAGGAAATGAAATTGCGTGCTGTCATTTAAAAAGCACTGAATTATTGATGTACTTTCTATGTTCCAAGTAGCTTGAAAAATAACATTAAATAGCTCAGTGGGAGAGCAGACTATTGACGTTCCAAAAGCTGCCTTTAGATTGTGCTTTTCTAATTGCTTCTCATCGATTATGGCAAACCTACCTTGGTTGAAATTGCTAGATAAACACTTCTCTATCAATACAGAGGACTTTGTATTTATTCTTTTGATTGAATGAGCAAAAATATATGTTTGTGCTACACTAACATGAGAATTTATATACATTTAATAGCATGTTTTTTTTTATGTATAGGTATGACAGCTTATATTATTGGATTATCAAGTGGGGAGGGGAAGGATTAAGGAGAAATGAATGTAACCAATAAAGTTTGGGACAAGAAAACCCAAATTGGCATTCCTATCAGCTTGTACTTAAAAGTGTCTGCTCAGGATCAGATAGATTGGTGCAAATCTTGACTCAGTTTCTTACGAACAATGTAATATTGGTCAGCTTGGTTAACTAATCTGTGCTTCAGTTTCATCATCTATGAAACAGGAATATTAACAGCACCTATGAAACACTATGCATGTTGCTGTGATGCCGGAAGCTATGCCATCAGTATTCAAATACCAGCAGGGTCACCCACAGAGGACAGGTTTCAGCTGAGCTTCCAGACGAAGACAGACAAGCAAGAAGGACTGGCAGTCTACTTCTGAAAAGAATTAGCTAGTGAAAACCTTATGAATAGCAGCAGAACATTGTCTCATATAGTGCTGGAAGATGAGCCCCTCGGGCTGGAAGGCATTCAAAATACAACTAGGCAAGAGGTGCCTTCTCAAAGTAGAGTCGCCCTTAATGATGTGGGTGGAGCCAAGCTTTCGGGACCATCATTTGCTGATATGGCAAGACTCAAAATGAGAAGGAACAGCTGCAAACATCTATTAATAATTGGAATGTGGAATGTATGAGATATGAATCTAGGAAAACTAGAATTTTTCAAAAATGAAATGGAATGCATAAACATTGATATCCTAGGCATTAGTGAACTGAAATGAACTGGTATTGGCCATTTTGAATCAGACAATCATATAGTCTACTATGCTGGGAATGACAACTTGAAGAGGAATGGTGTTGCATTCATAGTCAAAAAGAACATTTCAAGATCTATCCTGAAGTACAATGCTGTCAGTGATAGGATAATATCCATACAACTATTATTCAAATTTATACAACAACCACTAAGGCCAAAGATGAAGAAACTGAAGATTTTTACCAACTTCTGCAGTCTGAAATTGATTGAACATGCAATCAGGATGCATTGATAATTACTGGTGATTGGAATGGGAAAGTTGGAAACAAAGAAGAAGGATCAGTAGTTGGAAAATATGGCCTTGGTGATAGAAATGATGCCAGAGATTACATGATAGAATTTTGCAAGACCAGTAACTTCTTCATTGCAAATACCCTTTTCAACAACATAAATGGCAACTATACATGTGGACCTTTTCAGATGGAATACACAGGAATTAAATCGACTACATCTATGGAAAGAGACAATGGAACAGCTCAATGTCTTCCATCAGAACAAGGCTAGGCACGAACTGCAGAAGAGACCATTAATACTCATATGCAAGGTCAAGTTGAAGCTGAAGAAAATTAGAACAAGTCCATGAGAACCAAAATAAAACCTTGAGTGTATCCCACCTGAATTTAGAGACCATCTCAAGAATAGATTTGATGCAGTGAACACTAATGACTGAAGACCAGACGAGTTGTGGAATGACATCAAGGACATCATATGTGAAGAAAGCAAGAAGCCACTAAAAAGACAGGAAAGAAAGAAAAGGCCAAAATGGGTGTCAGAAGAGATACTGAAACTTGCTCTTGAATGTCAAGTGGCTAAAGCAAAGGAAGAAGTGTTGAAGTAAAAGAGCTGAACAGAAGATTTCAAATGACAGCTTGAGAAGACCAAGTAAAGTATTATAATGACATGTGCAAAGACCTGGAGATAGAAAACCAAAAGAGAAGAACATGCTCGGCATTTGTCAAGCTCAAAGAACTGAAGAAAAAATTCAAGCCTGGAGTTGCAGTACTGAAGGATTCTACAGGGAAAATATTAAATGACGCAGGAAGCATCAAAAGAAGATAGAAGGAATACATGGAGTCACTATACCAAAAAAGAATTGGTCGACATTCAACCGTTTCAGGAAGTAGCATATGATCAGGAACCAATGGCACTGAAGGAAGAAGTTCAAGCTGCACTGAAGTCATTGGTGAAAAACAAGCTTCCAGGAATTGATGGAATAATACCAGCTGAGATGTTTCAACAAACAGATGTAGCCCTGGAAATGCCCACTTGTCTATGCCAAGAAATTTGGAAGAGAGCTACCTGGCCAACCAACTGGAAGAGACCTATATTTATGCCTATTCCCGAGAAAGGGGATCCAACTGAATGCAGAAATTATTGAACAATATCATTAATATAACATACAAGTAAAATTTTGCTGAAAATCATTCAAAAACTGCTACAGTGGTATATCGACAGGGGACTGCCAGAAATTCAAGCTGGATTCTGAAGAAGACATGGAAAGAGGGATATCATTGCTGATGTCAGATGGATCCTGGTTGAAAGAAGAGAATACCAGAAAGATGTTTACTTGTGTTTTATTGACTATGCATAGGCATTGACTGTGTGGATCATAATGAATTATGGGTAACATTTCAAAGAATGGGAATTGTAGAACACTTAATGATGTTCATGAGGAACTTACATAAATTAAAAGGCAGCTGTTGGAACAGAGTAAGGGGATACTGTGTGTTTTAATGTCAGAAAAGGTGTGTGTCAGGGGTGTATCCTTTCACCATACCTATTCAATCTGTATGCTGAGCAAATAATCCGAGAAGATGGACTATATGAATAAGAATGGGGCATCATGATTGGAAGAAGACTCATTAATAACCCGAGACACGCAGATGACACAACCTTGCTTGCTGAAAATGAAAAGGACTTGAAGCACTCACTAATGAAGATCAAAGACCACAGCCTTCAGTATGGATTACACCTCAACATAAAGAAAGAAAAAATCCTCACAACTGGATCAATAAGCAACATTATGATAAAGAGAAAAAAAGACTGATGTTGTCAAGGATTTCATTTCACTTGGATCCACAATCAACACCCACTGAAGAAAAAATCAAGAAATTAAAAGACACACTGCATTGGGTAATGCTGCTGCAAAAGACCTCTTTCAAATGTTGAAAAGCAAAGATATTACCTTTAAGGCTAAGGTGCGCCTGACCCAACTTATGGTGTTTTCGATCACCTCCTATGCATGCGAAAGCTGGACTGTAAATAAGGAAGACTGAAGAAGAACTGACACCCTTGAATTGCAGTGTTGGCAAAGAAATTGAATATACCGTGGGCTGCTAAAAGAATGAACAAATCTGTCTTGGAAGAAGTACAACCAGAATGCTCCTTAGAAGCAAGGATGGTGAGACTATGTCTCACATACTTTGGACATGTTATCCAGAGGAATCAGTCTCTGGAGAAGGACATCACGCTTGGTAAAGTAGAAGGTCAGAGAAAAAGAGGAAGACCTTCAAGGAGATGGATTGACACAGAGGCTGCAACAGTGGGCTCAAACATACCAACAATTGTGAGGATGGCGCAGGACCAGGCAGTGTTTTGTTTTGCTGTACCTTGTGTTGCTATGAGTCAGAACCCACTTGATGGCACCTAACAACAACAACATGAAACACTATTGTGGGAGTTAAATGAGTTAATATATGTAAAGGCTTAGATCTGTGCTGAGCTCAATAAATGTTAGCCATGTATATTACCAAAGCTTGCTTTTCTTTTTTTCTCTTAGATTACCTGTTATGAAGGCTATTGAGTTGTTACTGATGAAAAAAAAAAAAAAAAATCAAATCGAATGACGACAACAAATCTAAGAAACTCTCCACAAAGTCTCGTTGTACTTAAAATGATCAGTAGCCCTGTAGAGTTTGAAATAAGTTAAATAATGCCTGGGACATGATTCTCTCTTTTATTTTCTTTTTCGTATGAAGAGATACCTATTATAACAAGGATTTTGGTAAAGTGTTGTAATACAATTGGCACTTTAAAAGGTGAACTTTACAAGTTACTTCTACTTTCTTGGAAGCCTTTCAAATGAACCTTGGGGTGTCACAAAAATTGGAATACTGAAATTAATCTAATTATTAATATCGTATGCATGTAAACCATTTACTTTTAATTTTTCCTTTTTCTTTCAGGGCACAGAGTGGAGTATTGGGGTGACAATTGGGTAATTGCTTAGACTTTCTGGCTGGATGAGCAAGTCTAGATCTTGCACCTGCATTGTGGTTAAGCACCACTGACCTTGCCCTGCCTCTAACACTGACAGACTAGAGTTTACCACATGTGGCTTGGGAGGGATAACGTACTTGGTTTGTATCAGTCAGCATCACTTCGGCAGAACTAGTCCCCCTACAGCCGTGCTACTCAAAGTATGGTCCTAGAAACAACAGCACCTGCATGATCTTGGAGCTTGGTAGAAATGAAGACACAGACGCCGTCACAGCCCAGGCCTCCTGAATCAGAATTTGCATTTCAACAAGCTCTCCAGAAGATTTCTATGCACATTAAAATTTTGCCTCTTGTATGTTAAAAGATAAGAACTTTGGTTTTACTTTTACCTGTGTTTCCTTTAATATTTTGAAAAAGAAAAAGATGCTTGATTGTCTATTTTGAATTATCAATGTCAAGAAAATGGAATCCATTACCATCACCCAACAGATGTAAAATAATGAAAATGTACGGTTTTTCAAACTCCTCCTTGTTCCTGGTTTTTCTTTGTCTAATCTAGTTTAACCAGTTTTCTTTCATTAAATTATGTTTTTTTTTTACATTATAAATCTCTGCTTTTGTTGCGTATGACCTTAATTTTGTTTTCTAACCATGTGTATAACAATTGTTTGCACTTAAGTGTATCTTGTAATTTGCTTGTCAGTTTGTTATTTTGATTTTTAATACTGGGCCTTTTATACTATGGATTTTGCTCCTTAACTTAATTGTGGTTTAATTTAACAGATCAATTTAGGTTCATTATTCCATTATCTTTTGAAATGTATTAATATGTAAGTAATGCCTAAATTGTTTTATTTGTCTTTCTTTAAGTTATTGATGTTTGAGGGTGATTTTTCAAACTTCGATACAGCAACATTGTGTAAGAATACAGGCGCACACGTACATAATGATCTTTTTCATTAATATTGTTTGGCTATGGTGAAATCATTTTGTTTTTGTTTATAAAAGTCAATAATTTTTAGAAAAACATACACCTAATTTAAAAACCATACACAGAATAGTACGAAAAAGAAAATAAAATTTACTTTAAATCATCCTATCACAAGACAGTGGCTTCACAGTTTCATAAGGATTGCTTCAGGAAACTCTCTCTCTCTGAATTCCTCCATCTTTATCTGTCTCTCTGTCTTTGTCTCTGTCTCTCATTCTTGCTCTCTCTGTCTTGATATCTATATATATACATATAAATACACACACATATTATACATACACCTGTGTGCGCACACAGAGTATATACGCACACATGCACATACAATTTTACATAAATTACATAAAAATATGTTATTCTGTAATCGTATTTTTTCAAAATATTTCTGTCAATATATTGTTCTGTGCCATCTAGTTGATTCAGACTCATAGAACCCTATAGAACAGAGCAGAACTGCCTCATAGGATTTCCCAGACTGTAATCTTTATAGAGGCAATTTTTTCTCTCTTGGGTTTGAACCACTGACCTTTTGGTTAGCAGCACAGTGCTTAGCCATTACACCACTAGGGCTTCTTTATGTCAATATAGACCTCTATTATATTTGAAAAAATTTTAATGGCATTTTATTGTATTTGTATACCATATTTTATTGTATTTGTTCCCTATTGGTGGATATTAATAATATAATAGTTTACATTTCTTGAACTGTTTTTCACCAGACACTATACTTACTATGAAACCTGTAGTGTTTTAATTAATTCTCACAACAATACTTCATCGTCTCCATTTTTCACCAAGAAAACTGAAGGAAATAGAGGTTAAGGAACTTGCACATGTTTTATTTGATAATAAGTAGCAGAGCTATACTTGGACATAGGCTATCAAAACCCACAGGGCACATCCTTAGGTGTGCCGTATCAATGTTCCTCAACTGTGGTCCTAAAGACAGGCATCAAAATCATCTGGGGGACTTGTTTAAAGAGAAATGCCTCAGAGATCCTGGTATCTATTGTATTTAGGAAATGGAACCTAGTTAATCTGAATTTATAATAAACTCCTCAGATGAGTTTTTTGGATTTAAATGAACTTCTTTTGGTTTCCAATGTTTATATTCACGTTTTTCGTTGTAATCAATGTTATGATGAACATCGTTGTTCAGTCTTTTTATTTTTATAATTATCATCTTAAATATATAGTGTCAACTAAAGGCACTTTTTTTCTTTTTAATAGAAATAACCTAGAGATAACCCAGACACAGTGCCGTTGAGTCAATTCCGATATACTGGTGGATATTGCCAAACTCTTCCTCAGATAGGCTGGCCTTATTTACATCCTCTCCCCAGAGAAAGAATGCATCCATTTTTCTTATTATCATAGCATTTCATAATGGTGGCACATGGATTCTAAAGTCAGACAACCCTGTCTCAACACTGGGTTCTCTGAGTTAGTAGCTATGTGACCTTTGCCAAATGATACAAACGCCCCAGACCTTGGTTTTGTCACGTGTAAAATAGGGACAATAATTGTACCTACTCTTTTTTTTTTTATTCATATGGTTGCCCAGAAGATTAAATAAGTTTATATTTGTAACATTCTTATGAAGTTAGTGCTAAATAAATATCTGTTAACTGCTGTTTTTGTGTGCTGTCGAGTTGATTCCAACTCATAGTGACCCTACAGGACAGAGAAGAACTGCCCATAGGGTTTTCTAGGCTGTATTCTTTATGGGAACAGTTTGCAGGTCTTTTCTTCTGTGGGGACCCTTGCGGGGGAGGAGGGGGGCAACTACTGACCTTTCGGTTAGTAGGCAACCACTTAACGATTGCATCACCAGGGCTCCTCTTCTGTTAACTATCCCTTACTCAACAAATACTTGGTATATGTCAACTATGTGATGGGAATAGTTCTAAGCAATGAATCAAAATATTTAGCAATTTATTAGGAAAAAATAATGTCTTCGTTTCTTTAGATTTGTATTTCTGTTAACATATTTGATCTCTAGGTCAAGTCTTTCTCAACTTGAAAAATTTTTTTGTATCATACTTTTTTAAATTGTACTTTAGATAAAAGTTTGCAGAGCACATTTATTTCTCATTAAACAATGCACATATTGTTTTGTGACATTGGCTCCAATCCCATGACATGTCAATGCTCTCCCCTTCTTGACCTTGGGCTCCCCATTACCAGTTTCCTGTCCCCTCCTGCTTTCTCCTTATTGTCCTTGGGCTGGTGTGCCCATTTAGTCTGATTTTTTTTTTTTTATGGGCCTGTCTAATCTTTGGCTGAAGGGTGAGTCTCAGGAATGACTTCAATACTGAGTTAAAAGTGTGTCCCATTGCTATACTCTTGGGGTTTCTCCAGTCTTTGTCAGACCAGTAAGTCTGGTCTTTTTTTGTGAGTTAGAATTTTGTTCTACATTTTTCTCCAGCTCTGTCTGGAACTCAGTATTGTGATCCCTGTCAGAGCAGTCAGTGCCAGGCACCATCTAGTTGTGCTGGGCTCATGGTGGAGGCTGTGGTAGTTGTAGTCCATTAGTCCTTTGGACAAATCTTTGCCTGTGTCTTTGGTATTCTTCATTCTCCCTTTCTCCAGACAGACTGGGACCAGTGGAGTATCTTAGAAGGCCATTCACAAGCTTTTAAGACCCCAGATGCTACTCACAAAAGTAGGATATAGAACATTTTCTTTTCATATCATACACTTAATTGTGAATTTTGTTCAATTGTTTTTGGTTTTCTTTTCAGAGCTCGGTGATTTTTATGTTGGATGTCTTAGTTATAACTAAAATACATGTTATCATCTCTCATCACTTTTTCCTTTTTATCATTATTCTTTATCAAGTGAGAAAGCTTGGAAGTTGTTCCCCACATCACTATTTTTTGCAATGTTAAGTCTACTCATAATACTGCTGCTGATTAAGTATTGTAATGGCATAGTTAGTTTCTTTTAGAATTCTCCTTATTTTTTGCCTGTCTCTCAGTTATATTTTCAATTAATCTATTACCCCCTCTAGACTCCTGATTTTTTTCCTACTACCATCAGGTAAAATTTTTAAGAAGACAAAGCAAACACTGAAGGAAATGTTTTTCTGTGTAGAAAATATTTTTCTTTTACATATATTCAATGATAAAACATCAGTTAAGATATGATATTGATACCAATTTAGAATGGGTACATTCACCTTGGGTGTTCTCCCTCTTCACCTGCATACTGTTTCCTATTCCTCTTGGACCATAAGCTGTAGAGTTAATTAAAATAAGTTTATATGTTGGTCTACCCATCCAGCAAACAGAGAGGAGTGCACCAAGAACTAGAGGTGCATACAGTCTAAATAGGTGAACTTGGTTCCTGTGAGTTTTCTTCTTTGAGACTGGTAAATACATGGTGAAAAAGGCCAGCTGTCCTTACCTATGTTGATATGTATTCTAGTTGTTTATCTGCCATTTCTCAGCTCCAAATCCACTCATCTATAGTATTCTCTGTAATGCTGAGCCTAGGATTCTGAAAACTGTATTTTCTCACTCCCTTGTCACCCGGCTTCCCATTAGGCTCAGCCAATAGAAGAATTGGAGGAGGGGAGGGGAAGAAGGTGCTTCTTTTCTATTCCAACATTGCTTCATAGCTATAAGTGCTCCAGCATCCAGCTTCTTCCAACCAACCCTGCAATGTCCCCTTCCAACTACCAGCAGCAGCTTAGACACACTGGCTGCTCAGAGGTGGGCACTAGCTCTGTGGAGCCTCCTTTGAGATGCTGGGTTCCTATAATTTTACCTCTTTCCCTTTGTTCCTGCAGCCTTGTAATGGTGGCAGCTTCCTGACATTACTTTATCTGGGTTAACTCACTCTTAACTTAGGAACAATACTTTCCATATCAAAAAGAAGACTTGACAAGGGATCATCCAACTGTTCAAGAGTTTTAAATATGCTTCTTGGAGTGGCTGTACTTCCCTGGAATTCTACACAACTGATTATGAAAGCTATAATGATAAATAAGACTTCGAAATGGAAGAGTGGGTATCCCCATCTTTCCAAGTCCCATACTCACCACTCACCACTTGTCTGTTTAAAAAACAGTTGGCATTATTAGTATGTTCTATAAGGACTACTGATATTTAATCATATCTTTTTTCCCCCGTAATTCTGCATGAATACCTCAAGAAGAAATAATGAGTCAACTTTTGAAGTCTTTCTTTAAATTAGTTCTGGGAATCTTACATCAGGCAGAAATGTCCTAAAGCTTAAGTCATGACCATGACACAATTTTCTAGATGCCAAGATGTGACCTTCCTATAAAAAGAATTTACTTTTGATTTTGGCAAGGAATTGAAAGGTTTTCAACTAATTCAATTAAAAATTCTGCTGACTTTCAAGTGGATTACAATCTTTATAAGGGCAGGGCTATTGCAAGTTCACCTTTGATCACCAGGGATCCATATGAAAACTTTTGGCTTTTATCAGGGCTCCTTCTCTTTGGTGACTTTCAGTTACAAATTTTGTCTCCCAACCTTGTGATTCTGCCAAAAGTCTTATTCACCTACTCAGTTTCTCATTAGAGTTCATACCCACTGATGGCTTCGGATGTCTTAGGAATATGAATCAGAACATCAGAGGTTTTCTCTTTTGCACACTCTCTTTCATCCCATGTGATCAATTTATGGCAGCTGAATCTCAATGCAGCTTCCACCCTTCCTCTCATTGGCAAGATAGCAGCCAAAGTTATCACACAGAAATGATTGGCAAATTTACAAATGTTTATGTGTTGTAAAAGAAGATCTGCAAATATTAAGCCACATTTTACATTGGAACTTTTGTATTTCTGTGGAATTACACTGTTCCTTCTCATCAGAGCTTGGCTGGATGCTCCTTTTTCAGCTGGTAGTACTGAATTCTCTGTGAGAGGCCATGTTTGTACATGCAGGCAAAACTTACAAATCAGAGAGTGGGCAAGCATCATCCTTAATCCTGTCTTCTTGTTGTTGTTATTCTAAAGCATGGGTTAGAAAAATTCAAAATGAACTTTCATTTTTCAGCCAACATTGATGAGTGCATCAATAAGTGTTGAGGGATTATAAAGCACTTCCTGCCCTTGAGAATCACATGATTTATTAGGAAATAAAAACTTAACTCAGTCTAGTATAAATAGTATTACATAGCACAAAATGCTACTGGAGTCAGAGAACCAGATAGTGATAGAAAGAAATAAGACTTACCCTAGAGAACAATGACATCTTGAGATGACATGACAGAGCTTTGTGCTTTTGTCTGGGTTCCCCATCTAAATCACAGAACACAGAACATGTTTTCTTAGTATTCCCAAGGATAATACATGACTAATACCATTCTAGATGCAAAGGAAAGATGGTAATTCATTACATATTATGATGGATGCCTTAGGGCATTGGGGCTTAATTCTGTCATGGAATCCTGGTGAAACACCTCAACCATCTTTCCAGAAATGACAAAGTACTGTGAGATGCTTAGATGGGCTGTAGACAGAGAAGGTTAACTGTCCTACTTTTCTGTGTCATGAGGCTCAGAGTCAGGTGGATCAAAAAAGGAGAGATTCATGGGTGTGAGAGTTCAAGTCTTCTTACTTTTATCAACAATGCAGTCTGACTTAAAAAAAAAAAGCAAAATTATAGAAATGAAATACTAGATAGTGGAAGTCTTGAATATAACCTAAGAAGTCTGTAGGTAGAATAGGAAAAAGCAACCACCGTGTTCTATCATATCCCCTGGCCTGTAATTTGATTATTAAGCTGAAATAAGTTCCTGGAGTTCCCGGGTGGCACAAACAGTTAAGTGCTTGACCACTAACTGAAAGGGTGGCAGGTCAAACCCACTCAGAGGTGCTTCTGAAGTAAGTCCTGTTGATCTGCTTCTGAAAGGTCACATCCTTGAAAACTCTACAGAGCAGCAGTTCTACTCTGTGCAGCGGGGTTGCCGTGAGTCGGAATAGGCTCTGCTGCAACTAACGACAACAACAAAACACAAATTAAAACTGGCATCATACAATCTGAATTCTAGCCATCCTACCAAGAACAGCAAGAATTTAGTGTTTGTATGCATTCTACTGAACTCAGACCTGTTAAACAACGCACTTCTCTGCCAGCTAAGCTGCCCTAGTGCCCTGTGTTTAGGTGAATTGAAAACATCCATTTATGGTCAGCTGCCTTGCAGCAAGAGGGCCTTCTGCTCCAGAGGCTTTGGCTCTGTGTGCCTGGCAGAAGGTTAAAGCCAATTCTTTTTTTACAGGTCACATGTGCACTCCTCAGAAATTCCCTGCTAGGTCTCTCCACAGACAGCTCCCACCTATTGAGTGCAGGCTGTCTTCTGCTGGTCCTTGGCCACTCAGACTCTGGTTTCCAGGCTGCCCACTCTCCAAGGACTCTCTCTATTTGTTGGAGTCCCATCCTTGTCTTCTTGAGCAGGAGTAAGCTCGCTTTCCCATGTTGCCCACCTCTGTTCCATGGGGAGCACTCATTGTATCTTTGACTGATAAATGTTCAGAATGCAGGCTGAGCTCAGTGCAAAGCCTCTCCTTTGAAGTTCAGTCTTTTGTGTCTGGGAACTCCAGTGGTTTCTATATACAATCCTATTGAAATGCCAACCAACTATACCTACAGCAAGCTGACTGGTATCCCTACTCTTCCTCCTTGGGCATGAGGGAGTGGGACTCATAGCATGGCCTTCTACAAAGAGATCTTCTCAAAAAAATGTCTCTTAAAAATCTTCCCTCTACTTCCAGTTGAGACCCTTTTTTGTAGCCTCCATCTTTTTATAGATTTCAAGAGTAATAACACTGGTCTTTCACATTATTTTTTGTAATTTTTGCATTTTTGTCTGGTCCCATATTTTGTTATAAACTATTATATCTTGATATCTTGATCAAAAAATGTCAATTTTAACATTCTGTTATATCAACTTGTGGTACAGAGAATAGTTTCATATGGCCTTTCTACCATGGTCTTGTAAGTCCCACAAAATGATTGGCTGGGCAATAATCTTGCAAGGGATTGGTTGATTATTTTGCAAATAGTGGACTGAAAGTCCACCCAATAGGACTGAGCTCCTCCTGGTCTATGTAGGTTGGTTTTGCCATCCTGTTGGGCTTATATAAAGGCCACTTTCGTAGAGGTTCAGTGGAACCTCATTACCATCAAGAAGAGTCTGGAGTGAAGACAGAGAGAGGGTGGGCTAGTTGACCTGGCTGTAGTGGAATTGCTTGTCCATAGGGTGAAAGCTCAGTGTCTTTGGGCAGGAGGCTTGCCAGGGTGCCACTGGGTACTTGGTGGTGGAGCTAAAAGAGCTGTGACACTTGCCTGTACAGGGTAGAGGCTTGAGGGTTCACCATGCTGGGATTGCACTGCCCTCTCCCCATACACCTAAGTGTGGTAGGAGCCACCCCAGCCCTCAGTGCAGGCCCCTGTGGCATGGCTGGCCTGGGTAGTTTGGCAGGGCTGGCCTGAGGCCTAGAAGGGCCTAGTAGCAGAAAAAAAGCCTGGGGAGCCATGCAGCTCCCCCCCTTCCACCTCCCACTGGCCCCACCCCCCACAGTGTAGTGGTAGCCAGAGGCAGTGGTGACATGAAGGCAGCATCTGACCTGAACAGTGGTGAGTCTGCCTGCTTGAAGAGGGAATTCATCTAATCAGATTAAATTATGCCATAATCACACAGGAGTGAGCTGTTTGTTATGCCAACCATTGGTATGAGTCTACCTAGAGGTGTCTCTGAAGAAAGGCCAGATTATCTACTTCCAAAAAATCAGACACTGAAAACCCTATGGAGCACAGTTCTGCTCATGTACACAGGAGGTCACCATGAGTCAGAACTGATTCATTGACAACTGGTAGTTGTTGTGTACATATGCATAACTTTATAACATAATAAATCAATTCAACACATTGAAGAACTAAGGCTAGTGACTAATTAAATTGTTTTGATCACATGAGGTGATGTTCATTAATTTGCCCTTTGTCCTGTGAACTTCATGCCTGTTGAGGAGGAATATCCCATTATGTGCAGAATTACTGAGCCAACAGGCCACATTTTCAGTCTGAATTTGCAACTGGGGTATCCTCCTTCTCCTGCTTCCTTTTAAATCCAAGACGAGAACACGTGACCTTGTTTCATTCAATCAGATGCTCCCGCTTAAGGCGTTGACTCATTAAGAAGTAATACAGGGTTGCAGGTCTAGTTTAGAGATGATAAATAAAACCAAACCTATCTTAGTTGATAAATGATAAAGATATGATAAAGGTCAGAGGTCATAGGAAATAATTTATACAACTTTTTTTTTTAGTTGAAAGCTAATTAAGCAAATGTATTATTTGAAATCCAATGCTATTGAATACAGAGTGCCTCCTTAGCAATGGCAGTGGACAGCGACTCAAACCAGACTATCATACCACTCTGTTCCCTTAGATGGGCGTGGTGCCCATAGTGAATCAAAGAGCGGTTTCTTATAGAATTTTTAAAATTAGAACTGGAGGTAAAGAGTGTCATTCTCTCTGAGAATAAAATTGCAAGCATTTGGGCCCAGAGGTTCAGATAGCCAATCCTACCTCATGGAGGAGGTAGTCTCAGAGAAGAGAAGCTAGAAAGAAATCAGATGACAAGTGTTGAGAGGAAAACTCTTAGAGTTTAAATTCCAGGTTGTCCTCAGTTTTGCCTCTGTCTTTCTCGTAGTTTGGTTATGCACATCAATATATTTCCCTTTTCTTTTAAGCTAATTTGAATTGAGTTTCTGTTGCTTGTCACTGGACTGGCCTGAATAAATTATGGTCCTTCACAAATGAATTTGCAGTTAGCAGTCTGTCACTGCAGCCAGCTTTTTAGACAGGCAAATTAGAAAATCTGCAATATAAGTAATTCATTAGATTTTATAGAAAATTTTAAAATATGAAAAATAATGAAGATGAACTATAGAAATTCTAAATTATTTATATATACATATATATTATCTCACCTATCATCTATTATAGATAAGACTGTATTCCATCCTCTAAGAATACACAGTGAACAAGACAGAGAAAAGGCTACAAAAGAAAACCTTATACTAATTATTTATATTAGAGGAATAAAGTGATTAAAGGAGTCACTCATACCAAACTCAAGCTTTGGCAGTGCCATTACCTAGGCCATGTAGGACGCTTTTACTTAACCTGGCTTTTCATAGTTCTTATTTCATAGGGGTCTCGTGAGGATTTATCGAGTGCATGTGTCGTGCTTAGTCAAAACCTACCTTAAAATATAGTGAGCACTATATAAAAGTTAGCGTTCATTATTCGCCTAAGTCTAGAGATTATTTCCATTCACGTATGGGATTTTATGAAACCACACTTCAATGGTAAGGGTTACTGTCATCACTGTGTACTTTCCAAAAGACTATATTTCAGCCAGAGCTTTTCTTCAACATGATTCATGGTGCAGAAACGAGTGATTAAAGGTGAATAATAAGCAGAGGATAACCTTGATTAGCTGAAGTTAATGGAGACACAGAAAAACTTTGGTTAATTATGAGGCATGGGAAACTGGTAATAAGTAGGTTCAACACTGACGGAACTGATAGTAAAACACAGTTTTGGATGATGGATTGATTTAATCGAAGTTGTTTTGTAATTAAAAATCAATTACTGTAAAACAGGATGGGGGAATATTGCCTTTGTGGATATGGCAATGTTAAAAAACAGTGCATTTAACTAGTCCAATGAAATATTTATTCATGATATTCTCTTCCTGATCCATTTGTTCCCTGGGATTGATTACCTCAGAAAGCTTTCCTGACAGAAGCTTTTGTATGCTGACAAAAGGCAGGTGAAGCGAAGCATCTTCATTAGCTATAATGCCGATCAGTTCCTCACAGAGCTTACCAGAGTGGAGGGAACACGTTACCTGCACTTAGAAGATGCCTTCCAAGACAAGCCGCAACGGAAACCCCTTTGACTGTAATCATATTTTCAAACTTAAGAGGTTCTCAGTGGAAGTTCAGGTCCCATCAGGTAAACTCTTTATAAATTGACTGATTTTTTTTTTTTTCCTCAACAGATTTCGACAAGAAACAGTGTTATCCTTTTTTTTTTTTAAGTAATCTCAGAGAATATGGTATTTTACAGATTTGAACTCCAGTTGATGCTTCTCATTATACTTTATATGCTTGCTTGTCCAGAAGAAAAAGGCATGAACTTACTTTGAATATGTGTATATGTGTGTATGCTGTGGTTAAGCTTGTTTTGAATCTTTCTTTTAGAATAGAGTAGATCTTCGAGCACAGCCCAGTTTCTTTGTTTAGCAAGCGGATCCATATTTCTGGGTTTTCTTTTCAAGACTGATTTTGTGTTTACATAGAACTATTGATCCCAAAAACATGGACTTTAAGGCACAAAGATACTTTAAGTTGTGTGGCTCAGCTGAACTGCAGAATGGCTCTGGGTTGCCACTTAGTTGGTTTTTGTTCCCAAAGCGACAATATGTCTTCACCTTCACCTTCATTAGAGCTATTTGGTAAGGTGGACAATGAAAAATTCATTACAAAACCTGACCTTATATGTGTTTAATCTTCATGATTTACACACATACCCCCCCCCAGAAAAAATAAAAAGATGTCTTTTAAAAGGATTAATGACTCAACTTGCTTTCAATAGTTGATATTGCTTAAAATCAAACATCTTAAATATATAGAGCTATTACTTCATTGAGAAAAACATAAACCTTGGAGTCAAATTTGAGTTGGAAACCCTGCACTGCTCCAACACTTTTCTCATCTGTAAAACAGAGGCGGTAATAACTACCTACTAGCATTGTCATAAGGAGTCCTGGCGGTGGAATGGTTGTGCATTTGGCTACCAACTGAAAGGTCGGTGGTTTGAACCTATCAGGTGCTCTGCAGAAGAGACCTGATGACCTTCTCCCGTGAAGCTTTCAGCTTTTGAAACCCAATGGAGCAGTTGTACTCTGTCCTACAGGGTCACTATGGGTCTAAATAGACTCGATGACACATAACAACAAAGCATTGTCATGAGAATTAAATGAGATCACAAAAGTAAAGCATCCAGTCCTCTATTTGATACTGAAAATATGCTCAGTAAATAGTGATTACGTTGACAGTGATGATGCTGACAATGACGTTTTCTTTGCCTACCAGCCTTCTCCTAAGGGAAAGTGATCATGAGCCTCATTGCCACCTGCTGTTGGGTACCTTCGAGTTAATTGATTCCAACTCATAATGACCCCATGTGACAGAGAACTGCCAAGAAAATAGAGTTTTCTTGACTGTAATCTTTATGGAAACAGATGGCCAGGTCTTTCTCCCAAGAAGCTACTGGATGGGTTTGAACTGCCAACCTTTCAGTTAGCAGCCCAGCGTGCTTAATTGTTTGCACCTGCAAGGCTCCAGTCATGCTTTTAAGGTGATAGAAAGAATATGTGAACAACTGCCTCTGTGCATTTAGTATCTGTTCCACTCTATTGAACTTTACAAAGGAATCACTTTTGTAAGCTGAACATGATAAAAATAATTTTTCCTAGTTTGATAACTCAATTTGTTAGGAGTCCTATGACCTAGCCGCTTTTTTATGTCAAACAACTCAGTATATTAAGGTGACTAAAATCAATCCTTTCAGTGACTGCTATCACATTCGATCACTGAATTTTGCATCCTTCATGTGAAAATGAATTGTGACAATGTGTGTGCTCTATCTTAATCACTTAAATAGGACCAGGTCTGAGGAAATTCATTTAATAATATTTCATAATTGTGATTCTCAAACTTTAGAAAGAATGTTCTGGACAATAACAAAACCAGTGTAGGAAGTATTTTAACATCTAAGTGGAATATTGAATTAAAAAATTGTTGGCTGTATGCCTAAATCCTATAGAGTTGTATAAGAATTGTAAACAACTTAATCAGAGCAATTTTAGTCCAAGGTTATGCTTAAAAACAAATTCAACAAGTCAATACATGTTGGACATGTTGGAAGTATATAATATCTCCTATGTCGTATGACTTGTGACTTCAGGATTTAACACTGTGTGAGGAAGGGAGGGGACAAAAATTGGGGGAGGAGGAAGCAGGCAGTAATGTTTTTAGGTTTGCTGTAATGTTTGAAACATGTTCATTGCCAACTTAATATTTACTGGTATATAAAATGCATGCATCTCCTATTGCTATTGCAAACCTCTGCAATATTTCAGTATAATAAAATTTAGTTGTTATATACAGATTAGAAAATTCCACTTATGCTAAAGGAAGAAGAAAGCTTGTCTTGTTTTTTCTTTTCTTACATTTTTGTTTTCAATAGCTTATTTTCAATGTTAGGCTTTGTTTGAACTTGTTTCTTCCTTATGGCTGTAATCTAAGATCCAACCAGTGAGTTAAATCACTTAATTTTCCTTCTTTAAAAACGGTAGTTGGTTCCCATGAAGCCAGCAGAGGGCAGCAAAACAATAAACATTAACTCTAAAATCTGTTTTCTTTCAGGTAAGCACGAGGGTGGAAAATGGCAGGCAATCTCATTTGACTTGAGTGGGATGTATGCAGCAGATCACAATTCCTTTGGGCAGAAAGTTTAAGATTAAGTGGAGAGCATCTGAGAGTTATAAGAAACTAGGTAACTATTTAACAAGTACTGAACAGCTGTCATATTTCATGCCATTCTTTCAATGAACATATAACTCCTTTACCAAATATTTAAGACTTAAATTGAAAAAATTAAAAAGTATAAGAAAGATAGAAGTTTTAAGAGTTGTGAAGAGAACAATGTGCACAATGGGTAGCCTTGACTTTTTCTTCTTTTTTGAACAACTCTGCTCTGGTGGTGAGTAAGAGCTTGGCAGCTAACCAAAAGGTCAGTAGTTTGAATCCACTGCCACTCCTTGGAAATCCTACGGGGCAGTTCTACTCTGTCTGAAAGGGTCACTATGAGTTAGAATAGACCAGATGGCAATGGATTGTTTTTCGATCTGCTCTTACGTGAGATGCCCTCTGCCTTTACTGTCTTGCCTCTTACAGATACTAACCAATTTAATGCTATCATTCTGCTTCTTTGGCAAAGTTAAATTGGGAGAATCTCAAAACAATGTAGAGTACTTCAGGTGAACCTGTGTGTATTCGTTCCCTAAGGAGAATCCATTAATGAGGTATAATCAACAAAGTTGCTATTTTTTAATGGTAGAAAACCCACTGAACACATTCCATGGAATAAGTGATGCACTTTCTGTCCTAGAAAAATATTCATTACCCAAAGGAAATTTAACAGTTGAAAAAAGCTAATGGCCATGGGAGATGGAATTATTTCTCCTGCCATTGGTATCAACAGAGATATTGTGTTTTTAGTTCTGAGAAGGAAGTAAAAACATACTCAGGAGTGCTCTCTTCCATCAGTCCATTCATCACACCGTTGGGGGCAACAGAAAGTACTGTTATGAGATAATTGTTTTGTAAATGTAGACCTTCTTTTAAGCTCTTAATCTAGTGGGAGGTCCTTATGCCTGCTGGTAAATTTTGGAGACAAAGAACAACAGGATGTTTTTCTCTCCAACAACAGCTTCTATTAACCTCCTGATGTTTGACTCTGAGGGTTGTGATTATGATCCTGCTGACATTAGCCACCCATGGAAAATGAAGGAGTAATGTTTTGGCTCAAGCAGTGAGAGGCTGAATACTTGGGATTTTGTACCTGATAATATAACTGTGTGAGAATTAAGTGCGAGGAAACACGTTGTGCTATCTTTCTAGCTTTCTGTTTGTGATATTACTCTACTCCACAAATGTATAGTGAGTTTCTACTGCGGGCTTAGTAATGCCTTCAGTATTGCAGGGATGCAGAGAAGCATTAGACATGCCACTAAGAATCATTTTAATTCTCCTGTAATCCAGATTTCTGGGGTCCATGGAGTTAGTGTGACCACCCAGGCCATTTGCCCTTAAGTGTCCTTTTGAACCCTGAGCTTTTAAGAAAGTGGTTTCTAAAAAGTCACCTTTGAGTCAAGTGATGGTCTGGGTAAACTCATAAGACCATTTTGCCTTGGTTATTGTGCTCTTTTGAAGAATTCAGTCAATTTTGAAAAACAGAGACTCCAAAGGTCAAATTGGGAGCTAGTTTTAGGGTAAATAAGTAATTATTTTAATTGTTCAGGACAATGCTCTATGAAATTCTTCCTGACCACAAATTGTTTATCAGTTCTGTTCCAGCCCTTTTTCATGGAAATACTGATAAGATACGGTATAAGAATTTTGGAAGTTATTATCTTCAGAAAATTTTTGACTCTCTAAGTCAAAATATTACCCCAATTTGCAAATTGTATATTAAATAATCTTCAATCAATTTCCAAGTCAAAATATTACCCCAATTTGCAAATTGTATATTAAATAATCTTCAATCAATTTCCATTATTGGTTTAAAATAGGTTTTGTGTTAACTCCACCTGCCAATCAGGAGCTTATAGGTTTATTGTGGAGAGAAGGTTTACACAAATACGAAAATACAGTATGATTTAAATGCTAAGGTTGAAGGGGCTCACGTCAGAAAGGAAGTAGAATTTGACATTAAATGTTTCTGCTTGATTTTTAGGAGAGGAAAAAAAAAATCCCTCAGGCAAAAATGCATATAGGAAAACGCTCTATCTTGCTGCCTGTTACAATTTGCATATCATATCCCAAGTTGGTTAAATAAAAATACTCATCACTCTATACACATTCTGGCATTCTGATGAGTAGGCTCTTCTCTTCTACTCTTCTCATTTTGTCAATAATGCTATTAGGCTGTTGGGAAATTAAGTGATTAGTCTAGGGCCCAAAGTATTAGAGTTAGGGATGGCATCTGAATATACACTCCTTGAATTTTTTGTCTCTTGCCCAACTCACAGTTATGTGAGCCATTTAGCAAACCTCAATAATAATGCTAATAATGGTTTCATTAAATGTCAACTAAAATATATTAACTAATTTCTGTTTATTTAAAAAGGCTTTCATATTAAGGATTGAATGGTAAAGAAAACCCAAGAATGACAAAAGCGGACTAGGTTCTCTGTGCACTGTGACCATACTGAAATGAAGTAACTATCAAACTTGAAATTGAGAGATTCAAAGCAATGCCTCGCTGCAATGAGTATTCTTCATGTATGCTAAAACTGTATTGATGCTGCCATTTTTCTAGGACAGAGATAATGTCTTACAAAACTCTTAATACTCTATAACAATGTTGTAGCCTGCTAAAGAAAAGGTTTAACTTGTCCAACACTAATACTCTGTAGGCTGGCCTCCCAGGAAAGGAGTTAACCTCCCTGCAAAGCTCCATGAAACTGGCTGTGGCTGGTGCTTAAGGCAATTAATCTAGGTCAAGAATGAGACTCAGACTTCAGTTTCTGAATGATGTCAAGAGGGAGGGCTGTTACTTTACCACCATGATTCCTCATGTGGGCTAATTCTGCTCCTCCCTGTCATATAATAGAAGTGCAACCACAAAATTTGGACCCCCAACTTCCAATCATCGTAGAGCTAAGCTGTCAGGATAGCACTGGGACTTAGATGTGGTATCATGGTCCTTGACCACAACAATAGAGGGACAATTATTTTTCTAATCATTCAGCTTAAAAATCCTACAGGATGAGAGAATTGTTGTCCCCATCCTTAGAAGACTGAAGGGTGGGTATAACATATCAGTACATAAGATGATGGGGTATTCAAAAAGACCTTTGTCCATACAGAAGAAAAGGGATGTGGAGTACTCCTCCCTAAGAGTTTAGGGATAGCAAAGTGATCAGCCTGATGGGGTAGTCCCTGAATGGATCCCTAGCCAACTGATCCACTCAAACCTCAAAACCTCTCAGTTACTCAGAAGCTAGGCAGAAACTTTTGCTGTCCAAAAGAAGGCGCCCTTGCACACAGTTCAACCACTGAATGGGTTGGGAGGGTTGGCTTTTTCCTGTTGGGGTATCCAGAATTATTCCATCAGATAACTCTTTATGATTTAGGCATTACAACACTAGGTGGTCCCACATAATATACATCCCATGTTCCTTAATGCCTGAGGATTGAGGGTAATAGACCTCTAGAACAGCTAAATCAAAGTTAAACCGCATTATCACAGCCCTTGCATTTTCCTGGGAAGCTAGTTGAACTTGCTTAATGTTGTCTTTCAGGGTCCATCCCTTTTGACCTAACCCATAGAGACCCAGGAATTAGGGGGTGATAGGAAATATCTGGGGTGCCATAAAATTTGGTGGCACATGACCCATATAAACCTTCCCACACATTTTTTTCCGTACCCAGATTCCTAAGGTGAATACTAAATTTTAATAGTATCCTGTGCCAAGGGGTGAGCAAGCACCAACCTGGAAGTCACTGCTATCAGCTGAATGGTTCTTGTTTACCCCCTCACCTGAGGTCATAAAAACCAAAACCAAACCTGCTGCCATTGATTCCGACTCATAGCGACCCTATAGGGCACAGTAGAACTGCCCCATAGAGTTTCCAAGGAGCACCTGGTGGATTAAAACCACTACGCCACCAGGGTTTCCACCTGAGGTCATACCCATTATCTTTTACTCCGCTCATGTGATATAGCAGTTCCAAATCTAAACATCCTGTAGTGAATGTTTTATGCTGGCCAGTCTCACTGCATCACAGCTGCGGGTCAGTACATTTAACTGCCACGGGATTATGGGTGTGTGAAAGAGTGGCAATGATCAAATGATCTCTGAGTAAGAAAAACAGCTTTTGTCTCAATGATTTGCTAGAAGGGCTCATAGTACTTAGAAAATCTGTTATAATTAAGGTTAAGGTTTTTTATAGTGAAAGGATACAGATTACAAACAGCAAAGGTAAAAGGCACATGGGAGAAGTCTAGGAGAAACCAGGTGCAAGCTTCGAGGTATGCACTACAAGTGGAGTCACATGAGAACATGCCTAGTTCTCCTGGAAATGAAGTATAACAACACATGTGAAGTATTTCCAACAAGGGAAGCTCACCTGAGCCTTGTAGCCCAGTTTTTTTTTTTTTTTAAATAAGCTTATTTGGTCAAACTGGTATAGCATAACCCCAGACATATAAAAACAGGCCTTTACCATAAATACAATTTGAATCAAGGCCTCAGGCATACAAAAGCACTCTTACAGAGGAGAAGTAATCTTCCAAGGGCTCCGAAGTTATTTCCCAGGAGCCTGCCAAGGGCCAGTTCTGAAAATAAGCCTTTCTTTGTAACACTCAGAGTTTGAGCAACCAAGGACTGCTGAGTTAAACCTTTCCCGCCCAGAAGAAAACATGTAATGTTATGGGTGAAAAAAAGAGAGTACATATTAATTGCCTGTTACTAGGAGTCTTCTTGGTGCTTCCTGATGTGACCAGGGCTGTATTGAATTCTATGCAGGTAGTTTCTGACTTATGATGTACCCTAGTTATGACAACCACACTTATGACTGTCTTCTTTTTTTGTACATTTCATTGTTAGTAATATGTACTGCATACAACATTGCAACATGTAATTTGCTGATGTTATGATTCTCAGATGTTTTGTTATGATTTATAAAGATATGTATAATAAAAGGCAATAATAACGAAAACTTAAAAAATGAGGTATTCAACTTATGTCAGAACTGACTTTCGATGGAGTCATCAGAACATAACCTCATTATGAGTCAGGGACACCCTGTATATACATTTTTGACAAATGGTGGCATTTTTAACTACTTGCTATTTGGAAAACCTGGTGGTATAGTGGTTAAGATCTACGGCTGCTAACCAAAAGTTTGGCAGTTCAAATCCACTAGGTATTCCTTGGAAACCGTATGGGGCAGTTCTATTCTGTCTTATAGGGTCTCTATGAATTGGCATCGACAAGATGACAAGGGGTTTTTGGTTTTGGATCCAGTACCGAATATGTCCAGTGTAAAACTGGTAGCCATTTCAGAGTCTACTAATACCACCGTTGTGCTCCTGGGACCCTCTAGACTCCTGGCACATACGTTGAATTGTATCATCCAGTATCTGCCAAATAAACTAAAAACAATGGATTCTGAGAGCAGAGGCTGAGCAAGGATTGCAGCTCTTCTTTCTCCAGTCTTTCAGTGAAACTTAGGAGCATGTTTTTTCTCATATCCCACTCTGCAGTTGAGAACGGCAAACATGTTGCACTGTCCAGGTTAGACATTGTATATCTTTTGGACTGTTCATATCAATGGACCTCCCGGTTTTTTTGGAGGAGACATGACTTGCACCCTGGAGTTGGTCATCTGAAAATTTCTAATCATCTTCCAGTTCCCCTACATCGATTTTCAGTGACTGGACTCACAGCTATTAGGAGTTTTTAGATGACACAGATTCCTGACATAGTAAGATGTGACATTTTGAGGCCACCATTTTAGATCAGAAGGGTGAAATGAGAAAATCCAAGACTGACACTACAAGTTGGCTTCACCAAAAAAAAATAAATGACCTTCTTTAAAGTTCAGCAGAAAGAAGCTATGGCCCAGTTTTTAAGGTTAACTACAAGATTATGCCAATGTTGGGATGTTGCTTTGCTAGTCATGAGTGCTCATTTGCTTAACATTGCTGCTGACTTACTATGTCACAAAGGTTACTCCCTGCCCAAGTTAAGAATACTGAGCTGGTAGGACAGGGTTGAAGCTAAATTATTACCCCATCACATTGCTATTGAAATCTGGTCCCTAATCCCAACAAGGAAGGATCACTGCTTCCCTAGTTATACAGCGTAAAAATCCCCTCAACCCAAGGAGACTGTGTCTTAAAGTCCTATGTCCAGCTATGTCGGATTTCCCAGAGTGTGAGGAAGCAATAAAGGACTCACACTCCTGCTACTGATGCTGTCTGCTTAAGTTTTCCCTCAGGAATTATGCTCTAGAAGAACTGAGCAGATGTTAGATGGCCAAAATAAATTACCACTTGGTCTTTTTGTTTGTTTGTTTACTTCTCGACCATTTGCATGATACAATGCTTATTAGCTCAGGCCCTGGAAGGCAGTTGGCAAACAGTATTTATTTTTGAATGGATAGCTTATTTGTGAACTTGTTTTAAGTTGGGTCTATAGGTGGGGGCAGTTCAATGTTCTTGAAATAAATTTACTATTTTCCCCCTTTCCTATGATGGAAGGAAGTTTTAACCTTTTAAAATCATTTTAGATGTTTGAATATGTGGTTAATCATACTTGGTTACTGGAGTCTTGAGACTATTAATTGGTTTTTACATCCTATTAGCAAAGCACTTAAAGGTGAATAGCATTGCGAAGAGAAAAGCAGTGAATATATCTCTTATAAAAGTAAATATTATAAATTCATACTTCTTGCTTTATTCTTTCAGGAATTTTGGATATACGCCAACTAGGCATCCATTTCATTATTCAAGGTGATATCTTCAGAAGAAGAGAGTCTAAAAACTGAATTTAAAAGCCAAATTTAGAGATACCATGCATTGATAGTCCATTTTCTGGGCAGCTAAAAAGGCAAAGAAGTTACTTCTGGCACACACAGCTTTGGTATATGATTTATGTGCTGTATTACTTTATAATACAGTTTTGAGAAAAGACTATAAAATATTATAGATGAGTAGCCATTGGCATTTGGGAGCCGAATAATTTGCATACTCATAGTATGCTATTTTCTGAAAGGAAAGGGAAAGGAAGCCTTAGGGTCTACTTGACCAAAAGGAACAAGTTAGAAATTCTGTGGTTTGGGGGATAAAATCGTAGCAACAATTTTTATACAGTTCCATTTTTTTAGTCATATATCCACTGAAAGAACTTGCCCTATAAAACCCTATAATCAATGAACTGTTTATTTCCGAAAGAGGCCCTAGGGAAAAATCTCATAAGAAACACATCTTGGTTTTGTAGAGAACCCAAGCAGATAGCATTCACGAAGCATTACCCCAGCGTGGGCAAAAAATGGCAACCAGTGTAAACTCAAAAAACAATTGAAAAGAAAATACTTGATTCCTGAATTATTTTTTCCTCTCACTCCTGCCTCTTACTCAAATGTGCAAATTCATCATTATGGTATAAAAAAATCAGTTGCCATTTAGCCAGTTCTGACTCATGATGCTCCCATATGTGTCAGAGTAGAACCGGGATCCATAGGATTTTTAATGTCTGAATTTTTAGAAGTACATCACTAGGGCTTTCTTCCAAGGCACCTCAGGATGGAATTGAACTTACAACTTTTCCATTGTCAGCCAGGCATGTTAACTGTTTGCACCACCTAGGGACTAGACAGTTTGATAATCTGTTCTCTCACACACCTTTCCATCTCTGTTCCTATATAATTGTTCTCTAGTTTGCACCATACTACCAAAGCGAGCAAAACAAAAGCAAATCTCATTGCAGACCTGGAAGGTTTACTAACTTAAAACAAGTCAGACCTTTTACATCATGTAAATTCTATCACATGCTTTGTGAATTACAATTTTTGTGATAGGTTTATCTTGTAATGTTTAATTGTGATATAGAAGCACAGAGAGACCAGTTTTGAGGCGTCAGATGCACAAGTTTTTGAATGATTCACTGCCTTATAAATTATAGTGGATTCAAGGTTATCCCCATAATAATGTCATGCTCACTGACTTGCATTTGCTTTTCAAAGTGAAAGAGAAGGGGGTGGAATTACAACTTGACGAAGGCATTGAACTTAACTCTAAGCTTATGCAGCAGCCTGTAGAGTATCACGTATGAGACCTTTATACACTAGATGGATTATGACAGGAGAATTGTCCTGAATACCATATTCTCTTGGTTTAATGACAAAACATGCATGTATTTTTTATCTAAGTCCCACAAGCTCTTCCCTACCCTCTCTAGATATGTTTCTCATTTTTATATTTCAGATTCTTCTATACATGAATAGGATGAAGATATTAGAGCTAATAGCTCCTTCTGGAGACAGCATAAGGAAGGTTTGGGCAATAACCAAAGAAAGATAATATAGGGTTAGGGTTTCAAGCAACTTCAGTAAAAAGATAATGCACTTTGCAAAATATTTTTGGCAGAATTCATATCATAAGAGATGCTTCTTACATAGACAGAATGGTGTATAAAGTAATATAAATAGTATTATGGTGACTGGTGGCTATCAGGAAACAAATATCTCTTTTCTCTGAGGAGTATAGGCCTTCTTTACTTTCAGGGTAATGATAGAGAAGGTCAGAGAGAATACTGAGATGCTGAAATAAAGCTACCAAATACCCAACATGATGTCATTACACTGGTGGCTCAGAAAGCTGGTCAGGTTGAGAAATAATGATAGCCTCATTATATATCCACAGGAGGCATCAGATGGCATCACGGACGTACATTTTTTTTTTTTTTAGCTATTAATAGCGGTGAGGTGGGATCCTTTTTCTAAGTAATCTGAGAACTCTTATCTTCAAAGTAAATATACCACAGGACTTTGAGCTTTCTATCCCTCTGGGATCATACAAGTATTGAACTACTGCAGAGGTGGGCAGTGGTGATCAAAAGAGCCATTAGAGTTACAAATGAAAAGGGAATTCTAGCAAGTCATCAATCCTCTTATTGAATTTGAGAATTTGGAGATTTTCTGTGGTGTACGAGTCTCTCTTACACACATTCTACTTTTCTGCAAAAAATGGGCAAAGGCAGGGAGGAGTACCACCCGTGCTCTTTCTCAAATTTGCCCTATTGAATTGCCTTGATGGAATTTTGGTCTGTAAGCTGACCCTGAAAAGTGACACATTTGACACATGTCAAAGAAATTTGAAGACTTCACATCACTGCGTGAGTAACCCTCCAGCAGAAAGGCTGAGGTCCAAGTTAACTAGGACTTCGGCATTATGAAATGGAATGTTTGTTACGCTTTCTGTAGATCAGTGTTCTAGGCAGTTGCAAAGCAAAATCCGGCAGCTTTCATGTTTACAATGTTCTGCAGCTCTCCTCTCTGTCTTCACTTTCCCCCATGTCATGGATTGAGTTATGTCACCCCAAAAATGTGTGTATTAACTTGGTTAGGCCATGATTCCCAGTATTCTTTGGTTGTCCTCCATTTTGTGATTGTAACTTTATGTTAAGGAGGATTAGCGTGGGATTGTAACACCACCCTTACTTAGGTCACTTTCCTGATCCAACGTAAAGGGAGTTTCCCAGGACTGTGTCCTGCACCATCTTTTCTCTCTCAAGAGATAAAAGGAAAGGGACACAAGCAGAGAGTTGGGGACCTCATACCACCAAGAAAGAAGTACCAGAAGCAGAGTGCGTCCTTTGGACACGGGGTCCTTGCGCCTGAGAAGCTCCTCGACCAGGGGAAGATTGAGGACAAAGACCTTCTCCCAGAGCCAACAGAGAGAGAGAACCTTCCCCTGGAGCTGACACTCTGAATTTGGATTTGTAACCAACTAGACTGTGAGAGAATAAATTTCTGTTTGTTAAAGCCATCCACTTTTGGTATTTCTGTTATGGCAGCACTGGTTGACTAAAATACCCCACTCTTTACTGCCGAGGCTTCCTGTCTAATGTTAAAGGCATTTTCATGACTCATCATGCTCACTCATAACACAACTTCTGGATCTGCTCTTTTCAGAAAATGGGGGGTTCCAGGCTTTTCCCAAGAAAATTTTAAAAAGGGAAGAGATTTGTCCTGTAAGAGTTAAATTTTTTAAAATCAACACGTAAAAGCAGAACAATATTGTCACAAATTAGAGATAACAGGTCCCAGGTCTGTAATATTTGCCTATAATCTGGTGAACATTTTAATGTATTTACTAAAGGGTTGTAACTGACAGCAGGGAGGTTGATAAGTCATGGATTCGTAAGAGGAGGTAAGCACTGGCTGAAATCACCTATAGGCCAAGACACATTACTTAGGAACACCATCTGTCTGTCCCAGCTGGCTGTATGACTCTAGGGCAGAGAAGAAAGCATAATCTTATATGATTCAGATGCTTAATGGCATGTGGTAACACACTCCACTTATTCTAATCCCATACTCATCAGGCAACCTTCTAATCATGATTTAGCTTTCCATGAAGCTTGCTTAGAGAGATAACATATTGACTGGAGAATTCCACCTACCCAGTGTCTTTGGCAGTTACACATTCAGGTTTTCATGTTAAATTAACAAGCTAATATTCAGGTTCGAACTTGACATCCTTTATAGTTGCCCAGGGAGGGCAATCAGTGTATGTACAGTAAAGAGAGGATCCTAGTGTCTTTTAAATCAGCAAAGAATAATTAAGATGACAAACCTGGCATTCTAGTTTTAAACTCAAATCTTTTGAATTTTTTAAATGTGAATCTGCAGATATGGATTCAAGACATGGATAACTAAAAGAAGTTTGTTAGCCTTTGAGGCTGGGGTACTCTGACTTCAGACTATGGCACATGCTCTAAGCTAATGTCACCCTGTCTGTTGTTACTTTACTAAGCAACATGTTATCTCTGGGATTGCTTATATTCTGTTGTTACCATTACTCAGAAATACCACTCAGAACTATGTAGAATTAACCAGTTGGTTTCTATGATTTGATTTTTTTCTTGCTATTGTATTTCTTACACTGCACATCCTTCAAACAACGAATGATGCCATGATGTTACAGCGCTCAAGATTTTGCTTTCCTGTGAATCAGAGACATCTCCATAAAAGGATTTAAAATTCCCAAAGCTAGATGAAAGATGAAAACAAGCATTCTGTAAAAGCTAATACATGCGTGATCACATTTGAGCTGTCAAGCAACTCTATAGAGAAATATAAATGACATTCTTAATTAAGTTTGAGAAAACTGAGGTTCATACAAGGTATATCAAAGTTTTGAAGCTATTCTTTCTGATTCCAAAACTTACATTTGTTTGTTTTTTTCCTTTAGACCTAAATGCATCAGTTCAGGTACGTGTGTGGTAGTTATAGTAGTGGGAAGGTGGTAGTTAAATTCAGGAGCAAAGCTAGAGTTAGCGAATGGTAGTGAATGGCTCAGTCACTATAATCTTAAGTAAGTAGTCTTCTATTTTCTTCACGTTGCAGTAATGCTTACCTCAGAGTGAAAAATAGTAAACGATATCCCAAACATGCTAGTGCCTAGTCAAAGTAAAGTTCTACAACAAAAGCTAGGCAAAAATTTAAACTACAGTTTTAGTAAGTAATATTTTTATTTAACAAATTGCTGGTAGTTACCATTTTCCAAAAAGTGTGTGTGTGTGTGTGTATATATATATGTATATATATATAATTTTAAGCTTTTTCTTCAGGTGTCATATACATAGCATTAAGAAGACTATCTTTCACCATTATAAACAATTTGGATTGCAAATCAGATTGGATTGCAGAGTTCAGGGAAGTGGTTATTTCTAAATTACTACATTACTTGAATCTTAAATTATCATAATGCTGGTGGTTTGATTGGGTGTCTAACTGAAAGGAGAAAAGAGGTAGCTTTAATTTTATCTTTAGGAAAGAGAGATGAAGTTAAGTGCTACCTGCAGGAGTATGGATTTATGCAAGTTGAAGGGAAGGATTTGAAATAAATGTCCCCAAAGATCAGTGAACAACAATGAATTAGGAACATGTAACTGATGGAGCTAAGTGGACATGCTGATTATGAAATTCTTAAAAGCAGAATAGATACTTATTAAAGTTAATCTGATAGTATTAATTTGTTTGTTAAATCATCTTTCTTTGGGCCGAATTTATCAGAAGAGGTCTTGACACTTGACAAAACACCATCACTAATGAGCTCAGGAACATGACTTCTGTTTTGGCTCTTCTTTTGTTTCTCCCTAAGATCTTGCTAATTGATATATCTATAACTTGCCCTTCTTTAAAGAGAGGAATCTATGTCTGCTCCCATCCTTAGAAGGATGTTATCAGTCTTTAGCATCAGTCTTTAGTCTAAGGTCAGTCCATGGTGAGGTTCTTACTCATCTGTAAGAAATGCAGTTAGTATTTTATGAAGTCAAATTAAATGCAGTGTTCATTATTAAAACATTTTTCATTATGTTATTTTTGTTCACTAAAACCTATCTGGGGAATTTGATGATGATAATAGATGGGTATTGTTTTCTTTTTAATGCTTTTGCTTGAAAAAATGTAAACTCATTAGCCTGCCACCTTTCTATCAGAATTTTAAAACTATTGTATTGGTTTATAAATTCCAAAAAGGAAATTTTTCTTGTGCTTGAAATCTAGAAGTAAAAAAATCTCTGTGGGAGCATATTTTAGAACGTGGAGAGACAGAGAAGGAAGGCATAACCAGACCGGCTTTCTTCTACATGCATGCAGACCACTTGAGATGATTTGGTGGTGCCTGGCAAACATGATAAAAGGTGCCAATTTTTTTTTTCCAGTTCTTCTCCAATATTTCTATCACCTCCCTTTCCTCACATGGAGCCTGATCTAGCCCTCAGATATCTACAACTTTCTGTCTGCTCTCTCTTTGGCGAAGTCTACCTCCGTAGCCTTCCATCCTTAATTAGAAATCTGCACAAGTAGAGCTTCAGTTCTCCCAATACGGAGAATTCTTACTAGAAAGAGATGTGCAGAAGGACCATATTAAGTAGGCTTATAAGGTGAAATTATATTTCATTACAAAAAACAGCATGTTTTTATTTTAAAAGCACATTTTTACAGAGAGCAGTCTTGTCATTAGTAAAGTTTATAGTCTCTAAAATTGGAAATAAGCAGACATTTAAGTATAGCAAGCATTTTAAACCAGGTGCTGTGCAAGTGTGATAGAGAGTTCTTTACTTACTGCTGTTTATTCAATTAATAATGTTTAAAATTTCATGCTGATCAATTTGTAACCAAGTAAATTTTTTTTTTTTAGTATTTTAAGTGTTACATTATATCTACTACTTATAAAAAAGCCTTTTAGTTAGAATATTTAACCAGAAAGCAAGACTCATCCATTCATTCATTCACTCATTTAAACATCAATCAAACATTAATTAGGTACCTGCTAGAAGCCCTGGTGGTTAAGTATTTGGCTGCTAACCGTAAGGTCAGCTATTTGAAGTCACCAGTCCCTCCTTTGAAACCCTATGGGACAGTTCTACTCTGTCCTATGGGGTCGCTATGGGTTGGAATTGATTCGACAGCAATGGATTTTTTACAGGCTGAAAACACAAAAATAAGTAAAATAAAGCCAGGAGATAGACTTGAGGTCATCTAATTACCACAGTGTCCTGTGTGCTCAAGCAGGGGTGAGAACAGTTCACTAAGGGAGCACAGAAACTTCCTCCTGAGGAGATCATGGAATGCTTCTGGAAGGGGTAACATTGAGTGCAGTATTGAATAAAGAGTAAAAGTTCGTATAGGAATACGAAAGTGTATGTGTATGGGGTGGCGTTTAATAGAGAAGAAGAAAATTAGAGATAAGATAATTCAAGCAACAGAAACAGCATAGTTAAAGGTGAGAGGGCAAAAAAATGTGCAGCAGATTTTAAAACTGCAGGAAATTTAATATGCCTAGGGTTCTTGGCGTGGGCATGTGGGAGGGTGGCAGGAGATGGATGTTGGAAAACAGCAGGAATTACAGTCCATAAGAAGCTCTTTGGACTTGACTGTCTAGGTAATGGAATATCATTTAAGGATTCTAAGCTGAGAAGTCAAATAATTAGTTACTTATTTTAGAAATTTTGCTCTAGTTCTATTGTGGACAGATTGAATATAGGGGCTAGAGAAAGTGGAACAACATTGAAGAACTGCAGGAGAGAAGTGATCAGGGCATAAGCTAAGGCGACGGAAGTGTAAGTTGAGAAGAGAAGATGGATTGAAAATATTTCTAGGTAGCAGAATCAATAGAAGACAGTGAGTAATCGAATGAAAGGTGTGAGAGGAGAAGGAGTCTAAAATTTTTCTCAGCTTTCTACCATGGCTGGTTCAGTGGGAAAATGTGCTGATAACTAAAATGAGAGAAAATACTAAATATTAAAAGTTTGGGAAAATCTATGAATGATACAATATATTCTTAAGGCTCATTTTCAAATGATACCTGACATATACAGTGTGTTGTTTGAATTACCACAGATATTTGTTTGTTTACATGCACAGTTTTTATTTTGCCAGCTCTTAAAGATAGAAAATATGGAAGTGGCTAACTTTCTTTGTACAATATCCACTCAAGCATAGGCAGTTTTGATGATGATAAAGCTGTAGCCAAGGATATTGGATACACCCCTCGAGCTGAAAACACCCCCCATTAAGTTCTGAATCTTAATTTAAAAAGCTTTCAGTTTCTAAATATACCCAGTCTTGAAGATGAATAACTGTATTTCAACATTAATCAGTTTCAAGCATAGGAGGGATATGGATTTATGCATTCCTTGAAGATAACACTGTCAGAGAAGTTTAAGCTAAACAATTTCTACTTAAGATAGCAGGATTCCAACTCATAGCAACCCTCAAGGACAAAGTAGAACTGCCCCATAGGGTTTTTGAGGAGCACCTGGTAGATTTGAACTGCCGACCTTTTGGTTAGCAGTCATAGCTCTTAACCACTACTCCACCAGGGTTCCCTAAGATAGCACGGTATGTTTAAAATGCAGTCAGATTAATCATCTGGCTTTTCGTTTTCAGTCCACTGGTGGTACCAAGGTGAAGCTCTGAGCCACTGTCCAGAGGGAACTGTAGATACTGTTATACCCTCATTTCCACCTATCTGAAGTTCCAAAAAAAAAAAAATGCTTTGTTACATGACTAATTGCTCAAGGAAGACTGATCGCCTTCATCTTTTAGTATGGGGTGGAGGACAGAAGACTGAAAGAATAGTAGAGGCATTCTGCAGGCCTATTGGAGCCGATGGACTGGGTCTTTGGTGATTAAGTGTCTGTTAACACCCATCTCTACTCTGTGAAGCACAGTTGCCTTTTTTTACTCTTCTGCCAATTTTAATTAAATCAACTAAGACAAGACAGGAACGATTCATGCCAAATTGCCTTTCTGGTATTTTCTGATAGGAGCTCATTCCCTCAACTCCTTCTAAATTTATTTTCTTTCCCAGTCCTACTCCAGTAAAGAGCGGAAAATTCAGCCAGGATATGGGATTTAAATTGTGCTGGCTATGGCCATGCTAATTTTACAAGGATTGGATTTTGTCCTTATCCTTTGTTCTTTTGTAAAATGCCTTCTTTCTACTGGAGACACAGTCCTCTGGCTTTAAACTGTTAAATGATACATGGTATGGTAGGCCCCTTGGCTCATTTAGTTGCATCTGGATGGATCATTTCGTTTTACACAAGTCCCAAATATTGCTTTAGGATTCCTGACATTGAAATCTGTATTATGCTCATAAAGATTTGTAGACCCTCTTAGAGCTAAGTAATATGCTTTAAAAAAAAAAAAAAGTATAAAAAACTTAAAAACCTGACTTCAAGTCAAAAGGTAAAAGTGAGCTTAAAGGTTAAATATAAATTAAAATTCTCATTTGGCTGAGTAATGATTTTTGTGACTGTTGAATAAATAGGACTAAAATTTTCATTTTGTGTAATTCTGTGGAAGAATGCCCAAAGCACAGTGTAGGATGAGAGCCTAAAACATTGTGCATTTGTCATCAAGAATAATACATTTCCTGTTTACCTAGCTAATAAGGACCTAGAGATCAATTTGCCTCCCTTGGAATAATGCAGAACCTTTTGTTCTTCTTGAAGGTCTTTGGGGTTGAGATGTTGAGTTTTCTGATGTCTGTTGCTGTTGAGTAAAAATACTTGATGGAAAAGGATAAAATAATATCCACTGGTATGAAAAAATTTAAATAAAATATGCTAATGAAAATTTGTTTTATTACACAATAAAAACATAGTGCAAAAACAAAGCTAGCGCAGCTGAACCTGATTTGAAGCCAAGAGCTGAGTGTAATAGCTATTATACTGAGTCTGTTCCTCTCCAGGAAGGTGGTACCTCCTTTTCACACTTGGAGGAGGGGATATTTACCCACTCAGGCTGCTAGCCACTATTTCATTTAATCCCTCGTTCTTTCAGACTAATAAACCCACTGCCTTTCAGACTAACAGACAAGTGAAAATATTTGTGAATATTGCCAAAGTAAATTATCAATTATTTTCTTCTGCTTCACCAATTAGACAAATTTTCACGGTGACTGATACAATATTGCCTTATTGTTGCTCAGATTGCTTGGTATAATGAAAGTCTTGTCTTTTAATATTTTATTTTGCATAAAAATTGTGGATTGTAAAATGTGGGAGCTGTGTACTAATCTCAGCTCTACTGATCTTTCCCAGTCACAAACCCTTTCGGAAACTCAGCTCCCAGTCTGAAAATAATTGATGACTTGACTGGAAGGAGGGAGCGGGCTGACTCATTGCGGGGGAGTAAATGGGAGTATGTAGTAAGGTGTATATAGGTTTATATGTGAGAGACTGACTTGATTTGTAAGCTTTCACTTAAAGCACAATAAAAATTATTAAAAAAATAATAATAATTGATGCCTTGTTTCCGACTAGTAATAATTTCCAACTTTTTCTCCTTTAAAATTGGAGGTACCAAACAAAAAGCTTTATCTGGTTTGCTTCTAAAAATGATAGAAGTATGAAAATGTACACTTGTAACTGAAGTGTTTGATACCCCTGTCTTATGTGTATAACCTTTGATTTTGAGGTAGTGTCAAATGACATTTCAGAGTTTGGGAGAGAACTCTGAACACTATAAATTCTGCATAGGATGAGACAATTGGAATAGATAAGGCTAGTGAAGCAGTCTGTCTTGGTGAAGGTTTGTGGAAGGAAGATGGAGTAGTCAACAGTGTGCATTAGGGTGCACATCAGATGTCACTGGAAGCTGATAGATGAGTGAATATTGACATTTTTCATAGAGAAATTGACCTGAAAATACAATATTTTTGAAGAATTTTGACATAGAAGATCTTTTATCCTTGTATAAAAATATTTAAAGGCCATAGCTAGTATATGTATGAATGTTTAAAAACTCTGATGGTGATCTTAATGTCCTGTCTTCTTTTTTCCATCTTTTCCTATGATCTATTTTTACAAGACCTTGGATTCCGGTTTCAAAATATTTTTGGGGCATGTTAAGAATCTCGAAGAAAAGAAGATGAGCGTTTTCTAAGGTCCCTTCCCCCCAGTGAAAAGTCATCTGAAAATTCTCTCTTCTTTCCTTTTACACTTGCCAAATTCAGCTTTTACTTTATAAAAGCTAAGTCTTTTAATAATTGGGGGAAAAGAAACAAATCTTTTTACAGAAGAATTCCAAATAATTTACATAAATGCTACCCTCATCGGGAGGTGAGAGTTAGGCCACCCCACGCCTCTTTGAGTATAGGCTGCACTCGAGAATAGAGTGTGGAAAAGGGGAAAATACTTTTACAACAGAGAAATCTGGCGAGCTCTATATCAACCAAGTGATCAAGATTAACATCACCAGTGATCAGTCATTTTGGTAGCATGTGCCACTTGTATGATGTGATGAGAAGGGAACTTCTTTTTTTATTGTACTTTAGAGGAGGAGGTTTACAGAACAAACTAGCTTCTCATTAAACAGAACACATATTGTTTTATGACACTGGTCAACAACCCCACGACATGTCAACACTCTCCCTTCACAACCCTGGGTTCCCTATTACCAGCTTTCCTGTCCCCTCCTGCCTTCTAGTCCTTGCCTCTGGGCTGATATGCCCCTTTAGTCTCATTTGGTTTTATGGGCCTGTCTGATCTTTGGATGAAGGGTGAACCTCGGGAGCGATTTCATTACTGAGCTAAAAGGGTGTCCAGAGGCCATACTCTCGGGGTTTCTCCAGTCTCTGTCAGGCCAGTAAGTCTGGTCTTTTTCTTGTTAGAATTTTGTTCTACATTTTTTTCCTGCTCTGTCTGGGACCCTCTATTGTGATCACTGTCATAGCAGTTGGTGGTGGTAGCTGGGCACCACCTAATTGTACTGGACTCAGTCTGATGGAGGCCATGGTAATTACGGTCATTTTGGTTTTAGGGGAACTTCACTTCTCTGGCATTCTTCCCCAAACCTGTTATAACAGCCTAACTATGAGAAAAACATTACACAGACCCAAAATGGGAGACATTCTATAAAGGAACTGATCAATACTCCTTAAAGCTGTCAGTGTCATTAAAAAAAAAAAAAGACGAAAACGCTGAGAAACTTTTATAGGTCAGAAGATACTTGGGAATCATGATGGCTAAATAAAGTGTAGTATCCTGGGTGGAATCCTTGATATTAACTGAGATTCTAGAGGAAGAAAAAAAGGACATTAGTGGAAAACCTAGTAGAATGCAAATTAAATATGGAGTCTACTTAATATTTTTTTTATCAGTATTGGGTTTCTAGTGGTGACAAAGGCACCATATAATGTAAGATGTTAACAACAGGAGAAAGTGCTTGAGGGGTATAAGAATTCTGTACTATCTTTATCACTTTCATCTAAATCTAAAACAAATTATAAAGTAAAATATTGTTTTCTAAAAAAGATACCTAATTTCTTCACTCATTAGTGTTCAAACTTCGTTTATATCATTTTAAGACAAATATCTAAAATAGTGTCCAATTTTTGCCACCATGTTTTCATTATTCCATTAGTGCTTTGATAATTAGAAAAAAATATATACAAAGAGATATTGGAATTACATTTTGAAGTACAGTTGCATTATGTGACCCACAAGGAGTACATTGAGTATGCTGGAAAGGATTTTACATATATATATTTTGCAGAAATAACCATTTGACAGTAAAATAAAGATTTGAGAAATAAAGTTGTTTGCAGAAATCTATTTGAATGACAAAAACCAAAAAAAAGCAATCAAAAAAAAAAACAACTGTTTCAATTCTAGGTCTGAAAACATGAAGAAAAATACTTGGTAGAAAGTCATGCTATGAACTCACAAAGTAATATGTTCTCTGAAGTCATTTAGTGTTGACTCTCGGATACCCTATGGGGCAGCTCTACTCTATCCTATAGATCATAGCGATTGGCAACAGGTTCTGATGATGTCAAATAGTGCCAACAGATTAAAGAAGAGTTAAGAATTAAATATTTAGAAATTATAAAAAATAAATTTTCATATACAATTTCCTCGAATGTGGAGCTAGGGACCTGGTTTCTAAACAAAATTTTCTAACCATTGCAAAATCTACCCAACAAAAATGTTGATTTGTTCCTATGTATTTTTTATAAGACACTGTCATAAGATTAAGACTTTTGTAGCAACCAAATTTTTAACTCAGATGATTTAGCTTAATTTAAACTATATTGGTGCTCTTCATCTGCAGCATATCTTACCGTAAGCCTATTATCCTCATATCTTGTTTTCATGTTGATTCATTTTGCTACTTAAGTAGAGATGACAGTGTCCATGTGTGATGCAAATAGTTAACATACTAGGCTGCTAACTGAAAGGTTGCAGCTTTGAGTCCCCCAGAGGTAACTTGGAAGAAAGGTCTGGTGCTCTACTTCCAAAAATCGGGTATTGAAAACCCTATCTAGCACAGTTCTACTCTGACACATATATGGTCTCCATGAGTCAACATAAAGGCAACTGGTTAGTTGGTTGATTGGTTGGTAAAGAGGAGAGCAGGTTTGATGGGGTCTCAAATTCCAAGGTTGTCTTCCTTTCTGTTGTTGTTGATTTTAAGTAACTAAACAGGAAAGTAATATTTAGTTTCTGTGATAGCCAATGAGCCATGGTGGCTCAGTGGTTAAGAGCTCAGCTGTTAATCAAAAAGTCCACAGTTCAAATCCACCAGCCACTCCTTGGAAACCCTACGAGGGCAGTTCTATGCAGTCCCATAAAGTGCATATGAGTCGGAATCCACTCAATGGCAATGGGTTTGGTTTCCTTGGTTATGATAGCCAAATACATTCATCTTATTGAAACACCACTGTAAAATAATGCTACCAAGAAATTAGAGTACAGAATAAGTTAACTTCTTTAAAAAAGCAAAATAACATAATTATTACAATTCGTAGATACAGCCAATGCTAAAACTCACTATTTCCTAACTCAAAATGAAGACTCAACCTCTGTACAATTCACTAAGTTATAATAGGATGAAATAAAAAGTTAAACAAATGTTAAAATTTCGCAAGGAAATGGAGGATTATGAAAATATTTGAAAATAGTCATGTAGTGCAAAGTTGTGATGTTTGCATCATGAAATATATGCCTAAAAACATAATTTGTACACTAACAAAATACATTAATTACTGCAGAGAAGAAGCAGGTAACCTTAAAGAAAAATGGCTCAGAATCAAAATCGTGTCTAAAGCAGAAGCAATATGTTTAAATTTAATTTCTATTTATAAGAGATTGCTGCATTTTGTTGAGATTACAGGAAGAAACAACACTCAAGAAAAAAAATAGTCTTAGAGACGGAATATAATTCTAACAGTATCTTTCTGCAATAACCTCTAAAAGATGTTACTGAAAGTGAACGTGAATTATTAGATGCCATTTGTTCATTATCTGAGTTAGAATCAAACCCACTAGTCTTTGATTTTGGCTGGTTGTAGCAAAGCTCTAAGAATGAGCACCAGTAAATCACAGAAGGTGCTTTGTTCAGGGTTTTCAAGGTGGCACATTGTTCAATTTGTAAAAATATTATGTAGAGAAGCAAGATGAGACATATGTTTCAAAGACAATCCCCAAAATGTGCTGAGGATTTATGTAAAGCAAATCAAGGTCATCTTTATGTCTTTGCAAAGGAGGAAAAAAATCTCTGCAAAGAGAAACAAAAAGAGTGAAAGTTTTAAATTATTCATAAAACTGAATGCATTACAAAACCTATTTCCAGAGAACAGTATATGTACATCTATTTTGTAACTAGAAATTATTGACCTTGGCTCTCCAGAAAACATTTTCAAACCATCCACCTTAATTTCAAAAAGATATCAAAAAGAATTGTGTAAAGATCAATAAGTAACAGTAATTGTTTAAGAACTTGATGAATAATATATTGGCTTGCCACTTGCAATCCTATATGCATTTTAGCACAATCAGAAGATAACTTTATTCTTTATTTTGTATAATGCTTTCAGTCTCTGAGAGGGACTTTAAAAGGAAATGGTGTGATAACTGACAGGAACTGAATCCAAACTACCGTATTTTAAATATAAATTACAGTTAAATGAAGCAAAGTTCTGGTAATATATAATCTGTACAAATAAAATTGGATAATTGTACATGGATTGCCTGTTCCTTACATTTCGTGTTTTGAATAATAGCATTTCAAAATTCATATCAATTACAAACACAATGTTAAAATCTCTTATTTGAATATTTCATTGTTCCTCTTGTTTTAGGAGCCCTGGTGGTTCAGTGGTTAAAGCCATCAACAGCTAACTGAAAGGCTGGCGATTCGAAACCACCAGCGGCTCTGCAGGAGAAAAACATAGCAGTCAGCTTCTGTAAAGATTTACAGCCTTTGAAACCCTGTGGAGTCACTCTGAGTGGGAATTAACTCCATGGCAGTGGGTTTGGCTTTGGTCCTTTTCTTATAATGGCTAAGCCATCTACATTCTGACATTCCAGCTGAATGGGCAACACTGAGATCTTGGTGATATTGGCACTGTGTTACCAGGTCCCTGGTACTTTCTTATATTCATAACATCTCCTCCAGTCTGTCAGAAAGAAAATGGGGTGCTTTTATGCATTTAAAAACAGAATAAATTAAAGCTGCTGGAGATTAGAAGAGAGACAGGATGGCACAGTGTGTAAAAGGAGGCATTTTTGCGACTGGGTTCCAAATCTAGCCTTTTCACCAATGAGCTTTGTAAACTGGGGTAAGATAATAAACTCATTAAACTTCAGCTTCCTCTTTGTAGGATGAGAATTATAGCAATAATATTAACAACAAAATAACATCCTGCCTCAGAGTCACTGTAAGGAGTGAGATAATACATAAAAAATTGTTAATAATCAGGGTTAATATATGTAGGTATAATTATTATGTGAGGATTGTAGGCTTAAAATAGAATAACAAAAAGTAAGTATATTTGCACCTTTACTTATTTAAATTTACTATGCGGAAACAATATCTATGCATACTGCATTATATAGTCCAATTTCACACAGATTCACTTTGGGAATATACTAATTTGAAAGGCAAAGAATTCTAAAGCTTTCTAGGAGTAAATTATTCTTTTCCTTAAAAATAAAGTTCCTTAACAGGAACTAGACAGGGATGCCACTCTTATTCAACATTGTGCCAGAGGTCTTAGCCAGAGCAATTAGGCTAGAAAAGGAAATAAAGGGCATAAAAATTGTGTAAGGAAGAAGTAAAAGTGTCCCTACTTGCAGATGATATGACCTTATACACAGAAAACGCAAAGAATCCACAAGAAAACAACTTGAACTAATAGAAGATTGCAGCAATACATCAGGATACAAGATAAACATACAAAAATCAGTTGGATTCCTCTACAGCAACAAAGACAATTTAGAAGAAATTACCTAATCAGTACCATGTACAACAGCCCCCAAGTAGATAAGATACTTAGGACTAAATCTAACCAGAGATGTAAAATATCTATACAAAGAAAACTATAAGACACTACTGCAAGAAACCAAAACAGACTTATGTAAGTGGAAAAACATACCTTGCTCATGGATAAGAAGACTGGTACTGATACAACAGATACAGTTGGAACAGAATTGAGGATCCAGACATAAATTCACCCACCTAATGAGCAGCTGATATTTGACAAAGGCCTAAAGTCCATCACATGGGGAAAAGACAGTCTCTTTACCAAATTGTGCTGACATTTGTTAAAGAAACAAAAAGAGTGAAAGTTTTAAATTATTCATAAAACCGAATGCATTACAAAACCTATTTCCAGAGAACAGTATATGTACATCTATTTTGTAACTGGAAATTATTGACCGTGGCTCTCCAGAAAACATTTTCAAACTGTCCACCTTAATTTTAAAAAGATATCAAAAAGAATTGTGTAAAGATCAATAAGTAACAGTAATTGTTTAAGAACTTGTGTGGTGGTTCTTATTTCTCCGGGATGTAGTCCAAGGAATGGGATTGCTAGATCATACAGTACTTTTATTTCTAGCTTGTTAAGGAAGCACCAAATCGATCTCCAAAATGGTTGTACCATTTTACATTCCCGTCAGCAATGTATAAGTGTTCTAGTCTCTCCACAAGCTCTCTAACATTTATTATTTTGTGTTATTTGGATTAGTGCTACCCTTATTGGGGTGATATCCATCTGCAAAAAAATTAAACAAGACCCATACCTTGCACCATATATGAAAACTAACTCAAAATGGATCAAAGACCTAAATATAAAATCTAAAATTATAAAGATCATGGAAGGAAAAACAGGGACAATGCTAGGAGCCCTAATACATGGCATAAACAGAATATGAGCCATAACTAATAATGCACAAACACCAGAAGAGAAACTAGATAACTGGGAGCTCTTAAAAACCAAACACTTATGCTCATCAGAAGACTTCACCAAAAGAGTAAAGAGACAACCTACAGACTGGGAAAAAATTTGGGGCTACAACATATCCGATCAGGGTCTGATCTCTAAGATCTGCAAGATACTGCAATCCCCAACAACAAAAAGACAAATAACCCAATTAAAAAAAATGGGCAAAGAATATGAACAGTGACTTCAAAGTAGACACCTAGGCAGGTAACAGACACTTGAGGAAATGCTCAGGATCATTAGCCATTAGAGAAATGCAAATCAAAACTACAATGAGATACTATCTCACCCCAATAAGTCTAGCACTAATCCAAATAACACAAAATAATAAATGTTAGAGAGGTTGTGGAGAGACTAGAACACTTACACATTGCTAATGGGAATGTAAAATGGTACAACCATTTTGGAAATCAATTTGGTGCTTCCTTAACAAGCTAGAAATAAAAGTACCACACGATCTAGCAATCCCATTCCTTGGAGTATATCCTGGAGAAATAAGAACCACTACACAAATAGATATATGCACACTTGTGTTCATTGCAGCATTGCTCACAACAGCAAAAAGATGGAAACAACCTAGGTGCCCCTCAACAAACAAATGGATAAACAAATTATGGTACCTACACACAATGTAATACTACACACCAAAAAAGAACAACGATGATCCATGAAACATCTCACGACGTGAATGAATTTGGAAGGCATTATGCTGAGTGAAATTAGTCAATCCCAAAGGGACAAATATTGTATGAAACCACTATTATAAGAACTCAAGAAAAGGCTTAAACACAGAAGAAAACATTCTTTGATGGGTACGAGAGTGGGGAGGGAGAGAGAGGGGAGTTCAGTAACTAGATAGTAGACAAGAATCATCTTAGGTGAAAGGAAAGACAACACGCAACACAGGGAAAGTTAGCACAACTGGACTAAACCAAAAGCTAAGAAGTTTCCTGAACGCAACCAAACAATTTGAGGGACACGGTAGCAGGGCTGGGGGCTGGGGACCATGGTTTTGGGGGTCATCTAGGTCACTTGGCATAACAAAGTTTATTAAAAAAATTTTCTGCATCCCACTTTGGTGAGTCGCATGTCTGGGGTTTTAAAAGCTTTCGAGAGGCCATCTAAGATGCATCAATTGGTTCCAACCCACTCAGAGCAAAGGAGAATAAAGAACACCAAATATACAAGGAAAATATCAGCCCAAGAGACAAAAAGTGCCTCATAAACCAGAGACTCCATCAGCCTGAGACAGAAGAGCTAGATGATGCCTGGCTACCACCAGTGACCGCCCTGACAGGGAACACAACGGAAAGTCGCTGACGGAGCAGAACAAAAGTGTGGTGCAGAACTCAAATTCACGTAAAAAGACCAGACTTAATGGTCTGACCGAGACTGGAGGAACCCTCGAAGCCTTGGCCCTCAGACGCTGTTAAACCAGAAGTAAAACCATTCCCGAAGCCCACTCTTCAGACAAAGATTAGACTGCACAATAAAACATAAAATAATACTCATGAAGAGCATGCTTCTTAGTTCAAGCAGCTACAGGAGACTAAATGGGCGGCTCCTGTCAGGAGGCAGGGTGAGAAGGCAGGAAGGGGCAGGAGCTGGTTGGATAGACATGGGAAGCCGCGGGTGGAAATGGGGAGTGTGCTGTCACATTAGAGGAATTCCAACTAGTGTCACATAACAATGTGCATAATTTTTGTATAAGAAATTAGCTTGAGCTGTAAACTTTCACCTTAAGCATGCACACACACACACACACACACACACACACATACACACACACACGGCTTTTAAATATAAAAAAAAATTTTCAGAAATTGACAGAACTTATAACTACAAATGATGCACATTAAAAAGCAAACAATAATGTAGCATTGTCTAATGTATGTGATTGTATTTGCCTCTGCTTTCTTCTCTCTTAAATGGAATTGTATTGGAACTTTTCTAAGATTCTTTCCTGGGCTAAAATCCTACTACTCCATTTAAAAAATTTTTATGCTCTTAAAATTTACTTAGGAATAAATATCATCAATTTGATTTTAGTTAATTACTTTTTTTACTACGTTTGTAATATTTTTCTAAACATTATTGAAAAGCAAGCAAAACATTAATTTGCCTCCTTGTGGGTGAAGAAAAAGAGGAAATGAAAGAAATTAAGAAAAGCAATTTTTCGGATGTAATGATTTAAACACTTATAATTAGAAATCTCTATCTTTATTAACTGAGCTATCAGCTTCATTTTACATGAACCCATCTTTATTTTATAAACATTTATTTAATAGTTAATATGAGCCATCAGCTACACAATAGGTACTGAGTAGAGAACAGCTCCTCAACAGTATGAAGAATAATAATCCTTTACATATTTATCCTACTTTCTGGTTTACTGTATCTCATTAGATTCTACAGCCCCATGAGATGGCATCCAGACCTTGTCTTCTCTAATTTATAACGGAGGAAAATGATACATAAGAGACTCCAAGAACATATCCAAGGCCACGTAGCTAATTAGGGGCAGACTGCAGATGCAAATTGGCCTTCGTATCCAGAACTTTTCATTAAGGCATCCTCGTGTTATGCATCTTTGTGTATTTCTCTCAGCCCTATCTTTGAGGACCTAGAATAGGACCTTGACCATAGTAGGCATTCAATAAAAACCTTGTATCAATGACTTATTAACCATAAAAAATAAGGTATGAAATAAAAAATCTCACTTCTTTAATAGAACTTAATCTTAATTTCTGTTATGAGTTTCTATTCCTGTGTAGCATCAGGAAACTTAAAACTTGCTTTCATGTAGTCTTTCATGTACGTATCCAACCAGGTACAAGTATTGTGTTGTTGCTGTTGTTCTTATGCTTTCAATTATCACTCACAATTGCCTCCTTGACTATTTTCCTCTTCTCTGGCATTATTCCTTCCCCATATCCTGGTCTCACTTCCAATTTCCAGTTTCACAGAGCTTCCATGGCCCTACTACTCAGAAGCAACAGGGAGGAAGAAGTTGTTTGGAAGATTAGAAAGGTTAGGCACACTTTGGTGGAAATAGAAGGAAAAATCAAATTCCTCATCTTGAAGGGTCACTATGAGTCAGAATCAACTCGTTGGCAACGGGTATGGTTTTGGGTTTAGAACTGGGCAGTGTTTCATTCTGTTGAATATGGGGTTGCCACGTGTCAGAACAGACTTAATGACACTTAACAACAACAACTTTCTAGTGGTTGATGTCTTGCTTGACTCAGGGCGTGAATATTCTAATATAAATTTTTCTCAGTGACATAAGCGATTGTCTTTAGGCACCCCTCTGGGCTTCTGGGAATCTTCCTGGTATAAGTCCAACTATGGAAACTTGTAGTTCCGCTCCATCCTCATAGACACTCAACCCCATGATATTGATGGTACAGTCCTTTTGTTTCATTGGGCAGCTTCCCGAAAGGTAACTAACTGGCTTAAGCTCTAAGGTTCCTTCTGAAGCCTGAAAAGCCTAGAAACCTGAACCACGGGAAGCTGGAGATGATCCTTGCCATCTCTATCTGGCTGCGTGATGATGTTACCTTTCTGCAGATGTTGGATGTTCCTGTGGATTGTCGTTTAGCCAATTAAAAGCACACCAATTACTTTTGGTTCAGAGTCATTAATGAATATACTCCAGGGAATATAGTTTTTGTCTACCTTTTCCAAACAATTGAGGAGGTTTAGGTGACGATATATGCCATTCTTACACATTTCTCCAAACACTACTCTTTACTCTTTCCAACCTTACTCTTATACCAAATGCCCTAGCAGAGACCCAGTGCCATTTTGAACTGGACAATTATTCATTGTGTGGAACTGTTTCAGGCATTTCAGTAGATGTCTTATCACTGGACCTTGACACTAAATACCAGGAGCACTACATTCACCCCCCCCCCCAACTCAACCCATTTACTATCTCGAGAGAGAAATAACACTTATGGCAGAGAATCACTAGATGTACCAGGTGCTCTAGTTTCCATATATTTTCCAATTGCCCCCTCCCTAACATCTGACTAGTTCTCCATTGATTTTGAGCCTTTGTGTCCTTAATTATACATTTTGGTATAGGGTGGTGGCAAAGCCTCTGCAGAGGAAAATCAGGACTCATTCAAATTATTGTTCAAAATTAAACACTTCACAGATGCTCCCAATATCTCAGATCGACATGAAAGTGGATATAAAAAAAGAAAACCTACATTCTAATTTCTGGAAAAACAACAGAAAATTGCACGGATTGTTAACAAAGTTATGAGAACATTTTTGTGACAAATTTTTGGTGAGGAGGGAGGAGGCATAATACTTCTAGAAAAGAATAATTTTTATTAATTCAAAGATGTTGGAAAGGTCACATAAACTAATTTCTAGACCATGCTATCAAGACTATTAAGAATCCTATAAAAAAGGACAGGGGTTGTGGGAAAACAATCATTGAAATTTTTTTTTTAGTGAATTTGAAAAATATTACGGGCAAGATACTTTGTGAATTAGTGGTAGAACACCTTTAAACCTCAGGCCAGAGACTCTGCATATTATGTGAAAATTCATAGCCTGTAACTTATACCTGCTTCCTACTTCTCACATTCTACCATACCACCTATTTTTGGCAATATTTGCTTTAATTTCAGAATCAAGAACATGGAAAGGATATTAAAAAAAAATTAAGATGCTGTTATGGATTGAATTGTGTCCCTGCAAAACTGTGTCAACTTGGGTAGACCATGATTCCCAGTATTTGTGATTGTTTGCTGTTTTGTAATCTGATGTGATTTTCCTATATGTTGTAAATTCTACCTCTATAATGTTAATGAAGCCGGATTAGAAACAGTGAGGCAGGACTCAGTCTACAGGATTAAAAAAAAAAAAAATTTTTTTTTTTTTTTTTTTTTTTAGCTGAGAAACTCCTTGACTAGGGAAGATTGATGACAAGGACCTGCCCCAGAGCTGACAGAGAGAGAAAGCCTTCTCCTAGAGCTGGCGCCCTGAATTTGGATTTCTAGCTTCCTAAAATGTGAGAGAATAAATTTGTTTGTTAAAGCTACCCAGTTGTGGCATTTCTGTTATAGCAGCACTAGATAACTAGGACAGATAATAATATCTCTTGACCCACACTACCATGGAGGCCTGAAATGGAAATACTAACCATTTTAATAGCTAAAAATGACATTGGGATATTAGTAACAAAAATGGAAAAAAAGTGTGATAAAACTACAATGTGACTGAAAGTGCAATTCTTGTGCAAAAGTAAAGATGAAAAGAAAACACCTTCAATGTTGCGAAGACAAGAAGCAAAAAAAAAAACAAACAGACCAAAAAAAGGCTTCTTCTCCTTTTAAGAATTAGGTAGAGAAATTTGATCTAGTTTATGATTTTCATGCTTTTTGTTTTGGTTTTTATAGTAAGCTTACATTTAATCATATTTGTAGAATGACACCCCAACTATAATGATAAAATAATGATAGAGTGGGTAATTCAGTTGAACAGCCAAAAAATGACTGAACGCTACATTATAAGCAGAGTTTGATGACATATATTAGAAATCAACTAGTTTATTTAGGAATTGTCTTAGTTATCCAGTGCTGCTGTAACAGAAATATCACAAGTGGATGGCTTTAACAAACAGAAATTAAATCTCTCACAGTCTAGGAGGCTAGAAGTCTGAATTCAGGGTTCCAGCTCTCTATGTTGGCTTTCCTTCTCTGTTGGCTCTGCGGGAAGATCCTTGTCATCAATCTTCCCCTTGTATAGGAGCTTCTCAGTACAGGGACCTCAGGTCCAAAGGACTCACTCTGCTCCCAGCACTGCTTTCTTGGTGGTAATGAGGTTCCTCTCCTCTCTGCTCAATTCTCTCTTTTATATCTCAAAAGAGATTGACTCAAGATACAACCTAATCGTGTAGATTAAGTCCTGCCTCATTAACATAACTGCTTCTAATCCTGCCTATTAACATCATAGAGGTAGGATTAACAACACATACGAAAAATCACATCAAATCACAAAATAATGGACAACCACACAATACTGGAAATCATGGCCTAGTCAAACTGACACGCATTTTGGGTGGACACAATTCAAAACATGGCAGGAACTGAATGTGCAATAATGATTCATGGAATCACGAAATCTGAGAAGGAGGGATTTAGTTGCAATATTTTACAAAGATAGATGTGATTCTACTTATTGTTAGATTTAAACTAATTAGCAAGAACAAAAACCCCCAAACAGCAGAGAACTTAAGTCTTTGAAGAGAAACTCAGAATGGGCTATTTTGACTAAATATTTATATAAGCAGTATTTATTTCATTGATTAAAATATTCAAATCTGCCATGCCAGACATACAGAGAACTACTAAGATGCTTAAGATATAGTACTACCTTCGAGAAATTTACATTGTAGAGAAGTAATTAATAATCTGATTTTATATGGCGCTGACATGCCCAATTTCTGATTTAAGAAAGTAAGCTGTAGATAGAGACTATTCACACTTTGGATTTTGTCCCTGTGTTTCTCATTGACGCATTTGGAAAATCTGGTCTAGATATCACCTTGCCATTGAACAGAGGGATGTTTCTATATTACATGAATTTGTATGTCTAAGTGACTCAAGTATGTGTACTATGTTCCTAAAAAAGAAGGGGCATGTATCTATAACTGTGATGGTTAAAATTGTGTCCAACTTTGGCTAAGCCACGATTCTCAGTGTTTATATGTGATAACTGCCATGACGGGATCTGCTGCTAGTAGCCAATCAGTTGAAAGGGAGTTTTCTTGGGGGTGTGGCCTGCATCTGAATATAAACAGATGGTCTGTTTTTTTGCTTGTTCTGGATCCTGTGGCTGCCTCCTGTTTGTCTGACCTCTGGATCCTGGGACTTGACCTATCAGCTTATCTGCTTATCTTGGGATTACCTGATCTTCACAGCCTATGAGCCGAGCCCTGCTCTTCAACACGTGGATCTTGGGTTTGCCACTCCCTGTAGCTACATGAATCAGGAAAATCCTCTATCCTAATCTGTGGACTTGGGACATTCCAGCCTCTACAATTGTGTGAGTCATTTCTTTGATATAAATCTCTGTGTCTCTCTATATATTTATACTCTTTACTGTCTTTGCTTCTCTAGGAACCCAGCCTAAGAAAATCATCAAGACATACACTTGTGTGTGTGTGTGTGCGCGCATCTCACTCTCTCTCTCTCTATATATTTTAAAAACAGGAATGGAGTAAGACTGTAAGATTGGTGGGACCAATTTGCAGTGTACGTAACTCTTAATTTTTTTAAATAATTTATTCTGTTGTTGTTGTTGAGAATATACACAGCAAAAAATGCACCAAATTCAAGTTTCTACATGTACAATTCAGTGACATTAATTACATTTTTTTAAGTTGTGCAGCCATTCTAACCGTCCTTTTCTGAGTTGTTCCTCCCCATTAACATAAACTCTAAGGTTGCTATCTAGCCTTTCACGTTGCTGTTGTCAATTCAATCTCATACAGATAGATCTTAAAAGAGCATAATGCTCATTCAGACATCCTTTACTAGCTAAGCTAAATTATTTTTGGTTATAAAAAGACTTCAGGGGATATTTTTGGTTTAAGATTTAAAGATTATCTTAGGGCAAATAGTTTTCAGTGTTCATCCAACCTCATGACTCCAGAAAGTCTAGATTCCATGAGAATTTGAAATTCTGTTCTGTACTGTGTTAATTTTTAAAAAGAGACCTAAAGCAAATATATAAGGTTTAGAATTAATTAAATTTGAAAACTGGGTACATGGGTGTCTTTTTGATTTTTTCCTGCAACTTTCTTTATGTTTGAAAAGCTATGTAAATAAAAACAAGCAGCATAAGACGTAAACAAATAAAAACTATAGGAGTTATCACTCCCAAAGAAAGGTCAATATTATTCTCACAGGCAAATAGTGCAATGAAACGTCAGGGAAGAGAGAAAACATCTCTCAGGTGCCAGCATTATGACAGCTTCTGCTTCTATTTTCAGCCACATAGTTTTGGGTATCAACCCTTCTGAGCATAGCTCCCAACTTTAACATGTTCCTATACTCAGTTAAACTACTTGTTTGCTTGTCAGGTTAAATCTGAGAAAACACTCTTGTATTCCCCTGACCCAAATAATACTTCAATAAATGAAGAGAAAACAAGTTAGAGTTTGAGAGAAAGAACAAAAGAAAGAAAGAGTATGTAAGAAACAGAAAGAGTATACGCAATCCTATGGTTTGAGTCAGGATTATAAACTTTAGAGCACATTCACAAAACAAAAAATAGCCTACCAAACAAACTAAAATATAGGGTTACTAGCCCTTTAAAGGAGCCCTGGTGGTGCAGGGGTTAGGAGCTTGATTGTTAACCAAAAGTTCGGCAGTTTGAATCCACCAGCCACTTCTTGGAAACGCTATGGGGCAGTTCTACTCTGTCCTGTAGAGTCGCTTTAAAAGACAGAAACAAGACACTAGATAAACAGTCAGTCAAAAAAAGACTGAATTTCAGTGGAGTCCCTGATAACATAGGGATCTAAAGAACTGTACATCACCACGAAATGGGATTTATCCCAGCTGTGCAAGGCTGATTCAATGTTCAAAAATCATTTAATGTAATTCATCATATCAACAGGCTAAAAAATAAAAATCATATGATCATATCAATACATGCATAAAGGCTTTGACAAAATCCAACAGCCATTCATGATAAAAACTTTTGGCAAACTAAGAATAGGGTGGAACTTCCTCAACTTATAAAGAATGTTTACAATAACCCTACAGCTAATGTCATACTTTATGCTGACAAACTAGATGCTTCCCCCCTAAGATCAGGAAGGAGACAACGATGTCCCTTCTTACCACTCCTACCCAACATTGCACTTGCAGTCCTAGCTAATACAATTGGAAAAGAAAAAAAAAAAAAAAAAGAGGATACAGATTGGGAAGAAAGAAAGAAAACTGTCTTTATTCATAGATGATATGTCTATGTTGAAAATCTATAAAAATTGACCAAAAAAAAAAAAAAAAAAAAACTCCTAGGGAGAAGCTATTGGAGATACAAGAGAAATACGAACAAGTCTACAATTGTACTGGGAATACAAATAATTTTATATATTAAACGTACAAAAAAATAGTTTAAGAATTGTCTTACTAATAATATCCAATATAGTGGTACAAGGTATACCAATTAATAGCTGTAAAACAGCACAGTATTATTTGCCAGTATTTATTGACCAATTACAAGTATGGTCATATCACAAGCTAGTAGTTCCAAATGACCAGGAGAGGAGGTGCAAGTAGAAATACGTATTGTTTAAAAGATCCCAGAAAATTTATATCAGAATCAAAGTTGGATTTCCTGTACTTGACGACATTGGAATCCTTCTTAAATTTGAATAAATTAGAAATAAAATTATATTATCTGACAACACAACAAATATCTATAAATATCTGACATAAGAATTTAAAAGCATCAATCCATTTACAAAAACAAGTAAGGTCTTTCACAATTATTCTATTCAGAATAAAAAAGAAATTTGAACATAACATAAAATTTGGGAACACAAAGTTATTCCTGGAAGGAGAGTTATAGCTTGGTATATTAATAAATGGCTCAGTGGTTAAATTCTGGGCTGCTAATTGAAAAGTCAGGTGTTCAAATCCACCAGTTGCTCTGAGGGAAAAGTTTGGCAGCCTGCTTCCCTAAAGATTACAGAGTTGGAAATCCTGTGGGGCAATTCTACTCTCTCCTATAGCGTTGCTATTTGAATCAGCTCAACGGCAACAGGTTTGGCATGTTAGTAAACCAGAAATGATGTAACCCTAATAAAGAAAGTATGTGAATAAGAGACTAAAACTGAAGAGGCCAGTAGAAAAAAACAGAAGGTAAAAACAGGATAAAAGCATAGAAAAGTAGCAGAATAATTTTCAAATGCTGGAAAGGATGAGATGCCTGGAAATTCACAAGAACATTCACAGGATTTTATTTAAGGTAGGGTTGACATTTCCAATCAGCCAGGGAGGAATATATGTTCAATTAACAGTAGTGATTGAAGTCAACTGAGAAAAATTGGAGAAAAAGCTAATTAGATTTCTACTTCCCAAATATATCCCTTATAATTCTCAGGTGGCTGAAAGAAATATAAGCAAAAATGAAATTAGAAAGTTCAAAACTCAATGTACTTCCTGATACATACATACTACATGGATAAACCTTGAAAATATTATGCTGGGTGAAATAAGTCAGTCACAAAAGGAGAGCTATTATATGATTTCACTTACATAGAAGCCAAAGTTTATTAGTGGTTACCAAGGGTGGGAGAGAGGGGGATAGGAGAAATTACTGTTTAGGGGTCCCTGAGTTCATGATGGTGGTGGAATAAGTTTCAAAAGATTAGTGACAGTGGTTGCACAAACATGAAGATTGTAATCAATGTCACTCAATTACCGTGTAAAAAATGTTGAATTGGCAAATGTTTTGTTATGTTTGTTTCTACCACAATGAAAAAAAAAATCTCAAAGTACTAACTAAAAAATCAAAACAAAGTAACAAACACCTAGAAATAACAATCGATTATAGCAAGGTAGCAGAATACAAGGTTTATACACAAATGCCAATTTTCGTTAAGAGTTCGGCTGCTAACCAAAAGGTCAGCAGCTCAAATCCACCAGCTATTCCTTGGAAACCCTATGTGGCAGTTCTACTCTCTCCTATAGGGTCTCTATGAGTTGGAATTGACTCAACAGCACCTAACGATGACAACAGCAGTCTCCTGAACTATGAAAAATAAATTCCTCTTCTTTACAGCCACTCATTTGTGGTATTTTTTGTTACGACAGCACCAGGTAAATAAGACATCTTTGTTTCAAAGTGCCGCCATAAAGCTACTTGTCTGTACTTCCTGCTACTTGAATCCCTGGCCCTGGGTAATTCTTTTTTTCTGTTGTTTTTAAGCCCTGGTTCTTCAGTTCCTCCTTCCTCAATTATGTGAGCCAGTTCATACCTTTCACTTTTATTTCATTTTTACCTGATTAGACAGAGCTAGATTCTGTTACTTTCTACCAAAGGCTATTGATACAATTGTTCTTTTAAAATGAAAATCCAATCTATCTCCAACTTTTCTACTACTTACCACATTAATCAGTTGGATAGGCTGTATCAGATTTGGTTCTTCCCATTTTTGGATGCATAAGTAAGTGAGTGAGGCATAGGCAAGAACAGAGACAAAAAAACAAAGAAAGGTATAGAAATTCAGACGTACTTTCTACCTGAGCTTTGCTATGCTCTCCATCTCCCCTTGATTTCTTTCATTTGGTATTTACCTTTCTGTAGGGATAAAATAGAATAAAAAAGAAAAATTCCAAAAAAACTGTAGCTCTGCTTCAAATAAGATATTTGACACTGCTTAGCAAGTGGAGAACGGAGCCCTGGTAGCTCAGGGTTAAAAGCTTGGCTGCTACCTGAAAGGTTGGTGGTTTGAATTCACCAGCCGCTTCACTGGAGATAGATGTGGCAGTCTACTTCCATAAAGATTACGGCCTTGGAAACCGTATGGGGGACTTCTTCTCTGTCTTATAGGGTCACTAAGAATTAGAATCGACTCAATGGTAATGGGTTTGGTTTGGTTTTGGAAAGTGGAGGTAAATTGTTAAGCCAGTATAATGCATCTCACTGATACAGGTTTTGTTGTGCTAGCCGTTCTATAGGGTCTCTCTATGAGTTGAAATCTACTCGATGGCAGTGGGTTTGGTTCTTTGGTTTTTTGGCCATTCTCAATTGTGTGTAAACCCTTGTAAACATAGCAATTTATCCTGTAATGAACATATCTCATTGTGCTCTGAGAAGAAGCAGGTAACATGAAGGTGAATATAAGGATGATGCTTTAAGTCATCAAGCTGTACTTGGAAGGCAAAACATGCGTAACTATTCTTTCACCTTCCTGACATGGAAGAGAAAGAAGCCATATTCTGTATAATTTAAAACAAATAGATGTCAATATTTTTAGTCAACCCTCCCTTTTTTTTTTTTTTTTTGCAAAAACGGTGATTAAGAAACAAAGGTAGTATGTAGCCACATAACAATATCAGTTAAACTGAGAACTATATATATACATTTTTTACTGTACTTTAGACAAAGGTTTACAGAGCAAATTTGTTTCTCATTTAACAATTGATACACATTGTTTTGTGACATTGGTTGCCAACTGCATGACATGTCAACACTCTGTCCTTTTGGACCTTGGGTTCCCCATTACCAGCTTTCCTGTCCCTTCCTGCCTTCTCGTCCTTGCCCCTGGGCTGGTGTGCCCATTTAGTCTTGTTTCATTTTATGGGCCTGTCTAATCTTTGGCTGAAACGTGAACATCAGAAGTGACTTCATTACTGAGTTAAAAGTATGTTTGGGTGCCATACTCACAGGGTTTCTCCAGTCTTTTTCAGACCAGTAAGTCTAGTCTTTTTTTGTTAGTTAAAGTTTTGTTTTACATTTTTCTCCAGCTCTGTCCGGGACTGTCTTGTGATCCCTGTAGAGTAGTCAGTGACGGTAGCCAGGCACTATCTAGTAGTACTGGACTCAGTCTGGTGGAGGCTGTGGTAGTTGTCATCTGTTAGTCCTTTGGACTTATCTTTCCTTTGTGTCTCTGGTTTTCTTCATTCTCTCTTGTGAAAACTATATTTTTTTTATCATTGGATTGAGAGGAGTGATTATTTCCATTAATGGACTATAAACAAGGCTCCAATAAAATAATTAAACGTGTTAACTTCTTTCAAGTATTATAGAAATATGGCTGACTGTTACCTCCTCAAAATGTTTCAGTTGTGTAGATTTTAATAATCCAAATGGAACAAGTAATTGTCAGTCTTCTTCTGGACCTGCTTGAAGAGGCAGTTTTCAATGAAAAGAAATATTACAGTGCGAGAGCAGTGACCTCTATTTCTCTGTATTCTCCAGAGTGTCTAAAACAGGGCAGGCAACTGGTAGATGCCCACATGTATGTCTTGACTAGTCTTATCAAAGTACTGTCTTGAAAGTTCTGCATGAAGTTATTTTGATCACATCTAAAAATGACTTTCAGAATTGTCCTTTAGGAGAATCTCTAAGATGCTGCACAGAGAATAAAGATAAAAACTTCAAAATGCTGCAGTTTCTTTTTGAAACTTTTCTTCTTCTTTGAAAAAGAGAAAACTACTAATCTTGAACATACGTGTCACTGAATGTTTGTCCATCTGCAGTTAAGAAAACAAGAACTCTTAAAAGGTACCTGATAATGTGCTTTAAAAAGTAACTTTTGGCTGTTGTACAGAAGACATTAGCTCAGTGAAAACAGAGTCCCAAGAGAGGGGAGGCTAAGAGGGACTATGAAAAATGTTTGTGGATGTACTCTACCAAAACATAATCTATTGTGCATGGTTCGAGGATACAAAATCATTAGTTTTTGCAGTCCAGGCCTTCTGATTTCACAGCACTTGGAAAGAGCATGGTCTCCATCACATGTATTTCTGTTGTTATTAAAGCAAAACTCCAGTTTATCTTCTCAAATTTTTTCAAGATTACCATAATGTTTATTTATCAAAGGGTATTGTGGATGATGGTGAAATACATAACATCAAACAAGTTAGGTAAATGAATTAATATACTAAGTACAACAATATTTTCTTGCCTTCTATTACTTATCAATTGATGTTTGACAAACATGTCAAAGATTGTAATTTCATTTTTCTATCTCTGAGGTGAATTTTGAGGTATTTTTATTTGTTAAATAATATGAATAAACATTTTACATTTGATGTATGTTGTTATGTCTAAATGCAGAAAAAAAATACTAGTTTTATTTGCAACAACTGACTGTCAACTCCCCATGGTAGTATTAAAAGCCCTAAAAAGCAAACAAAAAGCAAAACCAGTTGCTAATAAGTCAGTTCTGACCCGTGGTAAGCCTATGCGTGTTAGAGCAGAACTGTACTCCATTGGGTTTTTAATGGCTGATTTTCAAAAGTAGCTCACCAGGCTTTTCTTCCATGGCACCTCCAGGTAGACTCAAATCTCCAACCTTTCATTTAGCAGCTGAGCACGATAATTGTGCCACCCAAGGTCTCCAATCATTCCTAGTTAATAGGACATTGAATAATTTTAAATCCAAATATTTTGTGTAGAAATAAAATAGTAAGAACCTCTCTCAAAACTTGGCCCCACACCTATCTTTAATATAAAGTGTAAGCTTTTATGGTATCCATTTTTTTTCCTGCAGTTTCCGGGAAAAAAATCTTCCATTTACATATGACCATTATTCAATTTATCATAATGTAAAATATGAAGTCTCTCTTTCTGACTATTGAAGAGGCTTTGCTAAGTGTATAGACATATGTTCTAAAATTTCTCAGTTAATTCCACTTACTGACATTGATCTAGGTAACATTAAAAGAAAATAATAAATACTGTTATAAAACAGAGGTGTATTTTCTACAACTTTTACAATTCATAGCAATCACTTTTTGGCATTAGGTTGTATTTGTTTTTGGTTTGTTTGTTTGTTTTTTCAAAATTAAACAGGGAGTCAAAAATAATGCTTTAAGTTTGGGATATAGCTTTGGCTGGGTTTTCTAAAGAAGCAAAACCAGTAAAGTATATAAATATATAGAAAGAGATTTATATCAAGGAAATGGCTCATGGGGTTGTAAAGGCTGAAACATCCCAAGTCTGTGGGTCAGGATGGAGGTTTCTCCTGATTCACATAGTTGTAAAAAAAAAAAAAAAAAAAAAAATTTTTTTTTTTTTTTTTTAGGGGCTGGCAAATCCAAGATCAGCCGGGCTCTTGCTCACAGGCTGTGAAGACTGACAAATCCCAAGATCACTAAGCAAGATGACAGGTAAGCTGTTAGCTTAAGTCCTAAGAACCAGAGGTCAAACAAACAGGAGCTAGCTGCTGGATCCAGAGTGAGTAAAAGCCCAAGAGCCTTGCCAGAAAGTCCACCTGTATTGGAGGCAGGCCATACCTTCAAGGAAACTCCCTTCAATTGATTGGCTATTCAGAGCAGATCCCATCATGAAGGTGATCACATTACATCAAATTTCATCATGGAGGTGATCACATCATCATATGACTGCCAAACTACATCATAATTGCCAAACCACTGAGAATCATGGCCTAGCCAAGTTGACATACAACACTGAAGATCACAGGATAAATGTAATTTTTTAAAAAATGTAAATGAAACAATTGGTTCTACTATTGAATAATTGCTTATTATTTTCCTAATTAAAAGGAGAAATACTGAGAAATTAATCTTAAGCTGATTTCATATTAAATATGATCCTGCCTGTATTTTGGGAAAATGTATTACAGTTTTAAATTTTTTTGTCAAAATGCAAGGGAAGCTACGCAAAAAATATAAGCATAAGAAACCACTCATGTTTGAAAAACATGTCAAAGATTGTAATTTCATTTTTCTGTCTTTGAGGTATATTTTGATGTATTTTGAAAGCTAAATGATTGCAAAAAAATAAAGCTGAGTTTTTACTGTTTACAAACAGCATTCTCTGGACTTCAAAGTATGAGATTGACATATTGTAAATGATAATTCAGCACAGCTCTGCTTCCCATAAATTAACATTTAAAATGTAACTTTGAAGAAAGTAAGCATTTTAGACATCACTGACTATTTAAGGGAACATGGCACAATTTCTAAGATTGAGGGGGTTTGTTTAGGCTAATAAACATGATAGAAAATTTATAGTCAGGGGCACTACTGGCCTTCCTAGTCTTTGAACAGTCTTACTGTGCCTTTTTTTCTGAATTTATAAACCAGTGCTTATCTGTAGATATAAAACTCCAAGACCTTTGAACAGAAGTCAAATAGAAGGTGCCATGAGACAGAAAAGAAATACTATTCAGAAAAAATCTTATCTTTCTCATTGCCATTTATCTTCCTCTAACCATCAATTGGTAAGTAATAGAAGGCAGGGAAAATACTGTTTTCAGCATACTGATGATTTTCTTTTGTTGGTGTTAAGTTTCTCTTGGCTACTGGTCCTAAATCTTTCTTTATTTTCCTCCATGATCTTTCTTACACATGGTGTTAGAAACCACAGAAAATGATAGTTATCATTTTTTAATTTTATAATATTCGTTATAGTAATAGATATGTACAGATGTGAATAAAAAGCTAGAGCTATCTAGGAATCTTCATGACAGCAAATCTGTAAAGACTATCAAAATTGTCCTTGCTACATGTCTTAGTTTCCCAGGGCTGTCTTACAAAATACCACAAAGTGGATGGCTTTAAAAAGAAATTGATCATCTTATAGTTCTGGAGGCTAGAAGTCCAAATCAGGATACTGGCCATGTTGATGCCTTTTGAGAGCTCTAAGAGGAAAACTGTTTTATGCCTCTCTACAAACTTCTAGTAGTTTCAGGTGTTCCTTGGAGTACCTTGGTGTCCCTTGGCTGCATTTACCTCTGTGGTCACATGGTCATCCTTCCTCTGTCTCTCTGTTTCTGACTATCCATATATATATGTGTATATGTATATTTAACCAAAAACCAAACCTGTTGCCATCGAGTCAATTCTGACTATATGTGTATATGTGTATGTAAATACATATATGTGTGTGTGTGTGTGTATTAGGGGAAAAAGACCTCGGACTCAAATTTAATCAAAAGAGATTTTCATTAAGCCAAGACAAAGAAAAAATTCATTCAGATGAGGAAAACTGTCAGCATGTGCCAGAAATAAAGACCATAGGAAAACACTGAATCACAATCAAAGCATCTCTGATATATCATTACAGAAGGAAGTGTATCTAAAAATAATTTTGATTGATTATTCATTAATACATTATTGTCAAAGGCAGGAACAAAACACAGAGGAGTACATGATAGGTTTAAAGAGTCTTCATTGGCTAGATACCATTGAGTTACTATACGGAGGTTTCCTTGGTGTTATGGATTGAACTACGACCTCTAAAAATATGTGTCAACTGGGTTGGGCCATGATTCCCAGTATTGTGTGGTTGTCCTTCATTTTGTGATTGTAATTTTATGTTAAAGATGATTAGAGTGGAATTGTAACATCCTTACTCAGGCCACATCCCTGATCCAATATAAAGGGAGTTTCTCTGGGCTGTGGCCTGTACCACTTTTTATCTCTCAAGAGGTAAAAAGGAAAGGGAAGTGAGCAGAGAAGGGGGAATTCATAGAAAGCAGTGCTGGGAGCAGAGCATGTCCTTGGGACCCGGGGTCCCTGCATGGAGAAGTTCCTAGTCCAGGGGAAGACTGATGAGAAGGCTGAGAGAGAGAGAGAAAGTCTTCCCCTGGAGCTGACATCCTGAATCTGGACTTTTAGCCTACTTTACTGTGAAGAAATAAATTTCTCTTTGGTAAAGCCGTCCTCTTGTAGCATTTCTGTTATAGCAGCACTAGACAACTAAGACACTCAGGAATGACCCAGCAATATCTGTTCTTCGCTTAGAGACTTGCAACAGGTTCTCAGGTCAGTCACAAGGAAATTGCAATATGCTCCTTTGTGAGAGCATAACTTCCCCATAGCATAACAATTTTGTTGGTTGAGATAAAGTACCCTTCATTGAATATTCCTCCCCTAAGTAGGGGAAATGAAACAATGAGTTTCAGCTTGTACTTTCATTTCTTCCTGGAAATTTTCATAATGATTAACTACAACTTTTAACAAATGACCACACAAAATGGTTTCTAGCATTGACTATAAGCTTTTAACAAACTTTTATATAAAGATGGATTCCAGTCTTTGGACTCTGCTTCAGCCTTACTACTTCTGGCCAAGCACCTTTGTAATTTTTAAGATCCCCATGCCATTTCCTCCTTTTGATCAAAGGTTTTCATGGAACATGTTTTGATCACACTTGCAGGCATACTTTCTTCTGCATGTGTTATTCTTAAATGCTATTTTCTGCTTGGGCTAGATCTTTTTATGACTTGCTGCTCCTAAGTGGCTATTTCCACCACCCATGCCTTAGTTGTCAGGCAGCGTTGGTTTTCTGCATCATGCTCTTAGTTCTTCACCATGCCATGTCATGAATAACCATTTTCAGTGATCATATTTGAGGCTTCTAGGAGACTTATGCTGAATTTCAGGAATAACTTGACCAGTTCATGAGGCTAATTAAGGGCGCAGGAACCATCCATGTTATTACAAAAATAAGCTGAATCTATGTACATATTTTTTTGGAGTCTTAGAGCATGTACCTAGGTTAGAAATGCATTTTGTAGCACATTTGCAATTCCAGTGACTGTTAAAAGTGGGATTAAAAGCATTATTTCTATGTGCAACAAATTTTGTAAACATGATCCAATACTTTGGGGTAGCCAACTAAAAAGGTCAGAAAAGGATGGCACCACCATTAGGAGTATGGAGTGGAACCAAACAGGCTTTTAATGGAATTTTACTATGTTTTGTTCAAACCTCTCCAGTGGCGGTAATCCAGGAACAACAAGAAGTACTTGCTATGGCACAGAGACCTCCTTGCTGGGCTGATAAAAAATCTAATACCATTCTGCTATCCAGCACCACTTTAATCAAGAAATGTAGGGATTTTTGTTCAGCGATTATACCATCAGCTCTTTGAGCCATTGTTGGTGACAAGTTTCTGGTTGATCTTTCTAATTCAAATACTCTATAAGTGGGGTAAAGGCTTGCAAAAATAACCATCCCCATCCAGGCCTATCAGCTATAGGGTTGTCATATATATATATATATATGTATATATATGTATATATGTATGTATATGTATATATACGTATATATATGTATATATATATACACACACACACACACACACACACACGGAAACCCTGGTGGTGTAGTGGTTAGGTGCTATGGCTGCTAACCAAAGGGTCGGCAGTTTGAATCCACCAGGTGCTCCTTGGAAACTCTATGGGACAGTTCTACTCTGTCCTATAGGGTTGCTATGAGTCGGAATCAACTCGATGGCACTCCGTTTGTTTTTTTTTGGGTTTTATATATATGGGCTGGGTTATATATATATATATATATACCTACTTACTAAGGAGCCCTGGTGGCACAGTGGTTAAAGAGCTTGGCTACTAAGTGAAAGGTCAGTGGTTCGAACACACACCAGCCACCCTGCAGGAGAAAGATGTGGCAGTCTTCTTTCATAAAGATTCTTTAAAGATTACAGCCTTGGAAGCCGTATAAGTGCTCCACTGCTAACCAAAAGTTTGGTGGTTCAAACCCACCCAGCAGCTCTGCTAATGATTAAAAACCAAAAAACCAAATAGGAAACCCTGGTGGCATAGTGGTTAAGTGTTATGGGATTACAGTCTAAAAAACTTTATGGGACAGTTCTACCCTGTCACATGGGGTTGCTATGAATTAGAATTGACTGGAGAACAACAATAACATTTTAATGTGGTAAAATTAAATATTTGCTATTTTTACCATTTTTAAGTGTACATTATAGTGGCATTGACTACATTCACAATGTTGTGCAACCATCACCACTATTTGTTTCCAAAACTTTTCATCACCACAAACAGACACTTTCTAACCATTACTCAACTACTTTCTCTTCCGTCCTATCCCCAAGTAACCTCTAATTCACTTCTTTTTCTGTGATTTGTCTGTTCGAGATATTTCATGCAAGTGGAATCAAACAAAAATTGTCCTTTCATGTCTGGTTTATTTCACTTGGCATAATAAAGGATTTTTTTTTATTATTATTTATATAAATGGTCTTATAATAAACCTATCTTTTTGTAACTTTTCTTTTTCACTTATTATGCTTTGGAAATATACCATGGACTGTCAGAAGAATAAACAAATCTGTCTTGGAAGAATTACAACCAGAATGCTTCCTAGAAGCAAGGGTGATGCAATTTCTTCTCACTTACTTTGGGCATGTTATCAGAAGGGACCAGTCCCTGGAGAAAGACATCGTGATTGGTAAAGTATAGGGTCAGCAAAAAAGAGGAATACTCTCAATGAGATGGATTGGCACAGTGGCAACAGGCTCTAACTTAGCAACGATTGGGAGGGTGGCACAGGACCAGGCAGTGTTTCATTCTCTATACATAGGGTCGCTATGAGTCAAAACTGACTGAACGGCATCTAACAACAACAGCAATGCTTTGGAAATGCATCTTAGTTGACAAATGTAACTTTAATTTGACTATTTGATTTAACTTCTGAGCTTTTCAAGGGAATGTGTTTCACTACCTATCTTTTATTGAAATTAACATATATAAAATTTGGATCCTTGTTATAAATGTTTATGTATTTTTTCTAGAAGTCTTTATTTAACTAATCTCCTGTTTAGTATTAGATAAGTTGTATAATTGAAAATTTGGCACCAGTAGAGTAATAGATTTTGACAAGCTTTTTAAATACAACAATTTAGTGTAATTAGAATGCTTTTAGGTCTATAAGTTGGACAGGAACATTACAACATTTTTGTATAATATTTCTGATTTTGATCAATGACATTTTTCACTTGCTTTACTGAATATTCCATTATTTCATGAATGCTTTCAGTTCTTTACAATACAAAGCCTAGTTTTTTGATCCAATATAGTATATTGTGTTTCCACTCCAAGGTCATCTATTTCAGTTACTTGAGTGAAAATATTTAAATGGATTTGAGGTAGCAAGGCTCAGATAATAGTGTTCTAAATGTGAAACTATAAGTGGAAATATGACATCTAACAATGTAAGAAACTAGCTAAAAATAAAGTCTCAAAAATTTAAACTGAAATGTAGATGTAAGTATACCCTAAACTAAACATATTAAATAAAAAATAGACAAATTAGTCCAAATAAATATTGTAGAAAATCTGAGAAATCTGGAGATATTGAATGTAAAGAACTTCCATAGTATATTTATTGAACTCCCTGTGAACATATAGGTAACACATATTTAGAGAGAAAATATGAAAGATACAAGAGACATACCCTGGGCCTGCAAGAAATCTATGATTGACTATGAACATAAAATGCACAACACAAAGAACATACTTACCAACGTACTTATACATTGCTGAATTATTGGTATACGCTCCTCCCCATAAAAGGATTTCTGTCTAGCTGAAGTATTGAAATGGCAATTATGTTTAATAATTTTAATTAAAATAATGCATGAAAGAGCACATACTTTCTAATTATAGTATATTCTGTACAATTTTACTATCAGTTATTATATTTGCTGTAATGAAATAACTTTTTCTTAATTTTAGGGCATTTGCTATACTCCCCTATTCTGAAGTGTGCTAAGAAAATACTGCTTAAAGTTTTTTCCCAAATTGTGTTGTACAGTTGTAAACACATTAAAATATGTTAAGTTGAAGGGTTAGAATTTTTAGAAAGAATGTCCCATGGTTCAAAAATTTGAGAAAATATATATTAAGTAAAACAAAATAATTATATTTACTTTAGAACTTCCCACAGCCTATAAAATGTGAAAACTTACAAGATTAAGGTTTAGTTTGTAACATTTCACCAAATTTATTAAGCCATGGAACCCGTATTGGCATCGTGAAGGTGCTGGTGTTCCACAGAACACAATTTGGGAAACACCCTGCTCTTTATAATGCCCTCTGTCCCCCCACTTACACACAGATGACTTAGCTCACGAATTGGACTCATGTCTGTAAATATCTTTAAATCAAGAAGAAAAAAGAGGATCACAAAGTTAATGGAATTCAGAAAAAAAGCCATTCAAGAGGTGTCATCCTGTTTAGGGCGTGAAGTTGGATGGGATGTTGGATAGATGCAGAATGAATACTATATAAGGAAGAGTTTATTGATATGTGGAATTCTACTATGACTCATGTCATAGTAGCAGAGACTCCTGGAGCCAGTTCTAGTATGATACAGTTGGGAAGAACCCCCTGCTTTTGGGTCCATGCATATTGTTCATCCCTGCCCTTATTACTGCTCCATTCATAGGCCTAGCATAAGTTTATCATGTAACACTAGGAGAGGCGGGCTGAGGAAAGAGGGTGGCTGATTTCCACAATAGCCTCTCCATCTGGTCATTATGTATCTTTTCTCTGTGGATGCTTCTGGTAACCATGATGCCTGACACAAAGATCTGTACAATTTTTGCTCACTCTCATAAATCTATCTACATGTTTCTTTCCCAGAACCTTTTTCCTCTGATATTCTAATCTTGCTCCTTTCTGGCTCTTGACCAACTAGCCAAGTCATTCAATGCTATTTATGATTCTATGAACATTCACATTTCAGCCCACTCCCTTCTCCACACCAAGTCAATAAAAATGTGTATAGCTGAAATATCTGACCACTGAAAGGTTTTTCCCTCATTGCTATATTTTAGGGCTACTCCTAAGTATAACTGGGTATATGAGGAGGCAGCCAATCATGAAGAAGCCTTGGATACTTTTATTCCTTGGCCAGCTGCCTATAGGAGACTGGCCAAAAGGCCATAGGTGTGACCTGAAGGAGACATGTGGGTATGTAGTACAACAGAGGTATGTGGCTTGGGTTCTTGGACCACGATAATGTTGAAACCTACTTGTGCACTTTGGACCGTTGAACCCAACACCAAATGTATAACTTTCATCATATAATTTGAGCTTAATCACACTGGGGAAATTCTATCAGCCAGGATAAGACACATGCCTCAGAGATATCCCACTCGAGGGATAGTTGAACTTAGCTACTTAAATACCAGGTATTGTCAATCATTCACTGGGGGCTGCTCCTGTGGGGAGCTAATTTACAGGCACTTCTGGCCTGCTGCACAGGCAAACAAAGCAGGTGTCAATATTCAGAGAAATCTCTCAGACAAAGAAATACTGTTTTAACAGTTAGAAGTTGGAATTTGGTCTGGAGTAAATGAGAAGCAAAGATGTTAAGTAATGCTTTATGAAATTATGTGATAATTTAATTGTAGATTTTCAGTTAGATTACAATTGGGTCACCAAATTTTACAGTACTCTTTCATTTTTAAATGATTTTAATTTTTAAAATAGGAATAGATTATCTCAGTTTAAGTTGCAGATGACACATAAAGGTTTGTAATGAAATGTCTCTCAGCAGTCATTCTGTTCACTTATCCAGGAACAATCATATTATCAGTTTCTTATTTTCTGAGAAATATTAATAAATTTTATAGGCATACATGTATTAATATATATTTCATAATTTTTTAAAATCAACTTGGTCTTTGCTAATCTGTTAGGAGAATATAACATTCTCTCTTAATTTTCTTTTCATTTATCTTTTTTTTGAGTGAGGTAGACCATCTTTTCAGATATTGATTAGCTACTTGAATTAATGTCTCTGTGGAGTATTCTCGTAACCTCTGTACATTTCCAACTTTATGTTGGTCCCTTTCTTTTTTTTTTAATTGTTTGGAGTGTTTTCTGTGTTAAACGAATTAGCCCTTTGTTATATAATTACCAATCTTTGTTCTTTGTGTGTGTGTTGCGTAGTACAGAATACTTGATTTAACGTGGTTGAAATTACCAATTTTTTTTCTATCAGTCTTAGAAAGTTTGCTCATTTCATGATTAAAAACAACAACCGTCTATTTTCTTTTATTACTTTTATTTTCTTCACATTGTTTATGTATTTGAAATGATTCCATTTTGAGTAAAATCCGATTACTATCAAATTATCCTAATACCATTTATTAAAATTCATAGTTAGGCCATGAATTTGAAGTATAATCTTAATCATATTCTAAGTTTCTGAATGTAGTTTTTCCCTATTTTTGGGTTTTTAGTCCATTTTAATAGCCTGTCTATACAATGTCATTTTTAAGTTAGAAAATGTTTGTTTCCAACAACTGCAGATTTATTGAACAACTCTAAACATGAGGTGTTCAAGAACATAAAAAAAAAAGACTTCATTTCCCCTCATCTATTATTAAATTGCACTTAAAATATTAAGTGTAGACTTCATAATGAAGAAGGACTGGAGCATGAAGGCAGATAGCAGACATTAGAAGGTAAAGATTTCGTTATAAAAATTTTCATCATTAACATCTATTACATAAAGCGTCTGTAGTTTTCCCCATTGCATAATGTATTTTTTGTTCTAACCTAATTTTATCTAACAGTAAGACAAGTAACAGCTCAAGAATTAAATTAAAAATTTATTGCCTTAAAGCCCTGATTTATATAACTTCATTTTAGCTGCATTTATTTTCTGCAGCTAATAATTTCATATGATAAAGTAGAAGGTAGAAATAAATTAGAAGAATAAAATTTCACTGCATTTAAAGTATACAAGGCTGGGGGAGACACTGGTTATCATCCACAAACTTTGGTGTGGTGGAGACTTTGATGCGCATTGCACGTCCAACAACCTTTCCTCCTCAGCTTACCAGGCAAGACTTGATGTTTTAGAGTGTGAAGATCCCTCGACCTCAGGAAAGGCATCCCCCTTTCCCAGCCCCAGGGGCCTAATCATGATCTGTGTGGATCTGTCAACAAGTTCTCAGTCTCTCTCTGATCTAGGAATGACTAAAAAAAAAGAAAAAAACTTTTTTTTTTTTGGTGACTACTGTAGTGTAAAGGGAGTCTGCAAGAGGGCTTTCGAGAGATCTTATAAATGAAAAAGAGTGCTTACTAGTGCCCCCTTCCCCCACTTTTTCCTGCCTTGAATGAAGGTACAAAGCCTGGAATTGTGGTAGCCAACTTGCACCCTGAGGGAAAAGCCTTAAAAATCAGAAAGACAGTCATTATTGTCACAAAGATGATGTTACTGACCTTCTGAATCAATCACCGTAGAGAGTATACAATATAGTTGTATACTATAAATTTTTTTTTTTTTATAGACTTTTTAGAAAGAGTCATTATAGAACTGAAAATAACTCCAAGGCACACACTTCTGTAAAACTTTGTCCTGAATGTATATATTAGCTTATTTAACCATATAATGCTGATGGTAGACCTATCATAAAATATCTCAACAAGCGGATTTCATAATCTTCAAAATTTTAATGCCTACCCTTTTCTAAGATTCTGTTAGGGCCAGAACACAGACAAACTACCCTGTTGCTTTAAGTTTTAGGATCAGTGTGGGCAGCCTCTGTCATAACCCTCAAGGATACCTGCCTCAAGGTATTCATGCCCTCTTGTAATTCCCTCCCCTTGAGTGTGGACTGGATTTAGGGACTTCCTTCTAGAGATATAGAATGCAGTAGAGTGGAGCAGATGACTCTTCTGAGATCAGGTTGCAAAAAGAACATGACTTACATCTTGGGCGCTCTATTGATCTCTTGCTCACTCCCTGTACCATGCTGTGACCTGCCCTAGGGAGGCCCATGTGACCAAGAACTTAAGTCTCCAGTCAACAAACAATGAGAACCTGAGGCCTTCCAACACTGATGTGGTTGAGCTAGGTAGCAGATCCTTCCCCGGTTGAGCCTTGAGATGACAGCAATCTGGTCAGCACCTTGATTGCAGTCAGGTTTTCGTGCAAAAGTAGGAAAAGCATAAAAAATGTTACACAGCTGCTGCTCATTAGTGTCATCATTCACCACTTATCCTTCCTTTACTTCATCTTTCTCATTTGGTATGTAGTGGTTGTTCATTAGCGCACATAAGGGTAGCCTTTAGCTTCTATTTTCTTCTCATCTACATTAGTTTGTCTGTTAACATTTTGCTTGCACTAAACACAATTGTAATGAAAGTAAAATATTTTCTTCCTTTCAATGATGGTCTTTAAATAGCTGGTGAGTATTATATTCACTCACCTTTCAACAATTTTTTTCTTGCTTTTTCCCACAGAGATGTGCATTTAGCAGTAAGAAAAGCTAAAGGCAGTGCAATAAAATTACGTGGAAAGGATTTCAATTTTATAGCAAAATTATTATGAAATGTTTACATTTTACTCCTCATCTTAGAACATAAATGTGAGAGGTAGTAAGCTATTCTTTTTTCACAGCTGTAAATTCATTCTTCATACTCTTCCTTTTGATGCTGGGACTGGGATCACCCAGACAGAAAGAAAAAAAAAAATTCGTCTTTGCCAACTGACTCTCTTTTGTTGTTGTCAGCTGCCGTTGAGTTAGCCCTGACCTCGTGCACAACTGAATGAAACACTGACTGATCCTGCACTATCCTTGTGTTTGGCTGCAAATCAGACCCTTGTGATCCATACGGTTTTCATTGACTTCTTTTAGGAGTAGGTCATCAGGCCTTCCTTCTTCATCCATCTTAGTCTGGAAGCTCCTCTGAAATCTTCTGCACATTATAGGAACACTAACGCCTCCACTGACACGTGGGTTGTGACTGTGCTTAAGATGTATTGGGCGGGAATTGAACTCATGTCTCCCACGTGTAAGGCAAGAAAGAATTCTACCACTGAACTACCACTCCTCCTGACTCCCTTTTAGGGCCTGCCAACGGGGACACTACAGCAAGTGTGGAAAGCAGGAAGAGAGAGAAGGGTTTTTCCCTTTTGTGTTTACTCATTATTCTTGTTGGGGTTGCCCCAGTCTTGGCCCTTAAGTAGTTGCTTCTAGTTTCCAACTTCTCTGCACCTCTCAGAACCAGCCTTGCAGCATTGCCAGCACCAACTGCCACCCCTTTCTCAGGGTCTGGGCCCAGCTCCACTGTAAACACTAACTTAAGCCCTGCAATGTCCGCTCCTCAGAGCTCTAGGTTCCAGATCTGCAAGCTCCTATATGCTAACTTCTGATAATTCCACCCCTTTCCTTGGTCACCCAGCTTTAGGAGTGTTATCTACTTCTTGCGCATACTACTATCTCTTTATAACTCCAAATCAGTATTCTTTTTGTATTTGCCCCCTTTGTTCTCTGATATTAGTTAACCACTTTGATTTATCTTTTCCTACCTGAACTCTGACTACACACAGTACAATAATACTGGAAATAATTTACATAGGATATATTCCAAATCTAAGATAAAATAGTAATATAAGGCTAAACGAAGGTACTAATAACTTTGTAGTTTATGTTGTCTTGAAACGTGTTTTGAATAGTCAGTACTAAGCTTAGAACACAAATGTCCATAATGACAACCTCCTCTAAAGGAACACTTCAATTGTTTTGTTTTTTTTTTAATAACTTTTATTGTGCTTTAAGTGAAAGTTTACAAATCAAGTCACTCACACAAAAACCCACATACACCTTGCTACACACTCTCAATTACTCTCCCCCTAATGAGACAGCCTGCTCTCTCCCTCCACTCTCTCTTTTCCTGTCTATTTCATCAGCTTCTAACCCCCTCCACCCTCTCATCTCCCCTCCAGGCAGGAGGTGCTAACATAATCTCAAGTGTCCACCTGATCCAAGAAGCTCACTCCTCACCAGCATCCCTCTCCAACCCATTGTCCAGTCCAATTCACGTCTGAAGAGTTGGCTTCGGGAATGGTTTCTGTCCTGGGGCAACAGAAGGTCTGGGGGCCATGACCACCGGGGTCCTTCCAGTCTCAGTCAGACCATTAGGTCTGGTCTTATGAGAATTTGGGGTCTGCATCCCACTGCTCTCCTGTTCCCTCACGAGTTCTCTGTTGTGTTCCCTGTCAGGGCCGTCATCAGTTGTAGCTGGGCACAATCTAGTTCTTCTGGTCTCAGGATGATGTAGACTCTGGTTCCTGTGGCCCTTCCTGTCTCTTGGGCTTGTAATCGCCTTGTGTCCTTGTTGTTCTTCATTCTCCTTTGATCCAGGTGGGTTGAGACCAATTGATGCATCTTAGATGGCTGCTTGCTAGCGATTAAGACCCCAGATGCCACTCTTCAAAGCGGGATGCAGAATGTTTTCTTAATAGATTTTATTATGCCAGTTGACTTAGATGTCCCCTGAAATCAAGGTCCCCAGACCCCTGCCCCTGCTATGCTGACATTCGAAGCATTCAGTTTATTCAGGAAACTCCTTTGCTTTTGGTTTAGTCCAATTGTGCTGTCCTCCCCTGTATTGTGTGCTGCCTTTCCCTTCACCTAAAGTAGTTCTTATCTACTATCTAATTAGTGAATGTTCCTCTCCCTCCCTCCCTCCTTCCCTCCCTCCCCCCTCTTGTAACAAAAGAATGTTTTCTTCTCAGTTTAAACTATTTCTCAAGTTCTTATAATAGTGGTCTTATACAATATTTGTCCTTTTGCCTCTGACTAATTTCACTCAGCATAATGCCTTCCAGGTTCCTCCATGTTATGAAATATTTCACAGATTCCTCACTGTTCTTTATCGAAGTGTAGTATTCCATTCTGTGAATATACCATAATTTATTTATCCATTCATCCATTGATGGGCACCTTGGTTACTTCCATCTTTTTGCTATTGTAAACAGTGCTGCAATAAACATGGGTGTGCATATATCTGTTTGTGTAAAAGATCTTATTTCTCGAGGACATATTCCAAGGAGTGGGATTGCTAGATCGTACAGTAGTTCTATTTCTTTTTTTTATGGTAGTTCTATTTCTAGCTTTTTAAGGAAGCACCAAATCAATTTCCAAAGTGGTTGTACCACTTTACATTCCCACCAGCAGTGTATAAGTGTTCCAATCTCTCCACAGCCTCTCCAACATTTATTATTTTGTGTTTTTTGGATTAATGCCAGCCTCGTTGGAGTGAGATGAAATCTCATGGTAGTTTTGATCTGCAGTTCTCTAATGGCTAATGATCGTGAACATTTCCTCATATATCTGTTAGCTACCTGAGTGTCTTCTTTAGTGAAGTGTCTATTCATATCTTTGGCCCATTTTTTAATTGGGTTATTTGTCTTTTTGCAGTTGAGTTTTTGCAGTATCATGTAGATTTTAGAGATCAGGTGTTGATCAGAAATGTCATAGCTAAAAACTTTTTACCAGTCTGTAGGTAGGTAGTCTTTCTACTCTTTTGGTGAAGTCTTTGGATGAGCATAGGTGTTTGATTTTTAGGAGCTCCCAGTTACCTAGTTTTTCTTCTACATTCTTTATAATGTTTTGTATAGTGTTTATGCCATGTATTAAGGCTCCTAATGTTGTCCCTATTTTTTCTTTCATGATTTTTATCATTTTAGATTTTATATTTAGGTCTTTGATCAATTTTGAGTTAGTTTTTGTGCATGGAGTGAGATATGGGTCTTCTTTCATTTTTTTTCTTTTGCAGATGGATATCCAGTTATGCCAGCAGCATTTGTTAAAAAGACAGTCTTTTCCCCATTTAACTGTTCTGAGGCCTTTGTCAAATATCAACTGCTCATATGTGGATGGATTTATGTCTGGATTCTAAATTCTGTTCCATTGGTCCATGTATCTGTTGTGGTACCAGTACCAGGCTGTTCTGATTACTGTGGCAGTATAATAGGTTTTAAAATCAGGTAAAGTAAGGCCTTCCACTTTGTTCTTCTTTTTCTGTAATGCCTTATTTATCCAGGGCCTTTTTCCCTTCCATATGAAGTTGGGGATTTGTTTCTCCATCTCGTTAAAGAATGTCATTGGGATTTGGATCGGAATTGCATTAAATGTATAGATCGCTTTTGGTAGAATAGACATTTTTATAACGTTAAGTCTCCCTATCCAAGAGCAAGGTATGTTCTTCCACTTATGTAGGTCTCTTTTGGTTTCTTGCAGAAAGGTACTGTAGTTTTCTTTGTATAAGTCTTTTACATCTCTGGTAAGATTTATTCCTAAGTATTTTATCTTCATGGGGGCTACTGTAAATGGCATTGATTTGGTGATTTCCTCTTCGATGTTCTTTTTGTTGATGTAGAGGAATCCAACTGATTTTTGTATGTTTTTCTTGTATTCCAATACTCTGCTGAACTCTTCTATTAGTTTCAGTAGTTTTCTGGAGGATTCCTTAGGGTTTTCTGTGTATAAGATCATGTCATCTGCAAATAGAGATACTTTTATTTTTCTGTGCCAATCTGGATGCCCTTTATTTCTTTATCTAGCCTAATTGCTCTGGCTAGGACTTCCAGCACAATGTTGAATAAGAGTGGTGATAAAGGGCATCCTTGTCTGGTTCCCGATCTCAGTGGGAATGTTTTCAGGCTCTCTCAGTTTAGGGTGATGTTGGCTGTTGGCTTTGTATAAATGTCCTTTATTATGTTGAGGAATTTTCCTTCTATTCCTATTTTGCTGAGAGTTTTTATCATGAATGAGTGTTGAACTTTGTCAAATCCCTTTTCTGCATCAATTGATAAAATCATGTGAATCTTGTCTTTTGTTTTATTTATGTAGTGGATTACATTAATTGTTTTTCTAATGTTGAACCATTCCTGCATACCTGGTATGAATCCCACTTGGTCATGGTGAATTATTTTTTTGACATATTGTTAATTCTCTTGGCTAGAATTTGATTGAGGATTTTTGCATCTACATTCATGAGGGATATAGGTCTATAATTTTCTTTTCTTGTGGTGTCTTTACCTGGTTTTGGTATCAGGGATATGGTGGTTTCATAGAATGAGCTTGGTAGTATTCCGTCCTTTTCTATGCTCTGAAATACCTTTAGTAGTAGTGGTGTTAACTCTTCTCTGAAAGTTTGGTAGAACTCTACAGTGAAGCCGTCCGGACTAGCGCTTTTTTTTGTTGGGAGTTTTTTGATTACCTTTTCAATCTCTCTTTTGTTATGGGTCTATTTAGTTGTTCTACCTCTGCTTGTGTTGGCTTTGGTAGGTACATCCATTTCTCCTACGTTTTCAAATTTGTTTGAGTATAGTTTTTCATAGTAATCTGATATGATTCTTTTAATTTCAGTTGGGTCTGTTGTAATATCGCCCCTCTCATTTCTTATTTGGGTTATTTGCTTCCTCTCCTGTTTTTCTCTTGTCAGTTTGGCCAGTGGTTTATCAATTTTGTTGATTTTTTCAAAAAAACAGCTTTTGGTCTTGTGAATTTTTTCAAATTGTTTTTCTGTTTATATTTCATTTAGTTCAGCTTTAATTTTTATTATTTGTTTTCTTCTGGTGCATGAGGGTTTCTTTTGTTGCTCTCTTTCTATTTGTTCAAGTTGTAGGGATAATTCTTTGATTTTAGCCCTTTCTTCTTTTTGGATGTGTGCATTTATTGATATAAATTGGCCTCTGAACACTGCTTTTGCTGTGTCCCAAATGTTCTCATAGGAAGTGTTTTCATTCTCTTTGGAGTCTCTGAATTTCTTTATTCCATCCTTAATGTCTCTTATAATCCAGTCTTTTTTGAGCAAAGTATTGTTCAGTTTCCAAGTGTTTGATTTCTTTTCCCTGCTTTTTCTGTTATTTATTTCCACTTTTATGGCCTTATGGTCAGAGAAGATGCTTTGTAATATTTCAGTGTTTTGCATTCTGCTAAGGCTTGCTTTAGTACCTAATATGTGGTCTATTCTAGAGAATGTTCCATGTGCACTAAAAAAGAAAGTATATTTGGTTGCTGTTGGGTGGAGTGTTCTGTATATGTCTACGAAGTCAATTTGGTTGACTGCGGCATTTAGATCTTCCATGTCTTTATTGAGGTTCTTTCTGGATGTCCTGTCCTTCACTGAAAGTGGTGTGTTGAAGTCTCCTACTATTATTGTGGAGCTGTCTATCTCACTTTTCAGTGCTGATAGAGTTTGTTTTATATATCTTGCAGCCGTGTCATTGGGTGCATAAATATTTAATACGGTTATATCTTCTTGGTGTATTGTCCCTTTAATCCTTGTATAGTGTCCTTCCTTATCCTTTCTGATAGATTTAAGTTCAAAGTCTATTTTTTCAAAAATTAATATCGCCACTCCTGCTCTTTTTTGCTTGTTGTTTGCTTGATATATATATTTTTCCATCCTTTGAGTTTTGGTTTGTTTGTGTCTCTAAGTCTAAGGTGTGTCTCTTGTAGGCAGCATATAGACAGATGGTGTTTTTTAATCCATTCTGCCACTCTCTGTCTCTTTATTGGTGCATTTAGTCCATTTACATTCAGGGTAATTATAGATAGGTATGAATTTACTGCTATGACTTTGATGTCTTTTTTTGTGTGTTGACAGTTTCTTTTTCCACTTGATTTTATGTGCTGGGTAGATTTTCTTTATATATTCTCCTTTCCTCATATTTATTGTTGTTGATTTTGTTTCTGCTGAGTCTGTATTTTCCCCTTGTATTTTATTTTGATGAGTAGGATAGTTTGTCTCCTTTGTGGTTACCTTATTATTTACCCTTATTTTTCTAAATTTAAAACTAACTTTTATTTCTTTGTATCACCATATCTTCCTCTCCATATGGAAGGCATATGATTACATTTCTTGGTCCCTCTGTATTATTTTAATGTTGTCCTCTTTTTTTTTTTTTAAATCTTGCTTTTTTTTTTTTATTTCCCTGTCTGGGTCGACTTCTGGTTGCTCTGCCCAGTGTTCCAGTCTTGGACTGATACCTGATATTATTGATTTTCTAACCAAAGAACTCGCTTTAGTATTTCTTGTAGTTTTGTTTTGGTTTTTACAAATTCCCTCAACTTGTGTTTATCTGGAAATGTCTTAATTTCACCTTCATATTTAAGAGACAGTTTTGCTGGATATATGATTCTTGGCAGGCAATTTTTTTCCTTCAATTTTTTAAATATGTCATCCCATTGCCTTCTTGCCTGCATGTGTTTCTGCCAAGTAGTCTGAGCTTATTCTTATTGGCTCTTCTTTGTAGGTGACTTTTTGTTTATCCTTCGCTGCTCTTTATAATTCTCTCTTTATCTTTGGTTTTGGCCAGTTTGATTATAATATGTCTTGGTGACTTTCTTTTAACATCTACCTTATGTGAAGTTCAATGAGGATCTTGGATAGATATCTTCTCATCTTTCACAATATCAGGGAAGTTTTCTGCCAAAAAATCTTCAACAATTTTCTCTGTATTTTCTGTTATCCCTCCCTGTTCTGGTACTCCAACCACTCATAGGTTATTTCTCTTGATAGAGTCCCACATGATTCTTAAGGTTTCTTCATTTTTTTTTAATTCTTTTACCTGATTTTTCTTCAAATACATTAGTGCCAATTGATTTATCTTCGAGTTCAGAAATTCTAGCTTCTACTTACTCAATTTTGCTCCTCTGACTTTCTATTGAGTTATCTAATTCTGTAATTTTATTGTTAATCTTCTGAATTTCTGATTGCTGTCTGTCTATGGATTTTTCCAGCTTATTAAACTTTTCATCATGTTCCTGAATAATCTAATTTCTTCAGTTGCTTTATCGTGTGTTCCTTGGCATGTTCTGAGTATTGCCTCATTTCCTTCCTGATGTCTTGAAGGGGCCTGTATATTAAACTTTTGTATTCTGCATCTGGTAGTTCCAGGAATGCACTTTCTTCTAGAAGATCCCTGGATTCTTTGTTTTGAGAGTCTGTTGGGGTGATCATGGTCTGTTTCTTTATGTGACTTGATATTGACTGTTGTCTCCGAGCCATCTATAAGTTATTGTATTAGTTTATGCTTGCTTACTGTGTCGCAGCTGCTTGTTTTGTTTTGTTTTGACATACCCCTATGGGTTGCTTGAGTGAGCTAGGTTGATTATTTTCATCTTTAGAGCTCTGGTGTCCTGTCCCCAGCTGGCTAGATCTGTTATCAGGTATATCAGTCTAGGACTCCATTCAGTTTTCTTGTATGAATTCAGCTCAGGTTTCCAGGTAGCTGATCATCAAGTGTGTGGTACAGGCTCTGTACTACAGTCTTAGAGGGGCAAGGGTGATTGGCGTATATACCGGTATCTGATTGCAGCGGTGGGTCATGCTCTGAACAAGGCAGGGGGCTGTGAACTGACTCCCAAGTGTCTCTGAGGAAAATGTGTCTCTGTTCCCTAGAACGTGCTGGTGGATGGGTATTGCAAAGGGACCATGGGCACCAAAGTTTTTGGTTGTAAGGACCGGGAGGTACCAGTTATCTTTGGATCCCTGTCGCGGGTGACCTGAGTGGAGCTGCCACTCCTTAGGTCCCTGATGTGGGAAGGTGAGGACCTTGTTTAATAGGCAAAGCAATGTCAAACGTCAAACGTCCACCTCTCCGCCGCACTGCTGTAATGGTTGGAATTTGCCAACAAGGGCCTATTCTCCCAAAATAGGCCCACACAGGTCCATGCAGAAGGGAAAGGTGCTCAAGGTCTACGGATGGTTTATGCCTGGACGGGAGCCGGTTTTGTCCTGAGCTCCTCCATTTAATGGAGGTAGCAAATTATCTTTTCCCCTCAATTGCAAATTTTTTCCTTCCCCAAGGCCGGGAGGATGGCTCTAGGTCCTCACCAGGGTCTATCTCAGGCGCACAGATTCAGCCACTGAAGCTGGCTTGGGGGTGGGTGAGGGGCGCAGTAAAATATAAGTACTTAGCTTTTGCTGAGAGCGCCGTTCTCCTCAGGCTCCAGATGTGTGAGCAGGCTGTGTGGCTGGCTGCTTCTACCTGAGGAAACTGCAGCTGAATGCTAGTACCACCCACCCCCCCCCCCGCCACAGCTGCTCCCGGAATGGTGCCTGAGGGCTTCCCGTGATTCAGGTCCAGTAACTCCTCTCTATTTCTGAACGGTCTGTTCCTCCCTCACCCCTCAGTTCGTTGTCTAAGCTTGCCTTTGATGCTCAGAGCTCCCAGCTTATTACAAATACACTCATTTCACTTGTTTTTTTTGGTCTTTGTTGTAAAGAGGGCTCGCTGGAAGCATCTGTCTATTCCGCCATCTTGGCTCCATCTTCAATTGGCTTTATAAGTAACAGAGCAATGAGCCATTCCCTAATGTCTTCCCTGGGCTTTGGTCACACCTCTCATCTTCATTAACCACCCCTTTCCCTGAATTTATATTTGCTTTACACACTGTACTCTGCAATTTAACAGTTTCAAAGTCTATGATCTTTTGCCAGTGAGTTAAGGTCTCAATGTCAGAGTTTCATCATCTGAAAAATGCATTTACCAATACTTCCATTGCAGAGGTTTTTTAAAAAAGATAAAACAGAATAACATCAATTCAATTAAACAAATACTTGGAGAGTATCTGCCATAGGCAGGCTTGTGATGCCAAGTGCCTTCCTAGCACACAAAGCCAATCACAGAGTAGACATGCAAAAATCAACATGTTTATGTTCAACTGTATGTTCAACTTAGCAAATACTTTCAGCAACCTAAATTGTGGTCTATTATATTTCTGTTTAGAAGAAAACTCTTAATATATTTAAGGTAGAAATGTATGAAACTATTTATGAATCTAAATGTTTTTAGAATCTTTGATCCTTTTGTTTATTTTATTGTATATTTATATACAATGTTAGCCTTTGTTTGAAACAGCATTTTTCTCGTTAAACATTTGAGCACAATCTTGAATTGTGGGAGAGCTGAAAATAGAGAGCAATGTAATGGAGATAAAAGGATTAAGATAGTCTTGACATCAACTTGCTGGCTATAGGGTACATGTGTTAATGAGTGCGGGATGTTTGAGAATACCAAAGTGATTGAAATCCTACACAGACATGTCTGCATTAACTGGCAAAAATCTACATCTTCCCAGAGGTTTTAAATTCTTTGAAAAATATTTTCAGCATCAATTTCAATTTGCTGTAACAAAGATAGAGTGGCTTAAACAGGATACAAGTTTATTTCTCTCTCACGTAACTGCCTAATGGAACAAGTCTGTTCTCCAAGGTTGGTCAGTAAACAGGCCTCTTCCATCTTAGATGCTTTGCCATCTCCTAAGTGCTTTTCTTATCTGCAGAGTCAAGGCTAGTTGCTGCCTATCTGAATTTCAGCTTATAGGAAAGAAAGAAAGCAAACCCAAGGCAAGTAACTTACTTGTAAACCAGGGATGCAAAAGTTGTAGTCATCATTTACCTTCCATTTTATTGGCAAGAACTCAGCCACATAAACACATGTAGCTGCAAAGGAATTACATTCCATTGTGGTCACAGAATGGGATCAATATGGCAGAGTTCTTTATATATGTATATATATTCTTTTTGTTTGTTTTCCTTTTTGGATTTCTTCAAGACCTAGTACAGGGTTAAATTTTTTAAATGTTTCATATGTTCTAAAAAATATGCATATTCTCTCTTTTTAGAGCCTAGATTCTAAAAATATAGACATATGCATATACAACACATATAATCAATTGTGTTGTTTATACCTCTATTAAATTTATGACTGTTTATCTGTATCTGGTAGAAATACATTCATCCACTTTCATTACAGTTTTGTTTTCCTATTTGTTATTCTATTGGTATATGATCTATCTCTTTTTAGGATATTTACTGTATTAGTGCATACAAGTTCATGGATATTATATTTTCCTGATAGTTTGGTTCCCTGTTAAACTCGATTAATGTTTTGTTGTTAAATACTCTGCTTTTATTAATATTATCCTAGGCACTTTCTTTTACCTAACAATTAAGGATCTGTCTTTTAAACTGTAAATGTAATTGCCATGTATTTGGAACAGAAGTCAAGTCTTCCTGACTGGAAGAAAGAGACACTACTTTTTCCTAGTTATCATAGTTGGCTTTGTCGTTGTGGTTGTAGCTCACTCTTCACATCCTTATCAGCCATTCCACGTTAATATTGAGACCAAAACTACTAGTTTCAGGAATGTATTTGTCATTAAATAGTCACATTTTCCCTGAAATGTTGCTGTAAGAATAAAACTTCATTAAATATAAAGATGGCTGTAATTCTATCTGGAATAACCGACTCTAAAAATTCAAGGTTAAGTAAATACATGCATTTGTAACTTTTTACATGTGAGAATCTTTTGAAAGTTATTGACAAAGAAGAAGCTGACAGAAATAAAGCATTGCCCAGTACCCACTCTCCAAATAAACTTTAAAATCTGAGCTTTGTTCCACATTATTTTATTAAAATTTCTCTAAAGCTTTCAATTGTCAGATTGCACTTGAGTTGGAAGCAGTCTTTATAAGAATTTCTACGCCATCTCCCTCAGTAGATGAGAAAACTGTGGTTCAGGAATGAATATAGTGGATCCTGTTCACAACCTTAACTCTTCTTAAAAGTAGACTTCATGGCTTTAATAAAAGGGCATGATTCTTGAAGTTTTCCTGCCCCTCAGGCTATGCTTCTTCACCTTCTTCTTTGTCTCTTCTTCTGGGTTTTTCTTTGTACATACTCTTCCTTAGTTATCTATTGATCCTCATGGTTTTAGCTATCACTCTGAGCAGATATTTTACAAAATCAATCTCCCACCATAGCTCCCCTTCAAATTCCTTATTTTTGAATTCCAGTCACTGACCCAACCTTTCCACTGGCACCTGACACTCAACACATTCACAGTCTTCCCTTTTTCCCTTCATCCGTTACTTGTTAAGATCCATTAATATAAATTTGTCTAAGGCAGTAGTACTCTAAATGTAAACCTTTATTATTGGTAAGTGCCAAGTATTAACTGTAATTAATTGTTTTTAAAGGAAGATACTTTAATGTTTTTTACTTTATAAAATATTGGCATTTGGCTATTGTATAATAAATATGTATTTTTTTTTTTTTTTTGGTAGCTAATACATGGACTGAAGTATTGAGAGAAAATTCCCAAAATTACCCACTTTACTGTTCTTTGATAATTTCCCTACATTAACCTGTGGCTCTTTTCTGCACAGTATCTGTTTTCTATGGTATTCATTTATGATAAAAATATTAGGAGAGTAGAAGGTGACTGTGTCCTTAATGAGTTGGATATTAACTTTTTGAAAGCATATTTTTATCTACACTTACAGCATCTGGTTATAAATTTGTAATTTATTTAGGGCCTTGCATTTATGTATGTTATGTCCCCTGTTTAAAGGTGAGAACGTATGCTTATGAGTTTCACCCATTTGCCAGTGGTATTTACCATATAAAAACATTTTGCAATGTTTGAGCAGTATTGCCAGTATGTCAAAAGCTTTAAAAGTTATGTAATATTTTTTGAGGCAGCTATCCTCACCTACTCTATATTCCCATATTGGCTATTAAATATATCAGCCATCTGGAATCCTAGTTGCTGTTCTAGAATTCATTTAAATAAAATCCAACAATTTAGTTGGTTAATAATCCATTAAGCATTATGCTACTAGAGAAGTAATTTGACTGATTTTAGAGATGCAGGCAATATATAAAATTTATCTATTGGCCACCTAGGCCTTAGATGTATCAGAAAACAATTTAAGTGTCTGCACAATAAGTAGATATATACTTCTTATTGAAAGGGAGTATACTTCTAGACATAAAATACAGCATGTCATGATAAGTGCAGTTAAGAAAAAATAAAGTATTATATAAACTAGTAGTGTAAATTAAGCATTCAGAGAACTTTAGGATGTTCAGTAATTATCCTGCCAAGATATCTAAATGAATGAAAGTCATAAATTGGATGCTTTCAAATAAAATGTATAAATCTTCTGTCTTGCAAATCTGGTTTAGGAAATGTACAGATTATTTCAGGCAGTTTAAAACAGCCTTAGCTTTGATTATAAATGAAACCAAATTGAATACCTTAGTAGAATTGGGTTGTAATCTGGGCCCTGCTCCTAAGAAGCTGCATGATTTTTATGGGTCTCACTTACTTTCCTCATTCAGGAAATGTGAGGGTTGGATTAATGAGAGGTTGTAGAATAGTGGTCTGTTTCTTTTTAATCTGTTAATCCAAGTGTCTCTCTGTTCAGGACCCATCAGTCCCCATTTATTAATCCCAGAATGATAATCCTGAAAGATATTTGATATTTGCCTCCTTTAGAAAAATCATCTCAAAGATCCCTTTCAAAGCTAGAATTCTATGATTTTTAAATGTGTGCACCAATATGATCAAGTTAGGTACATCAAGGGACAGCATTCCAGTTGCTGAACCCTTAATTCTTGTCCTAATGCTGTTGTTGCAGTCGAGTTGGCTTCGACTCATGGCAGCCCTACGTACAATAGTACAAAACGTTATCCAGCCCTGCGCCACCTTCACAGTCATTGGTATACTAGAGTCTATTGTTGAAGCCACTGCGTGTTTTAAGTGCCTTCCAACTTAGCGAGACCATCTTTTCGTACTATATAGGACAACATTCTGTTGTGGTCCTTAGGGCTAATTTTAATTGACTGATTTTTAGAAGTAGATTGCCAGGCCTTTCTTCTTAGTCTGGAAGTTCCATTGAAACCTTTCCACCATGGATGACCCTGCTAGTATTTGAAATACAAGTGGAATAGCTCTCAGTATCATAACAAGACACAAGCCACTACAGGATGACAAACTAGCAGATAGGTGATGGTGTCCTATCTATATTACTAACATAACTTACCTCCTGTCTCAGTTTCGGTCATGCTAGTAGTTTTTCCTATAATTTCTAGATTTGGAGGCTTTGGTCAGTTGTTGTACAGGAAAAATTCTAGCTAACATAAAGGTCCTTTCATCCTTGAATAAAAGTAATCAGTCACCTCTAAAAGCAAAAGAATGGTAATAGAGAGGTTGAGGACTTTTGGCAGATAAGCGATTCACCCCTTAAACAATATGTCATTAATACCATTTCCAGACATATGCTCTCTTGAATTTGGCAACTTGCAGATGTTTCAAGGAGAAGCCGTCAGCAGAGTTGTCCTTTTGATATACAATAGCTCCAGAATGTCCTGCATGCATTATCACATGACTTAATCAAAGTCTATAAATTTCAGGAGGTGAAGAGTAAATCCATATATTGTGACTTTGGTGTCACTTTGATAAATATTGCTGGCTCTGACAATCATTCTGTTCTTTGGGGACTAAATGCAGGTGCCACAATTCAGGAATATAATTAATATCCTCATTATTAATCATTGCATGTCACCCATAATTTATTCTGACCCCTTAAATTTATATAAGGCACCCATCAGAATGCAACTTCTGGACATGTTTTGATGTGCATACAATCTTTTTCTAGCTTCTGGGTCACCTGCTGAAAAAATATGATGAGAGCAGGCTTACCTGGTATGTTTTACTCTGTAATTGTAATTTCCCACAACATTTTTTTTTTTTTTACTTTATATCCCAGTAAAGTTGTAAAATACATCTTAGTCATTGTGAAGATAAAAACAAAACATCGCTAGGTATCAGTTTCCTGAGGTTGTAAATTATGCCCCATTTTGCAAAGTGGGTTTGCAAATTGATCTGTCTTGATTGATATCCTCAGCACTCCTCAGAGGAGAACTAGAATATCATCTCCAATTTATAAACGACGATAACAAAGTTCAGAAAGAACGAGTGGCTCACCGAACACCATTTCATGAGGGGTAGAGCAGGCACTTCCTGATGCCCATCCCAACATGCTTTGTGCTCCACAGCATCAGCTCCCCCAGCAAAGCATGTCAGTGTGCCCCTCACATAAAAACAAGTACAGAGAGAGTGGGTCCTAGATTTTAGCATGCATCAAAATCATCTGGGGTGTTTGTTAAAAATGCATCATTATGTTCTCAATTCCAAAAGCTAATAAGAGAGGAACCAGGAATTAGCATTTTAAATAAATATGTCAGGGGATTTTGTGGCAAGTAGACAGAAAATCACAATATGTGAAATTCTGATTCAGAACAGTGCACTCCAAAACTTTAGTGATTTACAAAACTCAGACCAGAAACTATGGTATTTGAGCAGATCAGAGACATGTAAATGGGTACATTTTATGCCTACATGCTTAGTCTAGAATTTCACATGTAAAACACAAACTGGTTTAGGTGACAAAGATTTCATGCTGTCTTTTGATTACATTATTTCATGTCTTCAAGTAGTGGAGGCAATGTGGTTAGTTGGACTCTGTAGCGTATTCTTGAACACCTAAGATGCAACAGAATATATTTAAGCCTTAATTTCTCTTCTCTATCTTTCCCTCTTTCCCTCTCTTCCTCTCCCACCCCATTCTACTGTGAATAAGCATTTATATGTATGGCAGGTGGTACAAAGGAGGGTTATAGTGGAACTTAAAATGGAAAGCAATTAGAAGAGTAATTAAAAATGGGAACTGACAACATGTCTTGATATGCCTGGTGCCTAAAATATAAATATTCTGGGGATATTTTATTTTGTTATTTAAAAAATTATGAACCGGGGGAAGCATAGAGTATTGGCTCACACTAGCTCCCTCATCACCATTGCCTTATCAGCCATGTCCTGATCTAGAGCCAAGAAAGGAAATGCAAAATATATTTATTTAGGAAAAGAACTGTTGCTACCAGAAAATGGCACACATACACACACACATACTTCATTCTCCTGGGAATATTGAATCATGAATACTGTCCTTTGCTTGTGGTAGGCGAAGAAATGCCCTCCATAATGTACTTTCTTTGCCTGAATTAAGGAGAGCCCAAAATTCTTTAGTGTCAAAAACAGTGGGCAGACTTCCACTTCCGGCATGACACCATGAGGAGCTCTGTGAAACCGCTCCCCAGTGAAACTGTGAAAATCTTATAAAACAAACAAACAAAACCCAACCATTCAAAATATCTGGAAATGACCAAACGACATAAAACAAAGGAAGAAATTTTTATTCAAGCAAATCTAGTAAAACAGTAAGAACTGGGAACATCTCTGGTATTTGAACCAGGATTCATGCCCTACCTCTTCCCTCTCAGTTCAGCAAGATGGAAACTCCATTCCAGACTGGTATGGCCAGGAACATAGGGCTCCCTCTCCTGCCAGCTTTCAGTCCAGGAAGGGCAGGATAGAGACTGGTATGGCCAAGAACATAGGGCTCCCTCTTCTGCCAGCTTTCAGTCCAGGAAGGGCAGGACATCACCTTGTCCTAAGCTACCGGTGGCTGAGACTACATTCCAGGTGAGTGAGGCCCAGAAAGGGGGGCTCCCCTCTTCCACCCAGCTCCTACTCTTGGGGTGGAGGCTTTATGTCATGTATGGTGTCACGGAGAATACTGCAGCTCTCACTCCAGCTTATGGGGTGAGGACTCCATGCCCACAGGGCAAGCCAAGGAAACCTGTGGCTCCTGTCCTCGCACTCAATGAATGCCTATCTCCTAAACTGGAGTGTCACTCAGAGAGAAGCATGCCATTGTCCCTGCCCCTAGCACCAGAAGCTTGGCTCAGGGATTTTGCCTAGGGACTGTGGCCAAGCAGGCCATAGAACAGTTAGCTTAAAATCCCTTCCCAGAGAAATTGACTTTCTTTGCAGTAGAGTTTGGAAACATAAAGACTTATCGCAATGCTACATCAATTTTAAAATGTGTAGTACTGGTGCAAGTAATAGAGTCTAGAAACAGACTCCCACATATACAACCACATATATATTCATCATGTCAATTGAGTATGGAAAAAAAATGGTCTTTTCAATAATTTATGGTCATTGAGGTGGATACTCATATAGTAAAAAGAAACAAGAAACTTGACTCCTTCTTCACACTATACATAAAATAAGTTTTCTGAGGTAGATCAAATAACTTTAAGGTAAAACAGCAAATATTCTTTTAAATAACAATATCTTTATTAACTTAATCAAAGCTGTTATTTCTTAAACAAACAGGATAGCAAAAGCACTACATAAAAGAAAATATTTAAATCTTCAGACCTCATTAAAACCAGGAACTCTGTTCAACAAAAGACAATGTTAACAGAGTAAAAAGACTAGCTACAGCTATGCAAAAAATAGTCATGATACATATATAGGTAGTCCCCAGTTTACGATGTATTCGAGTTACAATGAACCTAACTTAACTATTGTCTGTTTTTGCGCTACATACAATGTTGTACCTCATAATTTGCTGATGTCGTCATTCTTAGATGTTCATTCACAGATATTTATATGTCGTGTTTCCAACCTCCAAAGACAAAGAGCAGATTTATAAAGATACTAATAATAAAAGGCAATAATAATGCAAACTAAGAAAATAAAAAAGAAAGAGGTATTTGACTTAAGTCAGAACTGACTTATGACACAGCCATCTGGATACAACACGTTTTAAGTCGGGATGTGTCTACTCTCTGAAAAAAAAAAAAAAACCTCATATAGAATATATAAAAACTCTCACAAATCAGTAAAAAAAAAAGGAGAGACAACCAAGTTTTAAAAATGTGTAAAAGTCTTTAACAGACATTTCCTAAATGAGGCTATCTCAACTAGGAACTGTGCTCCACAGAGTTTTCAGTTATTGCTGTTGTATGCTGTGGAGTCGACTCTGACTCATAGTAACCATATGTGACAGAGTAGAGCTGCACCACAGGGTATCCTAGGGTGCAATCTTTAAGGGAACAGATCTCTAGTCTTCTCCCACAGAGCTGCTGGTGGCTTTGAATCACCAGCTTTTCCGTTAGTCGCCCAGTGCTTAACCATTGCTCCACCGAGGCTCCGCAAGATACCTGAATGACCATTAAGTACGTGAAATATTGGTCAACATCACTACTAATCAATGAAATGAAAATTAACATAGCGATGAATTACAATTACTCCTTATGCTAAAGGACTAAAATGAAAATGACAGAAAGTAGCAAGAATTAGCAAGGGATGCAGAAGAGTTAGAATGTCCATACATCGACGGTAGGAATGTAAATTTATAACTACTCTTGAAAACTCTGGCAGAATTAAAGACAAAACATATGTATACCCTACGATCCAACAATTTCACTCCTGCATATATATTCAAGATAAATAAATTCTTATGTCCACAAGACATCTACAATATGTTCATAGCAACTTTATACCTAATAACCCCAAAACAAATATGACTCATATGATCGTCAATAGGAAAATGTAAAAATACTGTTATAGTCATACAAGGGGACATTGTACAGCAATCAAAAAGGATAAATTTTGTAGTATAAAGAGCAAATATTTATAGCAGTGGCCAACTACGACACACAATAGCATGAATGACTCTCACAGACATAATACTGAGAAAAAGAACCTGGACACACTATCCCTTTCATGAACTAATTATTTTATGTTTGTAATTTTGGGGTGATGTAATGTTTTCTCACTAATAGAATGTGTGCTGAATCACTGAGTGTTGGTAATCTTTGGTTATGTAATAGGATTTTTTATTAATATTGTGTGGTGCACATATATACCAGTAAACTCTGGAGGTAAGATAGGTGGAATGAGGCTGGGAAGAATTGGTTTTTCTTCTCAATTGTTTTTGTTGCTGGTGTTGAGTGGAACTTTTGAAAACATGAAGTAACACATAAAGGCACCCTACATCATTGTGTAACTGCCCTTAACACTGATACACTGATCACATCAGATCACATCACGGAGGATGATTACATCATTGCATAATGCCAAACCACATCATTACATAACTGCCAAACCACTGTGACTCATAGCCCAGCAAAATGGACACAACCTGAACCATCACAACAAGATAATACAAATAAAATATCCCCCAAACGTTGTGAGAAAACACAAATGGAGCCGTTGTGTAATTCAAGCCTTGTCTAAAACTAAGGCCCCAAGAGGATGTGCTGTTATGAGAACATTACCACTGCAATAAATTACCTCGTACTGCTTAGAAACCAGAAACAAGTACTTACAGCTTAGAAACTGGAAGACAGGTCTTTGACAATTGCACGAAATGTCCATGCAGTACTTCAAGGATGCAACAATGCGTGCTTACAATATATTTCTCCTAGAAATAAGTTTTTCACATCTATTCCCCAAAACCGCACCTGTCTAATAACACAAAGAAAACGTAAATATCATTACGAGGCTTATCTTGCTGTTCATAGTTCCGAACGGCCAGAAAAACGTAAGTGGTGCTTATTCGTACCTGTGTACACAAAGTACATCAAGGATGCGTGTTTACAGTGTTCTCCTGAAAATAACTTGTGCGCTTGAATGTTATCTAATGATGAATACTGCGCCCTCCAATTAACACAAAAGAGGAGAGTAAATATATCTAGGAGACTTATCGCACTGTACAGAGGGAAAAAAGCGACAAAAGCCATTCACAGTCGCTCCTCCTCCCTGCAGAACCTCCTGCAATAAACTCAGCCCAAAAACATGGTGCCGACTAACTTCCGCCTAATTTACGCAGTTTCGGAAGTCCCTGCTCGGAGGCCAGCACATATTTAAAATGTTATAAAAGCATACTTATAAACCCCAGAGACGGATAATGTGATACATAATAGGGATAATTATATGATTTTATTTATGTGAAGTTCAAAACGCACAAATCTGATTTATGGTGATAGAGGTCCGTGTGGTTAGCTTTGGAGGATAGGGTTTGGAATATTTCCTGACAAGAAGCCTGAGAAAACAGGATTTGGTTTTGTAAATGGTTATATTGTGATCTGAGTGGTGAGTGCTCAGAAGTATAATAGGTAAATCCATTCCACTATTAAAAAAAAAAAAAATTTGCTATTGAGTCGATTCCAACTCATGGTGAACACACGTGTGTCAGAGTACCACCGTGCTCCATAGGGTTTTAAATGACTGATTTTTTTTTTTCCCCCAAGTAGATCACCAAGGCTTTCTTCTGAGTCTCCTCTGGGTGGACTTGAGCTGCCAACTTTTCAGTTAGCAGCCAAGCTCATAAACCATTTTCACCACCCAGGGACTCCATCATTCCACTAAAAGTTTAGTAAATTCTCTCCATTTCTGTAATCGGTAAGTGTTGTGTGTCAGCTTGGCTGGGCCATGATTCTCAGTGGTTTGGCAGTTATGATGCAGTTCGGTAGCTATGTAATGATGTGGTCACCTCATAATGAGATCTGATATGATGTAATCGCGCCAACGATGAGATGTTATGAGTGGCTAATCAGTTGGAAGGTAATTTCCTTGGGAGTGTGGCCTACATCTGTGGCCTACATCTGATTATACCCAACCCCCCAAAAATATATAAAATATAAAAAATATAAGAAAAAAATATAGGTGGACTTTTTGGCAAAGCTCACTGTCTTTTGCTTTCTCTGGATCCTGCAACTGGCTCTTGTTCATCCGACCTTGGGTTCCTGGGACTTCAGCTAGCAGCTCACCTGCTGATCTTGGAATCAGCAGCCCCTGAAGCTATGAGTCAGGAGAAGTCTCCAGCCTAACCTATGAACTTGGGACTTTCCAGCCTCTACAACTATGTGAGCCATTTCCTTGATATCAATTTCCCTATATATCTTTATGCTTCACTGGTTTTTATGCTTCACTGGTTTTGCTTCTCTAGAGAACCCAGCCTAAGATAATTATCTTGCTTGGTCTTTGATCGTCTGTTCACACAGGGCATTAATCAGCCCTCTTTATTGTTCGCGACATCCCTTTAGGTCATAAAACAAGCTTCTCTTTAATGGAGTACACATGAATCATCCCTTTCCAGAGGTGTGGGAGACTCTGGGAGGCTACCTAAGGTCCTATATTCCAAAAGACAACTTTCAGCCACTTAATGGCTTTTTCTGGCTCACCCCTGTGCTTGACCCAGGGAGCAAGGCACTATAACCAAAAAAAAAAAAAAGGCGGGGGGGGGAGCTTTTTATCAAACTCGCATGGCTTCTCCTCTTACTCAATCCCTTTTTTCATACAAGAAATTCAGTTTCTTTTTCAAACTTTGATGTTATTTTTCCAAATCTATTGCCTATGTCCTATGCTTTTAGTTTCCTAAAATTCTAGGATTTATAAATTAAAAGCCTTGTTTTCTTAATGGGATGAAAGGTTGTGATATATAACTTTACTGCTCTGGCTTTCATGTTGCTATGTTGCTGGAAACTATGCCACAGTTATTTCAAATACCAACAGGGTTACCCATGTTGGATAGGATTCAGTGCAGCTTTCAGACTAAGATGGACTAGGAAACCTGGAGATCTACTTTTAAAAATTAGCTGATGAAAATCCTATGGATCACAAAAGAACATTGTCCAATATAGTACTGGAAGATGAGCTCCCTAGGCCAGAATACATAATGGTTGCAACAATAGACTCAGACATACCAATGATTGTGAGGATGGCACAGGACTGGACAGCTATTCCTTCCATTGTATGTGGTGTCACCAGCAGTCAGAGCCGACTTGACAGCAACTAGCAATTGTAATGTATCCCAATATAATTAGGAGCCATGGTGGCACAGTGATTAAGTGATATGGCTACTAACCAAAAGGTCAGCAGTTCAAATTCACCAGCCGCTCTTGGAAACCCTATGGGGCAGCTCTACTCTGTCGTCTAGGGTTGCTGTGGATTGGAATCGACTCAATGGCAATTACTTTGGTTTGGGTTTTTTTTGGGGGGATATATAATTATTAAAGAATTTCATCCATTTTATCTAAATTGACCTTTTTTTTAAAACTCCATTCACAGGGAAAAATTTTATCTTTGCATTTTAAATTAAACGCCCCCGTATCCTAGGTCAAATGATTCTCCAATGTATATTTTCACACTTGTAGAATATATGCATAGCATATAAAAAGATGTCTGTTCTGAATAAAATAGTTAATTCATTTTTAATTCCTTTTTAATGTGGCCATGTGACCATATTTCCACTAGTGCCTGTGTACTAAACCTGAAAGCAGAGATAAATGTGAAGGTCATGGCAGATTGGAAGAGTGTGATCCTGGATAGAGACTGGATACGCAGGGAGAAGTCCTCTTTGTGGCATCACCAATGTTTTGATGGTTGGGGACTATAACCCTGGAGCAGTCATCCAAGTATTTCCCTGGCTTATATGACAGGGCTAGGATGCTGGGCATCTTTTACTGGGTTATCCCTACAGATTAGCATCCTATTCAATGAAGTAGAGCCCACTTGATACTCACCAACTTTTTTTTTTTCCTTTTCCTCCTGGGCAAATACCTGGACTATATTCCTAAACATCTCTTACTGCCAAAAGTAGTCATAAACTACTAGTTGCTAGCTAATGGAATGTTATAATAAACCATGATTGTTATTTCTGGACCTAGCTCAAAAAATCTCCCTCCTACATGTCTTCTTTATTCCCCTTTTTAGCCAAATGGGAAAGAAATGGCCCCAAAGTAACCTTGGAAGCCATGTGTTGAAGAACTAGAGCTATAGGATGCCTAGATCTCAGAATTTTGTTAGTCAGAGACCACCCATTGACAAGGTGCATTCACTCCAGTCTGCAGCATGAGCAACAATTGCACCTATATTGTGTTTGTGCGTTACATTTTTGGGGTCTTTTTAATCCAGCTGGTAAGCATTACCCTAACTAATATAAGTGGAAGGAGGAAAGGTGAAATGATCAGAAAACCTGTAGTCTCAGTTCTGATTTACCATTGACTACCTCTGAGGGGCCACAAACCTAGAAAATAGTGCCATTGAGTCGATTCCGACTTATAGCGACCCTATAGGACAGAGTAGAACTGCCCTATAGAGTTTCCAAGGAGCTTCTGGCGGATTCGAACTGCCGACCCTTTGGTTAGCAGGTGTAACACTTGGCCACAGACAGGTCTCATTATTTCTCAGAAACAGAAGTTCCTTTTCTCTACAATGAAGGTAAAGGACTAATTGATCTAGCCCATTCTTTCCAGTTCCAACATTGTAAGGTGGATTTTTTTAACATGTTCTCATGTCAATGTTATAGATTGAGTTGTGTCTCCTCAAAAAGTGTGTCAACTTGGCTAGGCCACGATTCCCAGTATTGTGTGGTTGTCCTCCATTTTGGGATCTGATATAATTATCCTATGTATTATAAATCCTAACCTCTATGATGTTAATGAAGCCCTGGTGGCGTAGTGGCTAAGAGCTCAACTGCTAACCAAAAGGTCAGTAGTTCAAATCTACCAGCCACTCCTTGGAAACCCTGTGGGGCAGTTCTACTCTCTCTTATAGGGTCACTATGAGTTGGAACCAACCTGACAGTACCTAACAACAACAACATGATGTTAATGAGGCAGGATTAGTGGCAATTATGTTAATGAGGCAGGACACAATCTATAGGATTAGGTTGTATAGTGAGTCAGTCTCTTTCGAGATATAAATGAGAGAAGCAAGCAGAGAGGAGAGGGACCTCATTACCACCAAGCAAGAGGAGCCGGGGCAGAGTACATCCTTTGGACCTGGGATCTGTGCACTGAGAAGCTCCTGAACCAGAGGAAGATTGATGACGAGGAGCTTCTCCAAGAGCTGACAGGGACAGAAAGCCTTCCCCTGGAGCTGACACCTTGAATTTGAATGTCTAGCCTCCTAGGCTGTGAGAAAATAAATTTTTATTTGTGAAGGCAACCCGCTTGTGATATTTCTGCTATACAAGCGCTAGATAATTAAGACAGAATTTTGTACTGGGAGTGGGGTGCAGCTCTAACAGATACCTACAATGTGGAAGCAGTTTTGGAAATGAGTAGTGGGTAGAGACTGGAAGAATTTTAAAATGCCTGATAGTAAAAGCCTAGATTGCGTTGAAGAGACTTTTGGTGGAATTATGGGCATTAAGAAAATTTTGGTGAGGGCTCAGAAGGAAGTTAGAGGAGCTGTAGCATCATAGATGGTGCAGGTGGCGAGAAGCAGCAGCAGAAAAACGGCAGCAGCAGAACCAGAAGACTGGTGCAAGATGGCGTAAGAGCTGACTCACAGAGCAAATAAGCTGAACACCTTTGGGCGGGAAGCTTCCTGGTGGAGCATGGTGCCTCCAGGCACTTATACATGGAACAAGGCTTGCTGACGCATAAAGAGAGAGCTGAGTGCCTTCCAGCCGATGTTTTCTGGCAGAATGGGGTGCCTCCAGGCATTTATTGGTAGAGCTAAAGAGCTTTGTAGCAGTTGCCTAAGAAAGGCAGAGGCCTGGCCTGCCCAAGAGGCCCAAGGGGCTGAGAGGTCAAGGAACCAGGAAGCAGAAGCTGAAGAGAAAAGGAGATCAGGAAGCACAGGGGTCTCAAAGGGTGGAACAAAGGTCTACTGGGTCTCAAAGAGTGGGGCCACGGCCTCACAGGTTTCAAAGAGTCAGATCTTCATCAACTTGGTTCTGGAGTGTGGGGCTGCTGTTCCTGAGTGCTAGGGGCATGGGGCTGGATCTACTGCCCAAAGCTGAGGAAGAGGGTCTACCATGCCCAAGGGGCAGAAGAATGGGGCCAGGGTGGTGGAGTCACCACTCTGATGGACTAGGAGAATGAACTCCGCCCAAATCCAAAGTAGCAGAGTTGTCATTCCAGTGGGCCTGGAAGGCAGAGCTAAAGCCCAGGGCTGATGGACCTTTGCCCAGAATCCAGAGAGCAGAGCTGTCTTAGTCATCTAGCACTGCTAAAACAGAAATACCACAAGTGGATGGCTTCAACAAACAAAAATTTATTTTTTTACAGTCTAGTAGAAGTCCAAATTCAGGGTGTCAGCTCCAGGGGAAGGCTTTCTCTTTTGGCTCTGGAGGAAGACCCTTGTCATCAATCTTCCCCTGGACTAAGAGCTTCTCTGTGCAGGAATCCCAGGTCCAAAGGACATACTGTGCTCCCAGTGCTTCTTTCTTGGTGGTATGAGTCCCCCCCTCTCTGCTCGCTTCCCTTTCCTTTCATTTCTTGTAAGATAAAAGGTGGTGTAGGCCACCCTTTACATTGGATCAGGAATGTGACCTGAGCAAGGGTGTTACATCCTACCCTAATCCTCTTTAACGTAATCTAATCTTGCCTCATTAACCACAGGCAAAAATTAGGATTTATAACACATAGGAAAATTATATCAATCACAAAATGGAGGACAACCACACAATGCTGGGAATCATGGCCTAACCAAGTTGACACATATTTTGGGGGAACACAATTCAATCCATGACAGTGGCCAACTTCTAGAGTCTGGAGGGCAGGGCCATTGCCTAGATGACCTCAGAAAACAAAGGATTATTTCCAAGACTTGAAAGCTAATGTAAATTGTTCTGCTGGGCTTTGGACTTACTTGATGCCCATTATTTCTTCTTTCCCTCCACTTTCTCTCATTTGTAAGGGAAATGTCTATCTTGTGCCTGTTCCACCGTTGTACTTTGGAAGCAGATAACTTGTACTTTAGATTTCACAGATGAAGAGGAATTTTGCCCCCGGAAGGAATATGCTCTTGGAGTTGATTTAAGATTTTTAGGATGATATGATTGGTGAATGTGTTTTACATTTGGCAAGGACATGAATTTTGGGGGGCCGAAGGCTAGAATATTATGGATTGAATTGTGTTCTACAAAAATATGTGTCAATTTGGTTAGGCCATAATTCCCAGTGTTGTGTGGTTGTCCTCCATTTTATAATCTGATGTAATTATCCTATGTGTTGTAAATCCCAACATTTATGATGTTATCAAGGCAGATTTACAGGCAGTTATGTTAATGAGGCAGGAAACAATCTACAGGATTAAGTTGTATCTTCAGTCAATCTCTCTTCTTTTATAATTTTATTGTGCTTTAAGTAAAGTTTACAACTCAAGTTACTCATTCAAAAATTTATACAGATATTGTTTTGTAACATTGGTTGCAGTCCCAACAATGTGGTAGCACACACGCTCCCCCTTTCCACTCTGAGTTCCTTGTGTCCATCTGTCCAGTTCCTGTCTTTTTCTGTCTTCTCATCTTACTTTTGGACAGGAGTTGCCCATTTGATCTCATATATTTGATCAAGCTAGGAAGCACATTCCTCATGTGTGTTATTTTTTGTTTTATACCCAGTGCCTGTCTAATCTTTGTCTAAAAAGTGGGCTTCGGGAACGGTTTCAACTCTAAGTTAGCAGACAGTCTGGAGCCATAGTCTCAGGAGTTCCTTCAGTCTCCGTCAGATCAGTAAGTCTGGTCTTTTTTGTGAATTTGAATTTTGTTCTACATTTTCTTCCCACTTTGTGCAGGACTGTCTGTTGTGGTCCCTGTCAGAGTGGTTGATGGTTGGAGCTGGACACCACCTAGTTCTTCTTGTCTCAGGCTGGTGGAGTCTCTGGTTCTTGTGGTCCTTTAGTCCTTTGGGTTAGTATTTGCCTTGTGTCTTTGTTTTTCTTCATTCTACTTTGCTCTGGGTGGGGTGGGACCAATAGATGTATCTTAGGTGGTCACTTTCAAGCTTTTAAGACCCCAGATGCTACTCACCAAAGTGGAATGTAGAACATTTTCTTTATGAACTCTATTACGCCAATTGACCTAGATGTCTCCCAAGACTACAGTCCCCATCCCGCAGCCCCAGCTACTCCATCCCTCAAAGTGTTTGGATGTGTCTACGAAACTTCTATGCTTACGCTTTAGTCCAGTTGTGGTGACTTCTATATTGTGTGCTGTCTTTCCATTCACCAAAGTTGGCACTTGTCTGCTATCTAGTTAGTGATTTCCCCACCCCTCCTTCTCTGGGTTTTTTCCTTCTCCACCATAACCATCTGTTATAGTTTAAATTGTGTCACTCAAAAATGTATGTCAACTTGGCTAGTCCATGATTCCCAGTATTATGTGATTGTCTACCATTTTGTCATCTGATGTGATTTTTCTATGTGTTGTAAATCCTACCTCTATGATGTTAATGAGGTGGGTTTAGCGGTAGTTATGTTAATGAGGCAGGACTCAGTTTTGGTCTGGTTTTTACAAATTCCCTTCATTTATGTTTATCTGAAAATGACCTAATTTCACCATTGTATTTGAGAGACTGTTTTGCTGGATATATAATTCTGGGCTGGCAATTTCTTTCTTTCAAGGATTTATAGTTTAGATGCTAGCCCATTAGTCTTATTGGTTCTCCATTGTAGGTGACTTCATTTATTCCTAGCCATTCTCAGAATCCCTTCTGTGTCTTTGGTTTTGGCAAGTTTGATTATAATATGTCTTGGTGACTTTCTTTTGGGATTTATCCTGTATGGGGTTTGTTGAGCTTCTTGGATAGATATCTTCTCATCTTTCATGATGTTCGGGAAGTTTTCTGCCAATGTATCATCTACAATTTTCTCTGTGTTTTCCATTATTTCCCTGCCCCCATTTGGTATTCCGATCACTCATAGGTTTTTCCTCTTGATAGTATCCCACATAATTCTTAGGCTTTCTTCATTCTTTTTTCTGATCTTTCCTCTAACAAATTGGTTTTGAGGGATTTATATTCAGTCTCACTAATTCTGACTTCTATTGTCTCAATTCTGCTCCTGTGACCTTCTATTAAGTTGTCTAATTCTGAAATTTTATTGTTAAACTTTTGGATTTGTGGTTGCTGTTTTTGTATGGTTTCTAGCAGCTTGTTTATTCTGTCATTTTGTTCTTTTATTGTTTTCCTGAATTCTTCTATTGCTTTGTCTGTGTGTTCCTTGGTTTGGACTGAGTTTTGTCTCATCTTCTCTTGATCTCTTGGAGAGCTCTGCATAATAGTCTTTTGAATTCTTTATCAGGTAGTTCCATTGCCTTGTCTTCCTCTGCAAGGTTTTCTGGTTCTTTATTTTGGTCACTTGCTGGAATCATCTTGTCCTGCTTCTTTTCGTGATTTGATATTGACTGTAGTCTCCAAGGCATCAATAAGTTATTATATTTATTTATGTATTGTATTTTTATTTAAGGCATGCTGATTTTTTGTTTTCTTTTGTTTTGTTTTGATATGTCCAAGTAGGCTGTGGATATGTGCTACTCTGTTCGTTAATCTGGGTAGTTGAAGCTCTCTCCTGTCGCCAGGTGGTTGGAGCAGCTACTAGGTGTGTGAGCTTGGGAGTCTCTGTTCACTGTTCTTGGGAGGGTGCTGAAGATGTAGGTGGCATTTTTGGTGAGTTGATGAATCTGTCTTGCTGTCCACCTGGCCATGGGTGCAGGGGGTGTTCCCTTTGGTCGTCAGTTGGGTGTTGTGTGTGTTCCACCACTTATACGTTGGTAGGGGTGTAGGTGTCCAGGTCATCATTCTCCAAGTATGTGGTATAGAGACTCTCACCTACAGTTCTGTGCAGACAGGGCTACGTGCTCCTGTTCGGAGCAGGCGTAGGTCTCTTGTTGTGGTGGGGGACAATGTGGGGGGCAAGGCAGGGGGCTGTCAGCTGCCCCTGCGTGTCTGGATGGAGAGCGTGCCCCTGTCCACTATAGTGCATAGTTGGGGGCTACTGCATCTGGTCCTTGGGTACCTGGTACCATTGGCTGAGGGATTGGTGGGGTAACCACTAATTCTCAGGCCCTGTCATAGGTAGCTAGATGAAGTGGGTGGTACCGCTGACCATCAGGTCCCTAGTGTGGGTGGGTGAGGGTCCTTCTTAGGGGGCAAGGAGGTGTCAAATGTCAGAGATCTGCAGCTCCCACTTGGCTGCTGCAGGTGAAAATGGGCTTCAGGTGAATGCCCTGCCCATTTTATCTTACTGAGATTATGCCCTGTCAGTCAACCAGCAAGGCACTGGTGCGGGTGATCAGTGGGGGAGGGAGGGGAAAGGGTGCTTAAGTCCATGGACCTCCTATACCAGTGGCTGGGTGAAGGGGTGGATGCCTCTGGACCTGGCTGCGTTACCCGCTTAGGGGGCATGGCAGTGTTGAATGCTGCCAGACTGGTGTCTGAGTGGGGAGGGGAATGGATGAGGAGAAGGGAGAGTTCCTCAGTTGTGGAGCTCTGGTGGGGGAAAGGGTACGGTGTGCATGGTGGGTTTTGAGCTTGCACTTAGCTTTCACAGGACTGGTGTTGCTCTTGTTTGGTTTTGGAGGTGTGTGTAGATTCACTGCTGCTTGGCTGCACGAGGTGGGCTGGGTTTCGACTTGGGATATTACTGCTAGCCTCAGCCTGTGTGCACTGTGCGTATTCAGCTAGCAGGACTCCAGTGATCCTGTAATCTGTAATTCTCCATTTCCGCTGTTTTTGAATTGTCTCTCCTTCCTCTTGTTGCTCAGTCTAATTCTTTAGCTTTGCCTTTGAAGATCAGCATTCCTAGATCGTTTTATATATCCAATTCACTTGTTTTTTCAGGTCTCTGTTTTAAGAGGAATGACATGAAGCATCTATTTCACCATCTTGGCCCAAGTTCTTGAGTCAATCTCTTTTGAGGTAAAAAAGAGAGAAGCAAGCAGAAAGGAGAGAGACCTTATTACCACAAACAACAAGAGCCAGGAGCAGAACACATCTTTTGGACCCAGGGTCCCTGTGCTGATAAACTCCTAGAGCAGGGGGAAGACTGATGACAAGGAGCTTTCTCCAAAGCCAACAGAGAAAGAAAGCCTTCTTTCTTTCTGATACCCCGAATTCAGACTTTTAGCTTCCTAGACTGTGAGAAAATAAATTTTTGTTTGTTAAAGCCATTCATTTGTGGTATTTCTGTTATAGTAGCACTAGGTAACTAAGATAGTCAACAATGTATCTTTGTATTTTAATGCAAGGGGACTACAGTATTTGCCCTTTTTCTGCAACTACGTTCCCATTTTCTTGGCCTGACAATAAATTTCTGATAACTTTTTAAGGATACTGATTCATTCTAGTCGGGTAAGTTTCCAGACCGAACTGCCAGGGATGTAAATTTGCTTATTTAAACTGATTGTTTTTTTTAAATGACTAAGGTCTATATCATTAGTGTATTTATCTTAAAAAAAAAAAAAATTGTTGTCAAATCAGTAGAAAAGTAGTACTTACTTGTTCCAAGAACAGCATCAATACATTGTTAACTATTCTAAATCTATTGTTTTTACCCTGCACTGTCTTATAACATTAAAGAAAACTGTGCTTTTGAGCAAAGTATTTCTATGCCTGGCCTCTGTGAAAAAAGCATTTTTGTTCTTTTAAAAATTTGAGTGAAATTGATTTCACCACTTTTAAGTTATATGAGGGTCCCCAAAATGAATTTTTCCTCTAGAAAAAAGATTGCAAAAATTTTCTTTAGCTTATGTCACTAAAAAACCAGAAAGATACAGTGCTACTCTTTGAATTGTTGGTTTCTGTATGTAAGTAACTGCAGCAGTGGCAAAAATGGATGTATGTCTGATAGAGCTGAATTAGTCCAACTATGGGCTCATTCCTTTCCTTTGGGAGGATTTTCAAAAGAATTTGTTACTTTTGACACTTAGGAACTTACACAATTTCAAACAACTTAGAAACATCAATCTGATGGATATAAGTGGACCAACATTGTTTAGAACATATTAAATATTTTTTAAATGTTCAATGATATTCTTAAAAAATAGTCCTTGAAGTAAAAAGGAAAAGCTGACTCCTTCGGGTTTTGAAAATTGTGATGAGTCCTTGATAGAAAAAAAAAAATTAAAAACTACAAATAGTAGAAGAACTGATGGCTTTTGTTCAAAGCACACACAGTTGACTGCCCAATGAGGCAGTACTACTGGTAGAGGGACTTTGCTGCCTATGCTTTCCCAGTACTTTCACTTTTCAGAAATACCACATTTTTCTCTTCAAGTGCGACTTTAGACATCTTATTACGGACAATTGGTCATTCCTTGGTATGCAGGTCATTCAATCTTATGGAATTTAGAAATGCTTTTAACCGTCTTCCCTGATCCCATAGCTGACAACTACAAAGCCTGACTAACAATTGAAATCTGAAGAGTAGAATGATGTTAAATGTATGTAATGGATTAAATTACTTTGGTTCTCTGTATAGTATTAATTATTTCAGCCAATAATTAGAGGTGGAGGACCACTCAGGAATGAATGACTGGATATATCATAATATATTTTTTACTCCTATCTCTTTTAATTAAGACAAGGTAAATGTCTTCAGGGCTTTCTTTTTCTTTTTTGAATAGAAACTGGAAAAATGAGTCAGCCTTCCAAATAATTTTCATTGTCCTCTTTTTTAAGTCCAACTGAAATTTATTATAAATAATTTGCATCATTCAGGTCAAATTTTGTATTTTTAACTTGTTATTTTTCTCCTTAAAATTTGACTTTAATGAAACATGTCTCAATGTTAGGGCACTAATCAGTCATACAAATTTATCACTTGCTTTAACCTCAAAGAAAATATTCACGCAGTCCAATGTTATGACAGAGAGAAAAGATGAAAAGGACACTTGAAAGCATAAAAATATTTATAAACTGAAAATCCATCCAAAGGCCTTTGCACATTAAATTTTCTACAGGTGAAGTATATAAGCAGGATAGCCAGGGAGTCAAAGCCTTCTACAGAATAACCAAAACCAAACCCATTGCCATAGAGTTATTTGCAACTTCATGGCGACCCTATAGGACAGAGTAGAACTGTCTCATACAGTTTCCAAGGAGTGCCTGGTAGATTTGAATTGCCAGCGTTTTGGCTAGCAGCCATAGCTGTAAGCCACTACGCCACCAGGGTTTCCTTCTATAGAATAGGAGAAATCAATGAACAATTTCTTTAATTCTCTGGGCTGGTAGGGAAGGTCTCTCCATAACTGTCACACCTATTGTCACCCAGTTGAAGGGTAGCAATAAGTTGAGGTATCATGTTACTACTAACTCCTGTCAAACAGAATATTTCTTTCACTCTGTACTTTGCAGCTTTCCATGAACTCATATTCATAAGAGAAAGCAAATGGAAATCATTTCTTTCTGCTGAAGTCTGAAAGTCACATTACAGTCAGTCACAGCCATGAGGCAAATGTTCCCAGAAGAGGAGGAATTAAACAGGATGAGAAAGCCCATGACTCTCACAATAAGATTATTTTCAAATCGCACAACAAACGGACTTAAAGCTACTTCCACCAATACTATAAAATCTGTCATATGACTCTTATAATCTGTATCCTTTTGTTAAAAATTTTTATTGTAGTGAGAATATCTGTAAGAAAATATTTGTCAGTTCAACAGTTTTTACATGTATATTTCAACGGCATTGGTTACGTTTATCATGTTGTGCAACCATTACCACTATCCTTTTGTAAATTACTCCACTACAATGAACAGAAACTCAGTGCTCCCTAAGCAATGACTCCCCCCTTTCTCCTCCCTCTCACCTCTGATAACCACTAACAAGCTTTGGTTTCTACACATCTGCCTATTTTATATAATGGGGATCATACGATTTCTGTCGTTTTGTGACTTATTTCACTCAGCATAATATTTTCAACTTTCATTCACGTTGTAGCATGTATTGGGGGTTCATTTCTCTTTATGGCTGAGTAGTATTCCATTGTATGTATGTACCCCATTATTTTTATCCATTCATCCATTGATGGACATTTGGATTCTTTACACCTTTTTGCTATTGTGAATAGTACTGCAAAGAACATTGGTGTACATGTTTCTGTTTACACTCCTGCTTTCAATTCTTTTGGTTGGGATTTCTGGTAATATGGTAGTTCTATGTTTAACTTTTTGAGGAACCTAAACTATGTATTTTTGTTCCTGTGTAAATGTCTGCTGTTGTTGTTAGGTGCCGTTGAGTGTCTTCTGCTTCATAATGATCCTGTGTACAACAGAACGAAACACTGTCCGATCCTGTGCCATCCTCATAATCGTTGCTGTGCTTGAGCCATAGTTGCAGCCTCTGTGTCAACCCATCTCACTAAGGGCCTTCCTCTTTTTCGCTAACCCTCTACTTACAAAGTGTGATGTCTTTCTCCAGGGACTGGTCCCTCCTGATAACATGTCCAAAGTACGTAAGATGAAGTCTCACCATCCTTGCTTCTAAGGAGAATTCTGGCTGTACTTCTTCCAAGATAGACTTGTTCTTTCTTCTAGCAGTCCATGGTATATTTGATATTCTTCACCCACACCATAATTCAAAGGCATCAATTCTTCTTCAGTCTTCCTTATTCATTGCCCAACTTTCACATGCACAGGAGGTAATTGAAAGTACCATGGCCTGGTCAGGCACACCTTAGTCCACCCAGTGATAACTTGTGTAAATATTAGGATTTAATTTTAAGCTAAAGTGTTATTATAAAAGCAATGTATAAACACATCAACAAAATCAAATAGTGAAGGAAAGCATAAATCTGAAACTTTGTCTTTCCATTCCTATGATCACCACTTTCTCTCCCCAGAGATAACAGCTGCTATCAGGCCTTTCTTGTATCTTTACATAAATATGTTAATGTATATACAAATATGTGTTTTTGTGTTGCTTTTAGATTAAGAAGACCATGTTATACATACTCTTAAGAACCTTGCTTTTGTCAGTCATCCTCTGATAACATAATTTGCACCTATGGGTATTTTGAAATGAATCTATCTTATCTATAGCTACATATCACTGTGTATTCATAACTATGTAAATGTTCAATAAAAGTTTTTTTTAAAGGGCTCAAACGGGCATTCTGATAGGTCCAGACTTCAGTTAACTCAGTGAACCTCTTTTTATAGATATGTTATATTTTTTAACTAGAGGGAGCACAACTCCCAAATTCTTGGAATATTGGATAGACCATAGATTTCAGAATCAGAAGACAAGTTTAGATTTTGGCCTTTGCATAAGCATTTGACTTTAGTTAGTCACATAAGTTGTTCAGTATTCTCACATCTCTATATTCCCTTTACCCTTGTTTAACAAAATTCTGTTTCTTAGAGACAACCTAAGCACAAATTCCTCAATGAATCTGTCTTTAAATCCATAGTCCCTCTTCTTTTTCTGTTCTCTTCTTGTGCTTTACAGATATGCCATGTAATTTGGCGCCTAACAATGAATAATGAAACTACAGATCTATTTTCTTAGCCTTAATATTTATCAGAGCACCTTGAATATTGTTGATCAGCCCAAAGATTAATAAACATCCATTGATTGAATGATCAGGGAAACAAAATTATGATTAAATCAGAAAATATATTCCATCACAAGAATCCCTGTTGACACATCTAAATGCATAGTCAGATAAATCCATTCCTATATGATCCAGTTCTAAAATTACTGTAGTCTTTGACTGCATTTCTATTGCACGTTTTTAAAGATGAGTAGGAGTGTCAGGTGCAGTCTCTGAAGTAAATATAGAAGTAATTTGATTTTTATTCCTTGTCTTATGATCATATTTTTCTATTAAAGAATTCAGTGCCCTGATACAACCTCAATCATCTTCCAGTGGATGATGCTCCAGTTTGATTCACTCAAACCTAAAGCCGTACCATAGTTTCGTTACAGTAGCACTGATGCTACAAAAGGAAGAGCATTAGAATTCCTGCTTCTTCAGATGGTAATGGGCATGCATAAAAATAAAATTTTTCTATCAGTCCCAGAATTTCAGCATTGGAACATAGTGGTAGAAACACTTTGACCTTTATAAACCTGGAAAAAATTAGGTCGAGTGGATTGAAAAAGAAGCTCTACCTTGCCTCTTTTGATCACTATACAATGAAACCGTACACATCTGTCTAAAATCTAAAATTGAATTCTTAGAAATGGATTTATTGAGAATTACATAGATATAGGGCCGAAGAAAAGGAGACAAAACAGAGAAGAAGGAAGGCAGGAAGGGAGAGGTCAACAAAGGGTCATTATATCCCTCCTCTATGATTCAGCTACATAAGTAAAAAAACTGACATTTCTTAAAGTCTTGTTTTATATTTAGAATGAGCAAACCTATAGCAGTTATTCCTCAGATAGTTGTATATTCTGGAAGTGTAAGCAAATGTTCTTTTAATCAACTTCAGAAAATATATTAATGAAACAATGGTTTGATAAATATTTCCGAGCATACCTGAAGGCTGCAGGGAAAAGCTCATGGCATGCAGGTTAATGATGTTGTGCCTTAAAAATCTATGACTGTACATGCAGGATTTCAAAAATTTCATCATACATCGCTGCCTGGCTGGTGCTGAAGCTCAAAGCAAATGCCATCAGTGCATCTCACACTGCAGGGTGGGCTTAAAAGACATTCCTCCGTCTTTCAAGTTCCCCACATTATAAGGTGATACTTCTTTTAATGCTGTATAACTTAATCCTCTAAGTTAGTTTTTAGAAATGGGAAATCAACACAGTTCTCAGTATCAGTGTCATTCTTCCTAAAGTGATAAAAAAAAATGTAATAGCGTTACATATATGTGTGTATGATAATTGTGCCTATATCAACCTATACCATAGGTTTCTTATAAAATTAGATGAATTAGTGCATTTAAAATACTTTAAACTGTGACTGGCACATGGTAAAAGCTTATGAAAAGTAGCTATTCTTATAAAGATAGTGATGAGGATGATGCTTGGAGACATAGTTAATTTTAGCATACCTTTTTTTTTCTCTCAGAATCAAATTCTACTCTATTAAAATACGTAGTAAGCCACAATGATAATCAAAATTTTACAGTCTATGAATATATTTAATCATTACCTACAGGTAGCACAGGTCTACGGCCACTCTTCTTTAATTCAAGAGATTCCTATTTGGTATCAGGATGAAAATATTCCTTATTTTCCATCAGAACCCATTCTCTGTGGTCTAGAGTAGAATTTTAATAAGGTAAGAAAATCCAGGAATCTTGATCCCCAAACCGAAGGCCTAGTGTATCCAAGGCCATTTAGTTATGGGAAAAGCTCTGTTTTGGTGTAGTGGTGATCAGAATTGAAAGCAGAAGGAGAATTGTCTCTAGTCATTTCCTTCTTTACTTACTTTTGTTTTTTTTCAGGAGCAAGATATCAATAAATTAATTTTAATTTATTTTATTTTGTTGTAATTGTCAATATATACAGCAAAACATATCCCAATCCAACAGTCTCTACATGTACAATTCAGTAACATTGATTATATTTGAGTTGTGCAACCATCTTCTTTTTCTGAGTTGTTCCTCCCCCACTAACGTAACTCACTGCCACCTAAGATTTCTATCTAATCTTTTGAGTTGCTGTTGTCAGTCTGACCCCATATAGACAGATCTTGAAAAAGCACTCAAGGCAGACATTCTTTACTAGTTAAGCTAAACCACTGTTTGGTTTTAAAAAGAGTTCAGGGGATATTTTTTTATTTAAGGCTTAAAATTATCTCAGGGCAACAGTTTCAGGAGTTCCTACAGCTTCAATGGCTCTAGAAATTCTAGAGCCCATGAAAATTTGAAAATCTGGGCTACATTTTCCCCCTTTTGACCGGGATTCTTCTGTAGAATCTTCAATCAAAATGTTCGGTAATAGTAGCCAGACACTCTTCAGTTCTAGTCTCATTGCAAAGGAGATAGTTATTTATAGAGGCAATTAACCACACATTCCATATCCTCCTATTTCTGACTCTCCTTTTGCTCTGTTGCTCCAGGAGGCTAGAGGCTAATTATTGTGCTTTGGATGGTCGCTTGCAAACTTTTAAGACCCCAGGCACTGTGCAAGGAACTGGGAGGTAGAACGGAAGCACTAAACACATTATTAGTTCAATTAACTGGGATGTCCCATGAAACTATGACCTTAAACCTCCAAACCAAGGAAATATATCCCATGAGCCTTTTGGTTGTATACAGTTACTCTTTTTTTTTTTTTTCTTGTCATTAATGTAAGTATAACTTTTAGAAACAAATAGAGTTATGATAGAATATTATGAACAACTGTATAGCAACAAACTAGGTAACCTAGATGAAACGGACAAACTCTTGGAAGCACGCAACCTACCCAAACTGACTCAAGAGGAAATAGAAAGTTTCAGCAGACCCATAACAAGTGAAGAGATTGAATCAGTGATCAAAAAACTCCCCTTAAAAAAGTCCTGGACCAGATGGCTTCACTGGGATATTTGACCAAATATACAGAGAAAAATTGACACTGTGCAGTTTAAACTCTTCCAAAAAATACAGAGGGAAGGAATACTCCCTAATTAATTTTATGTAGCAAATATAACCCTGATACCAAAACCAGACAAAGACATCACAAGAAAAGAAAACTATAAGCCAACACCTCTTTTGAATATAGATGCAAGAATCCTCAACAAAATACTAGGAAACAGAATCCAACAGTCATACACTGTCTTAGTCATCTAGTGCTGCTATAACAGAAACACACAAGATGGCTTCAACAAGCAGAAGTTTATTCTCTCACAGCCTAGCAGGCTAGAAGTCCAAATTCAAGGTGCCATCTCCAGAGGACGGCTTTCTCTCTGTGTCATCTCTGGAGGAGATGTCATCAAATTTCCCCTGGTCGAGGAGCTTCTCACCACTGGCACCCCAGGTCAAAAAAAAAAAATCCTGGTGCCTCTTTCTTGGTGGTATGAGGTCCCATGTCCCATTGCACACTTCTCTTTTATATCTCAAAAGAGATTGGCTTAAAACACAACTTAATCTTTTTTTTTTTCAACTTTTTTTTATTGTGCTTTAAGTGAAAGTTTACAATTCAAGTCAGTTTCTCATACAAAAACTTACTGTTGTGTGACCCTAGTTGCTCTCCCTACAAAGTGACAGCACACTCCTTCTCTCCACCCTGTATTTCCCATGTCCATTCAACCAGCTCCTGTTCCCCAGTGCTTTCTCATCTTGCCTCCAGAGAGGAACTGCCCGCATAGTCTTACATCTCTACTTGAGCTAAGACGCACACTCCTCACTAGTATCATTTTATGTCTTATAGTCCAGTCTAATCTTTGTCTGAAGTGTTAGCTTCAGGAATGGTTTTCGTTTTGGGCTAACAGAGAGTCCAGAGGCCATGACCTCTGGGGTCTCTCCAGTCTCAGACCATTAAGTCTGGTCTTTTTACTAGAATATGAAGTCTACATCCCACTTTTCTCCTGCTCCATCAGGAATTTTCTATATTGTTCCGCATCAGGGCAGTCGTTGGTGGTAGCTGGGCGCCATCTAGTTCTTCTGGTCTCAGGCTGAGGGAGTCTCTGGGGCTTATATTTTGTGTCTTTCTTGTGCTTCATTCTCCTTTGCTCCAGGTGGGTTGAGACAAATGGATGTATCATAGATGGCCGCTTGCTAGCTTTTAAGACCGCAGATGCTGCTCACCAAAGCAGGAGGCAGAACTTTTTCTTAATATACTTTACGCCAGTTGACCTAGATGTCCCCTGAAACCATGGTCCCCAGACCCCTGTCCCTGCTACTCTGTCTCTCAAAGTGTTCATTTGTATTCAGGAAACTTCTTAGTCTGGTTGTGCTGACTTCCCTGTATTGTGTGTTGTCTTTCCCTTCACCTAAAATAATTCTCGTCTACTACCTAATTAGTGAATACTCTCTGCCTCCCTCCCCATCCTTGTAACCATCAAAGAGTGTTTTCTCTTGTGTTTAAGCCTTTTCTTGATTTCTTACAATAGTTGTCTCATACAATATTTGTCCTTTTGTGATTGACTAATTTCACTCAGCGTAATGCCTTCCAGATTCGTCCATGTTATATTTCACGGATTCATCATTGTTCTTTATCGTTGCATAATATTCCATTGTGTGAATATACTATAATTTGTTTATCCATTTATCCCTTGATAGCCATCTTGGTTGTTTCCATCTTTTTGCTATTGTAAACAGTGCTGCAATGAGCATGGGTGTGCACATATCTATACCTGTGGGGGCTCTTAATTTCTCCAGGATATTTCAAGGAAAGGGATTGCTAGGTCATATGGTACTTTCTACTTCTAGCTTTTTAAGGAAACGCCAGATAGATTTCCAAAGTAGTTGTACCATTTTACATTCTCACCAGCAGTGTATAAGTGTTCCAGTCTCTCCACAACCTCTCCAACATTTATTATTTTGTGTTTTTTGGATTAATGCCAGTATTGGTGGGGTAAGATGGTATTTCCTTGTAGTTTGATTTGCATTTCTTTAATGGCTAATGATTGTGAGCATTTCCTCACGTATTAACTAGCTGTCTGAATGTCTTCTTTGGTGAAGTGCCTGTTCATATCCTTTGCCTATTTTTTAATTGGGTTGTTTGCCTTTTTGTTGTTGAGGTTTTTATCATTTTAGATTTTATATTTAGGTCTTTGATCCATTTTGAGTCAGTTTTTGTGCATGGTATGAGGCATGGGTCTTGTTTCATTTTTTTGCAGGTAGATACCCAGTTATGCCAGGACCATTTGTTAAAGAGACTGTCTTTTCTCCATTTAGCGGACTTGGAGCCTTTGTCGAATATTGGCTGCTCATAGGTGGGTGAATTTATGTCTGGATTCTCAATTCTGTTCCACTGGTTTACGTCTCTGTTGTTGTGTCAGTACGAGGCTGTTTTGACTACTGAGACTGTATAATAGGTTCTAAAATCAGGTAGCGTGAGGCCTCCCACTTTGTTCGTCTTTTCAGTAGTGCTTTACTTATCTGGGGCCTCTTCCCTTTCCATATGAAGTTGGCAATTTGTTTCTCCATCTCATTAAAAAATGCCATTTGTATTTGGATTTGAATTGCATTGTATCTATAGATCGCTTTGAGTAGAATAGACATTTTCACAATGTTGAGTCTTCCTATCCATGAACAGGGTATATTTCCACTTATGTATGTTGCTTTTGGTTTCTTGCAGTAGTGTCTTATAGTTTTCTTTGTATAGGTCTTTTACATCTCTGGTAAGATTTATTCCTAAGTATTTTATCTTCTTGGGGGCCATTATAAATGGTATTGATTTGGTGATTTCCTCTTCCAAGCTACCTTTGTTGGTGTAGAGGAATCCAACTAAATTTTGTATGTTTATCTTATATCCTGATGCTTTGCTGAACTCTTCTATTAGTTCCAGTAGTTTGCTTGGGATTCTTTAGGGTTTTCTGTGTATAAGATTATACCGTCTGCAAATAGAGATACTTTTACTTCTTCCTTACCAATTTGGATGCCATTTATTTCATTTTTGTAGCATAATTTCTCTGGCTAGGACCTCCAGCACAATGTTGAATAAGAGTGGTGATAAAGGTGATACTTGTCTGGCTCCCTTTCTCAGGAGGAAAGCTTTCAGACTCTGTCCATTTAGGATGATGTTGGCTCTTGGCTTTGTATAAATGCCCTTTATTATGTTGAGGAATTTCCCTTTTATTCTTGTTTTGATGAGAGTTTTTTTTATCATGAATAGTGTTGGACTTTATTAAACGCCTTTTCTGCATCAACTAATAAGATCGTGTGGCTCTTTTATTTTATTTATGTGATGGGTTACATTGATTGTTTTTTAATGTTAAGCCATCCTTGCATAGCTGGTTTGAATCCCACTTGGGTGGATTATTTTTTTGATCTGTTGTTGAATTCTACTGGCTAGAATTTTGTTAAGGATTCTTGCATCTATGTTCATGAGGGATATAGGTCTGTAATTTTCTTTTTTCATGGTTTTGTTATCAGGGTTATGCTGGCATCATAGAATGAGTTTGGGAGTATTCCATCCTTTTCTATGCTCTGAAATACCTTTAGTAGTAGTGGCATTAACTCTTTTCTAAAAGTTTGATAGAATTCTCTGGTGCAGCTGTCAGGGCCACGGCTTTTTTCTGTTGGGCTCTTTTTAATTACATTTCAATCTCTTTATATATGTATATTATATATATATGTATATTTAGTTTTTCTTTCTGTGTGAGTTTAGGTAGGTAGTGTGTTTCTAGAAATTTGTCCATTTCCTCTAGATTTTCAAATTTGTTAGAGTATAGGTTTTCATAGTATTGTTATGATTCTTTTAATTTCAGTTGGGTCTGTTGTGATATCATCCATCTCATTTCTTATTTGGGTTATTAGCTTCTTCTCCTGTTTTTTTTTTTTTTTTTTTTTGTCAGTTTGGCCAATAGTTTTTTTTGATTTTGTTGATGTTTTCAAAGAATGAGCTTTTGGCCTTGTTAACTCTTTCAATTTTTTTTCTGTTCTCTATTTCATTTAATTTTGCTCTAGTTTTTATTATTTGCTTTCTTCTGATGCCCCAGGGCTTCTTTTGCTGCTCTCTTTCTATTTGTTCAAGTTGTAGGGATAATGTTTTGATTTTAGCCCTTTCTCCTTTTTGGATGTGTGCGTTTATTGCTGTAATTTGACCTCTGAGCACTGCTTTTTCTGTGTCCGAAAGTTGTGTTAGGATGCGTTTTAATTCTCATTTGATTCTATGAATTTCTTTATTCCGTCCTTAATTTCTTCAATAACCTGGTAGCTTTTGAGCAAGGTGTTGTTCAGTTCCCATGTGTTTAATTTTTTTTTTCCTTGCTTTTTCTGTTGTTGATTTCTACTTTTAAGGCTTTATGGTCAGAAAACGTGCTTTGTAATATTTTGATATTTTGTATTCTGTTCGGATTTGCTTTATCACCTAATATGTGGTCTATTCTGGAGAACATTCCATACGCGTTGGAAAAGGAGGTAAACTTGTCTGCTGTTTGGTGGAGTGTTCTGTACATGTCTATGAGGTCAAATTGGCTGATTGTGGCATTTAGATCTTCTGTGTCTTTATTGAGCTTCTTTCTGGATGTCCTTCACTGAAAGTGGTGTGTTGAAGTCTCCTACTATAATTGTGGCGCTGTCTATCTCACTTTTTAATGCTTTTAGAGTTTGTTTTATTTATTTTGGAGCCCTGTTGTTGGGTGCATAAATATTTATTATGGTTATATTCTCCTCATATATTGACCCTTTAATCATTATATTGTGTCCTTCCTTATCCTTTGTGGTGGATTTTACTTAAAGTGTATTTTGACAGAAATTAATATTGCCACTCCTGTTTTTTTGGAAATGTTGTTTGCTTAATGTATTTTTTCCATCCTTTTGGTTTTAGCTTGTTTCTTTAAGCCTAAAGTGTGTCTCTTGTAAGCAGCATATAGAAGGATTGTGTTTTTTCATCCACTCTGCCACTCTGTCTCTTTATTGGTAAATTTAGTCCATTTACATTCAGCGTAATTATTGACAGCTTTTTTTTTATGAGTTTAGTGCTGTCATTTACATTTGTGTGTGTGTGTTATTGATAGTTTTTTTTTCCATTTAATTTTCTGTACTGAATAGTTTTTCTTTATATATTGTCCTTTCCTCATTTTCATTTTCATTATTGTTGCTTTTGTATTTGTCAAATCTTTATGTTTTTCTTGTTTTTTATTTCGATGTGTAGGATTATTAGTTTCCTTTGTGGTTACCTTAATATTTACCCCTATTTTTCTAAGTTTAAACGAAACTTTTATTTTTTTAGTCCCTCTTTATTGGTTTAATGTTGTCATCTTTTACATGATAATGTCTCTGTTTTGAGTGTTTTAGCTTGGATTTATTTTTGTGATTTCTTTATCTGGGTTGATATTTTGTTGCTCTGTCCCATGTTCTAGTCTTGGGTTTTCATCTGATATTATTGATTTTCTAACTGGAGGACTCCCTTTAGTGTTTCTTGTAATTTTGGTTTAGTTTTTGCAAATTCTCTAAACTTCTGTTTATCTAGATATGTCCTAATTTCATCTTCATATTTGAGAGACAGTTTTGCTGGATATATAATTCTTGGCTAGCAATTTTTTTTCCTTCAAGGCTTTATATATGTCATCCCATTGCCTTCTTGCCTTCATGGCTTCTGCTGAGTAGTCCAAGCTTAGTATTATTGCCTCTCCTTTGTAGGTGACTTTTCATTTATCCCTTGCTGCTCTTAAAATTCTCTCTTTATCTTTGGTTTTGGCAAGTTTGATTATAATATGTCTTGGTGACTTTCTTTTGAGATCTACCTTGTGTGGGGTTCAACGAGCATCTTGGATAGATATCTTCTCATCTTTCATGATATCAGGGAAGTTTTCTGCCAACAAATCAACAATTGTCTCTGTATTTTCTGTTATCCCCCTGTGTTCTGGTACTCCAATCACTCATAGGTTATTTCTCTTGATAGAAGCTCACATAATTCTTTGGGTTTCTTCATTTTTTAAGATGGTTTTATCTGATTTTTCCTCAAATATGTTTTGCCAAGTGCTTTATCTTCAATCTCAGTAATTTTGACTTCCATTTCCTCAATTCTGCCCCTCTGACTTTCTATTGAGTAGTCTAATTCTGAAATTTTATTAATCTTCTGAATTTCTGTTTGCTGCCTCTCTATGGTTGCTTACAGCCTATTAAATTTGTCATTATACTCTTCTCTAATCTTCTTAAGTTCCTCTAATGCTATTATCTGTGCATTCCTTGGCTTGTTAAGTTCCTCTAATGCTATATCTGTGCATTCCTTGACTTGCCTGATCTCTTCACGAGTTCTGCATTTCAGTCTTTTTTATTCTACCTCTGGTAGTTCCAGGAAGTTATCTTCATCTGGAAGATTTCTTGATTCTTTGTTTTGGGAGCTTACCAAAGCCATCATGGTCTGCCTCCTTATGTGATTTGATACTGGCTGTTTTTTCCAACCCAGCAATAAGTTATTGCATTTATTTATTTTGTTTGTTTACTGTGTCCTAGCTTCTTGTTTTGTTTTATTTTTATACCCCCAGATAGACTGCTTGAATGAGCTAGTTTGATTATTGGCACCTTTGTGGCTCTAACATCTTGTCACCAGGTGGTTAGAACTGTTACTAGATATATGAGATCAAGAGCCCATTTACTTTTCTTGTATGGGTTCAGCTCAGGTGTCCAGGTAGTCAGTTACTAAGTGTGTTGTGCAGGCTCTCACCTACAGTCTTAGATGAGAAGGGGTGATTGGTGTAGGAACAGGTATCTGGGTGCAGTAGGGGGTCACATGCTGAGCAAGGCAGGGGACTGACAACTGCCCCTGAGTGTTTGTGAGTAAAGCTTCTCCCTGTTCCCTGGGGTACCTAGGTGGGTGGGTTTTTCAGCCAGACTGTGGGCACCCAGTGCTGTTGGTTGTAAGGACTGGAAGGCACCACTTATCCTTGAACCCCTGTCAAGGGTAGCTGGGTGGCATGGGTGAAGCCATCAGTCCTTAGGCCCCTGATCTGTGTAGGTGAGAACCTTGCTTAATAGGCACAACAGTGTCAAACATCAAACCTGCATTTCTACAATATAGCTGAAACATTTGATGTTAGACTTCAGGCATATACCCTGCTGTACTGTGCTAATATAGGCTTATGCTGTTGAAATGTACTCACACAGGTCTATGTAGGGGTGAAAAGCATTCAAAGTCCATGGACCACTTATGCTTGTGCCAAGGGAAAGGAGTTGTTTCTGCCCTGAGTTCCCAGCTTAGGTAAGCCAGTAGATTATTTTTCCCCCCTGTTGTTAATTTATTCCTTCTCCAAGGCTAGGAGGATGGCTCAGGGGGTGTGATGGGTCTTACTTCCAGCCCAGGTAAAGTGGCTATCACTGAAGCTGGCTCAGAACCCAGTGCAGAGTGGGGAGGGGTCAGTTAAATGGGAGAGAGATTTTCCAAAGGGATATTTTTCGGTCCACGCGATAGATTAGATGCAAATACTTCTGCTGAGAGTGCCGCTTTTCACTGATTCTGGAGGTGTGAATGAACGCTCCGCAGCTCAGTCTCTCCTAATGTGGAAAACACATCCTGAAGGCCTCTGATTGTCTCACCGTGCTTGTGCCAGCAGATCTGGCCTGCAGGTTCAGGTCTGGCAGCTCCTGGCTGCTTCTGAACTGTCTCTCCCTCCACTTCCCTCTCAGTTAGATTCCTCAACTTTGCCTTTGATATTCATGGCTTCTAGTTTGTAATATATAATTGATTCACTTTTTTTTTTTTTTTGGTCTTTGTTGTAAGAGGGACCACTGGAAATATCTGACTACTCTGCCATCTTGGCCCTGACTCCAAAATCTAATCTCATAGATTGAGTCCTACCTTGTTAACATAACCGCCACTAATCCCATCTCATTAACATCACAGAGGAAGGATTTATAACACATAGAAAAATCACATCAGATGACAAAATGGTGGGTAATCACAAAATACTGGGAATCATAGCTTCACCACATTGGTAAATATTTTGAGGGGAACATTTCAATCCATGACATACACCATTCCCTTATTTTGACCTTTTTTGTGCTTTTATTGATAGGAGGTAGCTCAAGAACCTCTATAAAAGACATGTTATTTTGAAACCTAATAGCCAAAGAAAAGCTGCACCTTAGAAGAGGTTCTGCCTGCAATGGGCACTGCTGCTAGCAAGTAAAAACAAAATTATAGCTCACCCTAAGCCCCCGTGGGTGGCCAAAGCAGTTCCGATGTGTCAGAAGACCTAATAGGAGCTTCACTACACATGCATGGATTTTGCCTAGCTGTTTTTTCAGGTCCTCTGAACTTGCAGTAGCTTAAACTTTAGAGTGACACTCTATGATGCAGTTCACTCAAATCCAGCAGGAGTAGGCTTTGAAAACAGACCCTTTCTGTTGGTGTTTGATTCAGAATCAATACAGTGTGGGTCTGGAAGTGGCCTGTAAGTGTGAAGGGGGATATAAAGTTAAAAAAAAAAAAAAAAAAACAGCTAAAGAAACATCACCTGAATGAAACAGGGACATCAACTGAAAAACATCCTTTTCTACTAGGGATTGAGATCAAAATGACCTAGAAAAGCCTTGGACATAAAGCAGAGGAACTTCAACTCACCACTTGAGCCTCAAAACTGAGTATGAAAGAACTGTTATATATCTATTTTCCTAAGCAGATCAGTAATTTGTGGTGTTATTACTGTAATTTGAGTTATTTGGTTTTTAGATTAATTATTTTAAAGATAAGAATCAGGTGATCATTTGTATCAGGGTTTAATAAACGCAGTGTACATCTGGAGAGCAAGACAAGCCAGTGTCCATCAGCAAACTGTTACCATTCTGAATAAATACAGAAATTGAGAGTAAACTTTTCCAAATTATTAGAGTGATTTCCCATTGCCACATTTAAGCTCACGATCAGTGGACTTGTCTCATTGTGGAAGGTATAATATATATTTCAGGTGTTGTTCACCTCGTGTGGTACAAGCTGCATACTGGTCATGTGTGATAAAACCATATATCTGCTCATGACAGATTGTAAATAATGGAAGGAAAGAAAACAAAATGAAACCTGATCCTCACCAAAGCAAGTTTAGAAGTGCTGAGCTAGATGGTGTGAAAGACTTCTATACCCCAAACTACTTCTACCATAGAGCATGAAATAGTGTGTTGTTTGCTTTATTTCTTTCTTGTGTTAAAGCACTAAACCACAAATTAATTATGGAAAGGGTCACAGTAGATACCTCGTTGTGCAATTTAGATAATCCCTTCTTCAGGAGTACAGCATTATTCCCCAGCTGCTGGCAGTGTGGGAAGCCCACAGCTGTGCTGAGTATTCCCTCCTGATGCTTGGACTTGGCTGAAAAGGACCGTCTTACCTAATAGCATGCCCTCTTTCCAGGTATAACAGCCTGGCATCATTGCTCTAGTTTGAAGCAACTCTTTAGGACCATCCCACTTCCAGAGCTCCTCACGGGATCAGTGAGGCCTTTGAGGCTGCATCACAGCCTAATATTTTCCATGGCTCAATCTAGCTTCCTTCATATTCCCACAGCTGTTGATCTCGATATCTCTTCCCAATAAACTTCCTGCATGCAAATTTCCATTCCAGGATCTGTTTCCCGGGGCAAGTTTTATCACAATGATTTTTTTTAAGAGACAATTTCATTTTGATTTCATTCATCATGATTGCCTTAATGGAGAATCAGGCCACGAAAGAAAGAAAATTAAGTCTGGAGAAGAGAGAGGCATGTGGGGATTATGGAGCTGCCTGGTGACTGTTGAGAGCAGAACCAAGTTTTCTGGTCACCTGCGGCAGGAGGAGTTGGGGTGCAGTAGAAAAAAGGCACAAGCCCTTAGTTTGCCTAAAGAGGGATGCTAGGAGTACAGATGTCTCTCCACTGCCAGGGATAACCTTCCCTTAGCGTATATTCACACATCCAACCACAACGTGGAGTCTTGGTGGCACAGTGGTTAAGATATCAGGCTGCTAACCAAAACTTCGGCAGTTCAAATCCACCAGCCACTCCTTGGAAACACTATGAGACAGTTCTATTCTATCCTATAGGGTCACTGTGAAGCAGAATCGACTTGTCAGCAATGGCAACAGGTAACCACAACTTAATTTCACCACGATAGACTTCTGCCTGGGATCTTAGAGTTGCTAGTGGTCCAATAAGGAGTGCTGGGTGGTACAATGGTTAAGCACTGGTCTGCTAACTGAAAGGTTGGTGTTTTGAACCCACCAGCTGCTCCATGGGAGAAATGGCCTGGAAATCTGCTCCCATGAAGATTTACAGCCTAGGAAATCTACTGGGTCTGTGCTACTGTGTTCTGTCCGGTCACTATGAATTGGAATTGACTCAATGGCCCACAACAACAGTGGGCCAATACTGAACTGTGACACTGAGTACTCACAAAGCACTAACTCCATTTTTAATCACAGTCTGTAATTTAAGGGAGTAAAATGCAGGTGCATTAAAATTATTTTTATTCCAAAGGGCTCAAAAGTATCCCTCCATATTTTTTTAATACCTGTAACCTAAAGTTCTTGAGTCTTATGACACTGCTATGACCACACCTATAGTTTCCAAACTTTGTGATGCCCTACCTGCCCTAATTTTTCTTAATTTATACTAGAGTGAGCCAGCCCACCAACCAACACCGGCGGACTCCAGCCAGTCACGTTGTTGTTTAGTTTCATATTTCAAGTATGCTCTAAGGACAAGTAGCATGAGAATCACATGGGATCTTGATAGACTCTCAGGCCCTTCGCAGCTGTACTGAATCAGAATCTGCATTTTTAAAAGATCCTGGTAGTTTTTATGCACACTGGTGTTTGAAAAACATTGCTCTGTGTGCCTGGAAGCCTATGGGAAGTGAGTTTTGCAGCTTGTATGGCTGTTCACAACAACCATGATATCAGAGGCATGTTCTGCAAATTTATCTTTGCCATTTACTACTTCTGAGTATCATAGTCTCTACTTCATGTAAGGGAGTTAGAGCAGTGAAACGAGGCTAGAATGACAAAAACCTGATGTGTCTTCCATGATGTAAAAGTTTAGCAAGTGAAGACAAAATACCATATCATGTATACACCTACAAAAAAAGTCAGTTTATTAGAACAAAGTCCAAACTCTTTAAAATGACTTACAAGAACAAACTTGCATAATCAGGCTTCTACTTCTGCAACCTTGTCTTTTGCCAACTCCCACCTCCACTACACACACACACACACACACACACCCTACAGTCTGAACTCCTGCCAGCCTGATCTATTTTCAGTTTCATCTTTAGCATTGCATGCATTCTTTTTTTTGAAATATTCTTCTCTTCACATTCTTATTACCTTGAAAACTTCTATTCAGAAGAACTCTTTTTTTTTTAATTTATTGTATTTTTACTGAAAGTAAACACAGCAAAAACAGGTTCCCATTCAACAATTGCTACACATATTTTTCGGTGACATTGGTTACATTCTTCACATTGTGTCAGCATTCTCTTTATTTCCATTCTAGTCTCTTCACATTTTTTACCTTGAAAATTTCTACTGAGATTTCACATTATATATAATTCCTTCCAAAAAGCTTTTTATATCTCCAGTAGAATCTTGTGTTTCCTCCAAGTTATCACACAATATAGTACTTACCTATTCCATTTATCTATAAACCTTTGTCTAGCATTGTACACCAGGGACACAGAATAGTGATTGAGGGCATATTGATTGAATGAATGAATAAATGACATAATGTAAATAGGTGTTTTAGTTGTCTATTGCCACATAACAAATTACCACAAACTTAGTTGCTTCCAACAACACATATTTATTATCTTATCGTTTCTGCAGATCAGGAGTTTAGTCATAGGTTGGCTAGATTGTCTGCAAGTCTCCAGTGAAGGTGTTGGCCAGAGCTAGATTCTCACCTGGGACTCAACTTGGGGAGAACCTACTTCCAATCTCATTTGGTTTGTTGGCAGGTTTCATTTCCTTGCAGCTATAGGATTCATGGCAACTTGCTTCTTCAAATTTAGCAACGGAGAGAGAGACTTGAAAGATGGGGGCAACATTTTTGTGTAACGACGCACACTTAATCACACATAAACCATCACTTTTGTTGCATTCTATTGGTTTGAAGCAAGTCACAGGTCTTGTCTAGACTCAAGGTGGGGAATTACACAAAGGTGTGAATGCAAAGTGGCAGGGATCATAGGTGGAAACTTGAAATCAGTCCAACAAAATAGGTATTACTAGAGGCTTTTTGTTGTTTATTTCCTGATTTATTTCAAAAACTAAACTTTTCTAATAAGAGATTCAAATTAGTGGCCTGGGAAGAAATTGCAATGAGATTTTCCTAACAGTTTATTCTATTTCCTTCTGCTTAAGCTTCTATAGGTAGATTCTGTGTCTCTGAATAAAGCCAACTTTCCCTAGAGATTGCTCCCTTATTCCTTAGGAAAACACTGCTTGCCTGGCAGATGGGTGTAACATATTTATCTTCCTGACATGAGACCTCAAATACGTTTCTCATTTCTGCTAACCTTACTTAATAATCAGGTCATTCCCTAAGCTGAAAATTTAAATCTGGTTGGCAGCTCAATGTAACTCTCACACTTTTTTCACCTCAGTTGTTTTATTTTTCTCGCATGCCACCAATTGTTTCTAAAGAGTTGGGAATAAGCTGTCAGACACCTATGTCTATCAAAAATGAAGAATTTTCAAATTTGCCTCTGCAAAAGGAGTACATTTTTCACCTGTTGTACCACTAAACATCTTCCATATCTGGAGAAATATTGCAAGTCTTCCAAGAAACCCACTTTAGCTATAATAGCCCTTCAAAAAATAATGACAGTCATATATATTCATTGCTGGGTACCTTATTTCTACATTGTTCCTGTCTTATTGTATCCTTTTGTTTCAGGGGCATAGTAGCCTCCTCCCTGCTATAATTATATAGAATTGCTGGATAAAATAAAACTACTATTACTAAAGTATATAAAAAACAAGCATAAAAGAAAGAAAATGGAAATCTCTCTATAAACAGAAATCAAAAGGGAACTCAGAGACATAATGAAAAGAAATGATCTGGGCTGGTGACCCCGTAGGGATGGCAAGTGCGCGCGCACACACGCACACACACACACCATATATACCCTAGGGGGAAATAAGCCTTTGGGGAGTAGAAATTGATTCCTCTGTCATCTCTCTCTGATATAGCAATTCACTCTGGAAAGATGACAAGAAAAAAAATTACCTCTTATTGGTCCATGGAAAGAATAAGTTTTTCTCTCACTGAAGCTCTGAGGTGAACAACGCAGTATCCTCTGAGCAAAAATGCAAGGCCTGAATTGCATTAATAATACTGTATAGACATCCCAGATTTGAAGAAGTACTGTAAGAACTGTGAGAAAGTGGCGATAGCAACGTGCAACCCTTCACAAATACACACATACACAATTCCTAAACATGATGACCAAAAAAAAAGCCATTACCATGGAGTCGATTCTGACTCATAGCAATCTCATAAGACAAAGAACTCTCCCGAGAGGTGGGGCCAAGATGGTGCAATAGACAGACGGCTCCGGTAAGCACTCTTACAACAAAGACCCCCCAAAAACAAGTGGATCGAGTATATTTAAGACAAACTAGGAGCCCTGGACATCAAAGGCAAGGTTAGAAAATGAACTGAGGGGTAGGGGAGGAAGAAACAGTTCAGAAGTAGAGAGGAGTTACTGGACCTGAATCTCTGGGAGCCCTCAGGCACCATTCTTGGGAGCGGCAGTGGCGGGCTGATACTAGCATTCAGCCGCAGTTTCCTCAGGGAGGAGCAGCCAGCCACAAAGCCTACTCACACCTCTGGAACCAGAGAAGAATGGCACTCTCAGCAAAACTAAGTACTTGCGAATATTTTACCATGCTCCTCATGCCCGAGCCAGCTTCAGGGGCTGCTGATTTCCCTGGGTCTGAGATAGGCTCTGTTGAGCACGTAGAGCTATCCTCCAGGTCTTGGAGAAGGAATAAATTCGCAATTGGGGGAAAAGATAGTTTTGCCAACCCCACTAACCGGGGGAGCTCAGGACAGAAGCGGCTCCGATTCAGGCATAAATGGTCCGTGGACACTGAGTACCTTCCTCCTCTGCATGGACCTGTGTGGGTCTATTTCAGGGGAATATGCCTTTGTTGGGAGACCACAACTGTTTCAGCTGTGTGGTGGAGAGGTGGGTGTTTGATGTTTGACAACAATTTGCTTATTAAACAAGGTCCTCACCTACCCACATCAGGGGCCTAAGGACTGGTGGCTCCACTCAGGTCACCCAGCCACCCACGACAGGGGTCCAAAGATAACTGGTACCTCCCAGTCCTTACAACCAAAAACTTTGGGTGCCGATGGTCCATCTGCAGAACCCACCTACCTGTACACTCTAGGGAAGAGGGGCATGCTTTCCTCAGAGACACTTGGTGGATGATTCTTAGCCCCCTGCCTTTTTCAGAGTATGACCCCCTGCTCCAACCAGATACCGGTACCTACACCAATCACCCCTGCCCCTCTATGACTGTAGGACACAGCCTGTACCACACACTTGATGATCAGGTACCTGGACACCTGAACTGAATTCGTACAAGAAAAGTGGGACTCCTAGACTGATATACCTGATAACAGCTCTAGCCATCTGGAGACAGGACGTCAGAGCTCCAAAGGAGGAAGTAATCAAGCTATCTCACTCAAACAACCCATTCAGGCATATCAAAATAAAACAAAGCAATAAGCTAGGACACAGTAAGCAAGCAAAATAAACTAATACAATAACTTACAGATAGCTCGGAGACAACAGTCAATATCAAGTCACATAAAGAAACAGATCATGATCGTCTCAACAAGCTCTCAAAACAAAGAATCAAGGGATCTTCCAGATGAAAGCACTTTCCTGGAATTACCGGAGGCAGAATAAAAAAGATTAATATACAGAACCCTTCAAAACATCAGGAAGGAAATGAGGCAATACATGGAACAAACCAAGGAACACACAGATAAAGCAGTTGAAGAAATTAAAAAGATTATTCAGGAACATAACGAAAAATTTAATAAGCTGGGAAAATCCATAGACAGACAGCAATCAGAGATTCAGAAGACTAACTATAAAATTACAGAATTAGACAACTCAAGAGAAAGTCAGAGGAGCAGAATTGAGCAAGTGAAAGGCAGAATTTGTGATCTTGAAGATAAAGCACTTGTCACCAATACACTTGAAGAAAAACCAGATAAAAGAATTACAAAAAATGAAGAAACCTTAAGAATCATGTGGGACTCTATCAAGAGAAATAACCTAAGAGTGATTGGAGTACCAGAACAGGGAGGGATAACAGAAGATACGGAGAGAATTGTTGAAGACTTGTTGACAGAAAACTTCCCTGATATTGTGAAAGATGAGAAGATATCTATCCAAGATGTTCATTGAACTCCACATAAGGTAAATTTTAAAAGAAAGTCACCAAGATGTATTAAAATCGAACTCGCTAAAACCAAAGATAAAGAGAGAATTTTAAGAGCAGCTAGGGATAAAGGAAAAGTAACCTACAAAGGAGAGTCAATAAGAATAAGCTCGGTTTACTCAGCAGAAACCACACAGGCAAGAAGGCAATAGGATGACTTATATAAAGAATTGAAGGAAAAAAAAATTGCCAGCCAAGAAACTTATATCCTTCAAAACTGTCTCTCAAATACGAATGTGAAGTTAGGACATTTCCAAATAAACAGAAGTTTAGGGAATTCATAAAAACCAAACCAAAGCAACAAGAAATACTAAAGGGAGTTCTTTGGTTAGAAAATCAATAATATCAGGTATCAACAGCAATCAGATGTCAACCCAGACAGGGAAATAACGAAAATAAATCAAGATAAAAAAAATGGTCAAAACAGGGAAACAGCAATGTTATTATGTAAAAGAAGACAACGTTTAAAGAATAAAGAGGACTAAGAAATGTAGTCATAGATCTTTTATATGGAGAGGAAGACAAGGCGATACAAAGAAAAAAAGTTAGTTTTAAATTAAAAAAAATAGGGGTAAATAATAAGGTAACCACAAAGGAGACAAACTCTTCTACACACCAAAATAAAATACAAGAAAAAAATAAAGACTCAGCAAGAAACAAAATCAACAACGAAGATGAGGAAAAAATAACCTACTCAGCACATAAAACTAAGTGGGAAAAAGAAACTATCAACAACACACACCAAAAAAACATCAAAATGATAGCAGTAAATTCATACCTATCCATAATTACTCTGAATGTAAATGGACTAAATGCACCAATAAACAGACAGTGAGTGGCAGAATGGATTAAAAAACACAGTCTGTCTATGTGCTGCCTACAAGAGACACACCTTAGACTTAGAGACGCAAACTAAAACTCAAAGGATGGAAAAAATATATCAAGCAAACAGCAATCAAAAAAGAGCAGGAGTGGCAATATTAATTTCTGACAAAATGGACTTTAAAGTTAAATCCATCATAAAGGACAAGGAAGGACACTATATAACAATTAAAGGGACAACATACCAGGAGGATATAACCGTATTAAATATTTATGCACCCAATGACAGGACTGCAAGATACATAAAACAAACTCTATCAGCATTGAAAAGCGAGATAGTTTCACAACAATAGCAGAAGACTTCAACACACCACTTTCAGTGAAGGACAGGATATCCAGAAAGAAGCTCAATGAAGGCACGAAAGATCTAAATGCCACAATCAACCTACTTGACCTTATAGAAATATACAGAACACTCCTCCCAACAGCAGCCAAGTACACTTTCTTTTCTAGCGCACATGGAACAGTCTCTAGAATAGACCACCTATTAGGTCATAAAGCAAGCCTTAGCAGAATCCAAAACATTGAAATATTACAAAGCATCTTCTATGACCCTAAGGCCATAAAAGTGAAAATCAATAACAGAAAAAGCAGGGAAAAGAAATCAAACACTTGGAAACCGAACAATACTTTGCTCAAAAAAGACTGGATTATAAAGCACATTAAGGATGAAATAAAGAAATTCATAGAATCCAATGAGAATGAAAACACTTGCTATTAGAACCTTTGGGACACAGCAAAAGCAGTGCTCAGAGGTGAATTTATATCAATATATGAACATGTACAAAAAGGAGAAAGGGCCAAAATCAAAGAATTATTCCTACAACTTGAACAAATAGAAAAAGAGCAACAAAAGAAACCTTTGGCAACAGAAGAAAACAAACAATAAAAATTAGAGCAGAATTAAATGAAATAGAAAACAGAAAAACAGTTGAAAGAATTAACAAGGCCAAAAGCTGCTTCTTAGAAAAAAATTAACAAAATTGATAAGCCATTGGCCAAACTGACAAAAGAAAAACAGGAGAGGAAGCAAATAACCTGAATAAGAAGTGAGATGGACCATATTATAACAGACCTAACTGAAATTAAAAGAATCGTATCAGATTACTATGAAAAATTGTACTGTAACAAATCTGAAAAGCTAGAAGAAGTGAATAAATTCCTAGAAACATACTACCTACCTAAACTAACACAAACAGAGGTAGAACAACTAAATAGACCCATAAGAAAAGGAGAGATTGAAAAGGTAATCAAAAAACTCCCAACAACAACAAAAAAATGCCCTGGCCTAGACGGCTTCACCATAGAGTTCTACCAAACTTTCAGAGAAGGGTTAACACCACTACTAAACAACTAAAGGTATTTCAGAGCATAGAAAAGGATGGAATACTCCGAAACTCATTCTATGAAGCCACCATATCCTCAATACCAAAACCAGGTAAAGACACCACAAAAAAAGAAAATTACAGACCTTTTTTATATCTCTTGTGAACTTAGGTGCAAAAATCCTCAAAAAAACTCTAGACAACAGAATTCAACAACATATCAAAAAATAATTCACCATGACTAAGTGGAATTTTTTTTTTTTTTTTTATGCAGGAGTGGTTCACTAGAGAAACAATTAATGTAATCCATCACATAAATAAAACAAAAGACAAGATTCACATGATTTTATCAATTGTTGCAGAAAAGGCATTTGACAAAGTTCAACACCCATTCATGATAAAAACTCTCAGCAAAATAGGAATAGAAGGAAAATCCCTCAACAGAATAAAGGGCATTTATACAAAGCCAATAGCCAACATCATCCTAAATGGAGAGACTCTGAAAGCATTCCCCTTGAGATGAGGAACCAGACAAAGGTACCCATTATCACCACTCTTATTCAACATTGTGCTGGAGTTCCTAGCCAGAGTAATTATGCTAGATAAAGAAATAAAGGGCATCCAGATTGGTAAGGAAGAAGTAAAAGTATCTCTATTTGCAGATGACATGCTCTTATACACAGGAAGCCCTAAAGAATCCTCAAGAAAACTACTGAAACTATTAGAAGAGTTCAGCAGAGTATCAGTATACAAGATCAACATACAAAAATCAGTTGGATTCCTCTACACCAACAAAAAGAACATCAAAGAGGGAATCGCGAAATCAATACCACTTACAGTAGCCTCCGAGAAGATAAAATACTTAGGACTAAATGTTACCGGAGATGTAGAAGACTTATACAAAGAAAACCACAAAACACTTCTGCAAGAAACCAAAAGGGACATACATAAGTGGAAAAACATACCTTGCTCATGGATAGGAAGACTTAACATTGTAAAAATGTCTATTCTACCAAAAGCAATCTATACATTTAATGCAATTCCGATCCAAATTCCAATGACATTTTTTAACGAGTTGGAGAAACAAATCATCAACTTCATATGGAAGTGAAAGAGCCCCCAGGTAAGTAAAGCATTACTGAAAAAGAAGAACAAAGTGGGAGACCTCAATGCACCTGATTTTAGAGCCTATTATACCACCACAGTAGTCAAAACAGCCTGGTACTGGTACAACAGATAGATAGGTCAATGGAACAGAATTGAGAATCCAGACATAAATGCATCCACATATGAGCAGCTGATATTTGACAAAGACTCCAAACCAGTTAAATGGGGAAAAGACAGTCTTTTTAACAAATGGTGCTGGCATAACTGAATATCTATGTGCAAAAAAATGAAACAAGACCCACACTTCACACCATGCACGAAAACTAACTCAAAATGGATCAAAGACTTAAATATAAAAGACAATAAAGTCGGCGGGGGCCAAGATGGCGGACTAGGTGGACGCTACCGCGGATCCCTCTTGCAACAAAGACTCGGAAAAACAAGGGAATCGATCACATACATAACAATCTACGAACTCTGAACAACAAGCACAGACTTAGAGACGGAAAACGAACAAATACGGGCAGACAGCGACTGTTTTCAGAACTAGGAGCCAGCGCACCAGGCAGGTGACCTTCGGAGCTCGATCAGGGGCAGAGCCCAGGGGGGCAGACGGCACAGAAAGGGGGCCCACCCCTTCCCCCCCCGAACCCATCCCGGGAGGAAGCCTAGCAGGTTGGCGTGGGCGGCGTAGGGGCGCAGCCGGAGGGAGAAGCACCCGGGAGGCAGTGACTGATCTGGGAGGGGGGAGAACAGCATCCCTGCTGGGGTGCCATCCCGCCGGGAGTTAGGCAAGAAGCCGACGGGGCGCGAGCGGGGGGGGGTCAACTATATTTCCCTAAAGTGACCCCAGGGCGGGGCCCACACGTTCGTGTGGGAGGACGCACACCCAGTCCGCGCATGTGGCATGGCACACCAGAGGGAGAAATCCCCGGAAGTGTCTGGTCTCAAAACAGGGAAAGCAGCATCCCAGACGGGCAGCCATTCCGCTGGGATCTGGGCACGCGCGCGCGCGCGCGCGGGCGGGGCATGAGCGCGGGGTCCATTTTTATTACCCTGAATTGACCCAGGGGGCGGGACCACCTGGTCGTGCGAGTGACGCCCTCCCAGTTTGCACGAGAGGTGTGGCACACCGGAAGAAGTCCCCGGGAGGAACTGATTGGTCCCAAAGCGCAGAAAGTAGCGTCCCAGACAGGGTGCCGTCTTGCTGGGGCTTGGGCGCGCGCACGAGCGGGGCGTGAGCGCGGAGTCCATTTTTATTGCCCTGAATTGACCCAGGGGGCGGGCCCACCGGGCCGTGCGGAGGAACTGATTGGTCCCGAAGCGCAGAAAGTAGCGTCCCAGACTGGGTGCCATCCTGCCGGGGCTTGGGCGCACGCACGAGCGGGGCGTGAGCACGGAGTCCATTTTTATTGCCTTGAATTGACCCAGGGGGCGGGCCCACCTGGCCGTGCAGGTGACCCCAAACCAGTTCACGCGAGAGGTGTGACGCTCTGGAAGGAGAAGTCCCGGGGAGGAAGTGACTGGTTCCCAAACAGGGAAAGCAGCGTCTTAACCCGGAAGTCATCCCGCTGGGATTTGGGCGCGCGCACAGGCAGGGCGTGACCGCGGGACCTAATTATAATCGCCTGAATAGACCCTGGGGGCGGGCCCACCGGTTCGTGCGGGAAACGCCCACCCAGTGCCCACGAGCGGTGCCGCGCACCGGAGGAAGTCCCCAGGAGGAATTGACTGGTTTCCGAGCAAGGAAAGCAGTGTCCTAGCCAGGGACCCGTCCAGCCCGGATTTTGGCGAACGGGGGCGGAGCGTGAACGTGGTGTTCAGCTCTATATTCTGTGGTGCTACACTCCTAGCTCTCAGATCCCTCCCCCACCCTCCCCAGGCGACCCCATTAACATCCGAATACCTGGAGCCAGAGAGAGAATTCAGATAGGGATCTGACTGCATTTTTTTTTAGCTGACTACTTGGAAAATCTAGTTTCCCAGTGATGGCTCGGAGACAGCAGTCCATATCAAACCACATAAAGAAACAGACCATGACAGCTTCTCCAACCCCCCAAACAAAAGAATCAAAATCTTTCCCAAATGAAGATACAATCCTGGAATTATCAGATACAGAATATAAAAAACTAATTTACAGAATGCTTAAAGATATCACAAATGAAATTAGGATAAATGCAGAAAAAGCCAAGGAACACACTGATAAAACTGTTGAAGAACTCAAAAAGGTTATTCAAGAACATAGTGGAAAAATTAACAAGTTGCAAGAATCCATAGAGAGACAGCATGTAGAAATCCAAAAGATTAACAATAAAATTACAGAATTTGACAACGCAATAGAAAGTCAGAGGAGCAGACTCGAGCAATTAGAATGTAGACTGGGACTTCTGGAGGACCAGGGAAACAACACCAACATAGCTGAAAAAAAATCAGATAAAAGAATTTAAAAAAATGAAGAAACCCTAAGAATCATGTGGGACTCTATCAAGAAGGATAACTTGCGAGTAATTGGAGTCCCAGAACAGGGAGGGGGGACAGAAAACACAGAGAAAATAGTTGAAGAACTCCTGACACAAAACTTCCCTGACATCATGAAAGAAGAAAGGATATCTATCCAAGATGCTCATCGAACCCCATTTAAGATTGATCCAAAAAGAAAAACACCAAGACATATCATCATCAAACTTGCCAAAACCAAAGACAAACAGAAAATTTTAAAAGCAGCCAGGGAGAAAAGAAAGGTTTCCTTCAAGGGAGAATCAATAAGAATAAGTTCAGACTACTCAGCAGAAACCATGCAGGCAAGAAGGGAATGGCACGACATATACAGAGCACTAAACGAGAAAAACTGCCAACCAAGGATCATATATCCAGCAAAACTCTCTCTGAAATATGAAGGAGAAATTAAGATATTTACAGATAAACACAAGTTTAGAGAATTTGCAAAAACTAAACCAAGACTGCAAGAAATGCTAAAGGAGATTGTTTGGCCAGATGACCAATAATATCAGGTACCAGCACAATACAAGGTCACAAAACAGAACGTCCTGATATCAACGCAACTCAAACAGGGAAATCACAAAAACAAACAAATTAAGACTAATTCTAAAAAATAAATAAATAAACAAAATAATACACACAACAGGAAATCATGGAAATCAATAGATAAACGATCAAAATAAACAAAAAGAGGGACTAAATATAGGAGGCATTGAACTGCCAGATGGAGAGTGATACAAGGCGAAATAGAAGGATACAAGTTAGGTTTTTACTTAGAAAAATAGGGGTAAATAATAAGGTAACCACAAAAAGGAATATCAATCCCATAACTCAAGAAAAAAGCCAAGAAAAACGTAATGACTCAATAAACACAAAGTTAAACATTATGAAAATGAGGATCTCACAAGCTACTAAGAAAAACGTCTCAGCACAAAAAAGCATGTGGAAAAATGAAATGGCCAACAACACACATGAAAAGGCATCAAAATGACAGCACTAAAAACTTACTTATCTATAATTACGCTGAATGTAAATGGACTAAATGCACCAATAAAGAGACAGAGAGTCACGGACTGGATAAAAAAACACGATCCATCTATATGCTGTCTACAAGAGACACACCTTAGACTTAGAGACACAAACAAACTAAAACTCAAAGGATGGAAAAAAATATATCAAGCAAACAATAAGCAAAAAAGAAGAGGAGTAGCAATATTAATTTCTGACAAAATAGACTTTAGACTTAAATCCACCACAAAGGATAAAGAAGGACACTATATAATGATAAAAGGGACAATTGATCAGGAAGACATAACCATATTAAATATTTACGCACCTAATGACAGGGCTGCAAGATACATAAATCAAATTTTAACAGAATTGAAAAGTGAGATAGACACCTCCACATATATAGTAGGAGACTTCAACACACCACTTTCGGAGAAGGACAGGACATCCAGTAAGAAGCTCAATAGAGACACGGAAGACCTACTTACAACAATCAACCAACTTGACCTCATTGACTTATACAGAACTCTCGACCCAACTGCTGCAAAATATACTTTTTTTTCTAGCGCACATGGAACATTCTCTAGAATAGACCACATATTAGGGCATAAAACAAATCTTTCCAGAATCCAAAACATCGAAATATTACAAAGCATCTTCTCAGACCACAAGGCAATGAAGCTAGAAATCAATAACAGAAAAACTAGGGAAAAGAAATCAAATACTTGGAAAATGAACAATACCCTCCTGAAAAAAGACTGGGTTATAGAAGACATCAAGGAGGGAATAAGGAAATTCTTAGAAAGCAACGAGAATGAAAATACTTCCTATCAAAACCTCTGGGACACAGCAAAAGCAGTGCTCAGAGGCCAATTTATATCGATAATTGCACACATACAAAAAGAAGAAAGAGCCAAAATCAGAGAACTGTCCCGACAACTTGAGCAAATAGAAAGTGAGCAACAAAAGAATCCATCAGGCATCAGAAGAAAACAAATAATAAAAATTAGAGCTGAACTAAATGAATTAGAGAACAGAAAAACAATTGAAAGAATTAACAAAGCCAAAAGCTGGTTCTTTGAAAAAATTAACAAAATTGATAAACCATGGGCTAGACTGACTAAAGAAAAACAGGAAAGGAAACAAATAACCCGAATAAGAAACGAGAAGGACCACATCACAACAGAACCAAATGAAATCAAAAGAATCATATCAGATTACTACATAAAATTGTACTCTAACAAATTTGAAAACCTAGAAGAAATGGATAAATTCTTGGAACAATACTACTTACCTAAACTAACACATTCAGAAGTAGAACAACTAAATAGACCCATAACAAAAAAAGAGATTGAAACGGTAATCAAAAAACTCCCAACAAAAAAAAGTCCTGGCCCAGATGGCTTCACTGCAGAGTTCTACCAAACCTTCAGGGAAGACTTAACACCATTACTATTGAAGGTATTTCAAAGTATAGAAAAAGACGGAATACTACCCAACTCATTCTATGAAGCTACCATCTCCCTGATACCAAAACCAGGTAAAGACATTACAAAAAAAGAAAATTTTAGACCTATATCCCTCATGAACATAGATGCAAAAATCCTTAATAAAATTCTAGCCAATAGAATCCAACAACACATCAAAAAAATAATTCACCCTGATCAAGTGGGATTTATACCAGGTATGCAAGGCTGGTTTAATATCAGAAAAACCATTAATGTAATCCATCACATAAATAAAACAAAAGATAAAAACCACATGATCTTATCAATCGATGCAGAAAAGGCATTTGACAAAGTCCAACACCCATTTATGATAAAAACTCTCACCAAAATAGGAATTGAAGGAAAATTCCTCAACATAATAAAGGGCATATATGCAAAGCCGACGGCCAATATCACTCTAAATGGAGAGAACCTGAAAGCATTTCCCTTGAGAACGGGAACCAGACAAGGATGCCCTTTATCACCACTCTTATTCAACATCGTACTTGAAGTCCTAGCCAGAGCAATTAGGCTAGACAAAGAAATAAAGGGTATCCAGATTGGTAAGGAGGAAGTAAAGCTATCACTATTTGCAGATGACATGATCGTATACATGGAAAACCCTAAGAAATCCTCCAGAAAACTACTGAAACTAATAGAAGAGTTTGGAAGAGTCTCAGGATATAAAATAAACATACAAAAATCACTTGGATTCCTCTACATCAACAAAAAGAACACCGAAGAGGAAATAACCAAATCAATACCATTCACAGTAGCCCCCAAGAAGATAAAATACTTAGGAATAAATCTTACCAAGGATGTAAAAGACCTATACAAAGAAAACTATAAAATTCTGCTACAAGAAATTCAAAAGGACACACTTAAATGGAAAAACATACCCTGCTCATGGATAGGAAGACTTAACATAGTAAAAATGTCTATTCTACCAAAAGCCATTTATACATACAACGCACTTTCAATCCAAATACCAATGTCATACTTTAAGGGAATAGAGAAACAAATCACTAATTTCATATGGAAAGGAAAGAACCCCCGGATAAGCAAAACATTACTGAAAAAGAAGAAGAAAGTGGGAGGCCTCACCCTACCTGATTTCAGAACCTATTATATAGCTACAGTAGTCAAAACAGCCTGGTACTGGTACAACAACAGGCACATAGACCAATGGAACAGAATTGAGAATCCAGATATAAATCCATCCATTTATGAGCAGCTGATATTTGACAAAGGACCAGTGTCAGTCAATTGGGGAAATAATAGTCTTTTTAACAAATGGTGCTGGCATACCTGGATATCCATTTGCAAAAGAATGAAACAGGACCCATACCTCACACCGTGCACAAAAACTAACTCCAAGTGGATCAAAGACCTAAACATAAAGACTAAAACGATAAAAATCATGGAAGAAAAAATAGGATCTACCCTAGGAGCCCTAATACAGGGCATAAACAGAATACAAAACATTGCCAAAAATGATGAAGAGAAACCAGATAACTGGGAGCTCCTAAAAATCAAACACCTATGCTCATCTAAAGACTTCACCAAAAGAGTAAAAAGACCACCTACAGACTGGGAAAGAATATTCAGCTATGACATCTCAGACCAGTGCCTGATCTCTAAAATCTACATGATTCTGTCAAAACTCAACCACAAAAAGACAAACAACCCAATCAAGAAGTGGGCAAAGGATATGAACACACATTTCACTAAGGAAGATATTCAGGCAGCCAACAGATACATGAGAAAATGCTCTCGATCATTAGTCATTAGAGAAATGCAAATTAAAACTACGATGAGATTCCATCTGACACCAACTAGACTGGCATTAATTCAAAAAACACAAAATAATAAATGTTGGCGAGGCTGCGGAGAGACTGGAACTCTCATACACTGCTGGTGGGGTTGTAAAATGGTACAACCACTTTGGAAATCCATCTGGCGTTATCTTAAACAGTTAGAAATAGAACTACCATACAACCCAGAAATCCCACTCCTCGGAATATACCCTAAAAATACAAGAGCCTTCACAGAAACAGATATATGCACACCCATGTTTATTGCAGCTCTGTTTACAATAGCAAAAAGCTGGAAGCAACCAAGATGTCCATCAACGGACGAATGGGTAAATAAATTGTGGTATATTCACACAATGGAATACTACGCATCGATAAAGAACAGTGACGAATCTCTGAAACACTTCATAACATGGAGGAATCTAGAAGGCATTATGCTGAGCGAAATGAGTCAGTTGCAAAAGGACAAATATTGTATAAGACCACTATTATAAGATCTTGAGAAATAGAAAAAACGGAAAAGAATACATACTTTTGTGGTTACAAAGGGGGGAGGGAGGGAGGCAGGGAGGGAGAGGGCTTTTTACTGATCAATCTGTAGATGGGAACTGCTTTGGGTGAAGGGAAAGACAACACTCAAAACATGGAAGGTCAGCCTAATTGGACAGAATTAAAAGTAAAGAGGTTTCCGAGATAAAATGAAAGCTTCAAAGGATAGCGAAGCAGGGGCTGGGGTCTGGGGAACTTGGTTTGAGGGGACTTCTAAATCAATGGGCAAAACAATTCTATTATGAAAACACTCTGCATCCCACTTTGAATTGTGGCATCTGGGGTCCTAAATGCCAACAAGCAGCCATCTAAAATACATTAATTGGTCTCAACCCACTGGGAGCAAAGGCAAAGGAAGAACACCAAGGTCACACGACAACTAAGAACCCAAGAGACAGAAAGGGCCACTTGAACCAGAGACCTACAATATCCTGAGACCAGAAGAACTAGTTGGTGCCCGGCCACAATCGATGTCTGCCCTGTCAGGGAACACAACAGACAACTCCTGAGGGAGCAGGAGACCAATGGGATGCAGACCCCAAATTTTCATTAAAAGACCACACCTAATGGTATGATTGCGACTAGAGGAATCCCAGAGACAATGCTCCCCAGAACTTCTGATGGCACAGGACAGGAACCATCCCCGAAGACAAATCATCAGGCATGAAAAGGACTGGTCAGTGGAGGGGAGAGAGATACTGATGAAGAGTGAGCTAATTAAATCAGGTGGACACAGGAGAGTGTGTTGGCAACTCTTGACTGGAGGGGGGATGGGAAGATAGAGAGAGAGGGAAGAAGGTAAAATTGGCACGAAACGAGAGACTGTAAGGGCTGACTCAATAGGGGGAGAGCAAGTGGGGGAAGGCAGTAAGATGTATGTAAACCTACATGTGACAGACTGATTGGAATGGTAAATGTTCACTTGAAGCTTAATAAAAATTTAAAAAAAAAAAAAAAGAAAGCACAACGCCCAGAAAAAAAAAAAAAAGACAATAAAGATCATGGAAGAAAACATAGGGACAATGTTAGGAACCCTAATACATGGCATAAACAGTATATAAAAGATTACTAACAATGCAGAAGAAAAAGTAGATAATAGAGAGCTCCTAAAAATCAAACACCTATGCTCATCCAAAGACCTCACCAAAAGAATAAAAAGATTACCTACAGACTGGGAAAAAGTTTTTAGCTATGACATTTCTGATTGGCGTCTGATCTCTAAAATCTACATGACACTGCAAAACCTCAAATACAAAAACAGAAATAACTCAATTAAAAAATGGGCAAAAGATATGAACAGACACTTCACTAAAGAAGACATTCAGGTAGCTAACATATATGTGAGGAAATGCTCATGATCATTAGCCACTAGAGAAATGTAAATCAAAACTAAAACGAGATTCCATCTCACTCCAGCGAGGCTGGCATTAATCCAAAAAACACTAAACAATCAATGTTGGAGAGGTTGTGTAGAGACTGGAATACTTATACACTGCTGGTGGAATGTAAAATGGTACAACCACTGTGGAAATCGATTTGGTGCTTCCTTAAAAAGCTAGAAATAGAACTACCATACCATCCAGCAACCCCACTCCTTGGAATATATCCTAGAGAAATAAGAGCCTTTACAAGAACAGATATGTGCACACCCATGTTCACTGCAGCACTGTTCATAATAGCAAAAACATGGAAGCAACCAAGATGCCCATCAATGGCTGAATGGCTAAATAAATTATGGTATATTCACACAATGGAATACTATGCATCAATAAAGAACAGTGATGACTCTGTGAAACATTTCATGACATGGAGGACTCTGGAAGGCATTATGGTGAGTGAAATTAGTCAGTTGTAAAAGGACAAATATTATATAAGACCACTATTATAAGAACTCAAGAAATAGTTTAAACAGAGAAGAAAATATTCTTTGATGGCTATGAGGCGGGGGAAGGGAGGGATAGAAGGAGAGGGGTATTCACTAATTAGACAGTAGATAAGAACTCCTTTAGGTGAAGGGAAAGACAACACACAATATAGTAGAGGTCAGCACAACTGGACTCAACCAAAAGTAGATTCCTAAATAAACTGAATGCTTCGAAGGCCAGCATAGCGGGGGCGGGGGTTTGGGGACCATGGTTTCAGGGAACAGCTAAGTCAATTGGCATAATAAAATCTATTAAGAAAACACTCTGCATCCCACTTTGGAGATTGGCATCTGGGGTCTTAAACGCTAGCAAGCAGCCATCTAAGATGCATCAATTGGTCTCAACCCACCTGGAACAAAGGATAATGAAGAACAAGGACACAAGGTAATTATGAGCCCAAGAGACAGAAAGGGCCACATAAATCAGAAACTACATCAGCCTGAGGCCAGAAGAACTAGATGGTGGCCAGCTACAACCAATGACTGCTCTGACAGGGAACACAACAGAGAACCCCTGAGGGAGCGGGAGAGCAGTGGGATGCAGACCCCAAATTCTTGTAAAAAGGCCAGGCTTAAAGGACTGACTAAGACTAAAGGGATTCCAGTGGTTATGGCCCTCAGACTTTCTGTTAGCCCAAGACAGGAACCATTCTCAAAGCCAACTCTTCAGACAGGGATTGGACTGGCCAATAGGAGAGAAAAAGATGCTGGTGAAGAATGAGCTTCTTGGATCAAGTAGACACTTCAGACTATGTTGGCATGTCCTATCTGGAGGGGAGATGAGAGTGCAGAGAGGGTCAGAAGCTGATGGGATGGACACAAAAAGAGAGTGGAGGGAAGGACTGGGCTGTCTCATTAGGGGGAGAGCAATTAGGAGTGTATAGGATGGTGTATATAAGTTTTCTTATGGCAGGCTCACTTGATTTGTAAGCTTTCACTTAAAGCACAATAAAAATTAAAAAAAAAGGAAAAAAGCAGAAGAACTGTACCACAGAATTTTCAAGGAGGAGCTGGTGGATTTGAACTGCCGACCTTTTGGGTCGCAGCCCTAATGGTTAACCACTGTGGCCACCAGAGCTCCAAATATGATGACACATAGTAAAAATATTATCAATTACATAAGGAAATGAATCTTCATAAGATTCAGTAGAAAAATCTTCATAAGATTCAGTAGAAAAATACAGAGACAACCGTCAGAACTTGGATTCTGGTTTACTCTCATGCTTCTGAAATCTAATGATGAGGATAATAAGAAAATTAATCATAACAAGAAAGCTAATAGGGTCAGGTAAACTAGATCCTAACATATAATTACCACGTGGAAAACATTTTGCAAGTCAACAAAAAAATTCAGTTTTTTTTTATTTTTTCACAAATAATAAAAAGGCTTCTGGAGGAGGGGGAGATGCTCTCTACTGTTTTGGACTATGACTTCTTTCTTACTAGTAATATTCAATGGTTTTGAAGACTAGGCTTAATTTCTGTCTGAAATTTTCCATGTAATTTTTATCTCATAGTCTTCAAGCACACACAGAAATACATGAAGCAATCATTGACAGCATTTGTTATGTCAGTAGCTGCATTCTAGAAATGGAAACACAAGAAGACATAGAAAGGGTTACGGATGAGTTTCATGGAGCTGGAATTGTATTAAAAACTGACAGGGTGAAGAAGATTGAAGTTATGTATCTGCCAGTTTTCAGCAAACTCACACACAGTTACAGGACAAAGAGAACTGACTCATCCATTTTGTCAAGGCATTTTATCTCATCTGTCCCACTGACTTTAGGAGATGCTAGGTCTAAGGCCTTCTAGACTGATGGTTTTCTACCTTATTCTTCAGCTGTGTCTTCTGATGCTACTGGAGACTCCTAGCTTTCGACTTGTTGATTCTCATTGAAAGGCTTTCCTCAGATTTCTTTGATAAAATTAATCATGCCCCCATTCTTATGACCTTGAACCTACTACATTTTTCTTCACAGAAAACCTGTGTACTTCTCCTAGGGGCTGAGTATATTTGTTCTCTTGTCAACTGTAGAAATAGAGAAGAGTTGCTTATCATGCTCTTCATACCGTATGCCCTTAAGAACTTGGATGAATTCTAAAATGCTAACCCTATGTTATGGACTGAAGAGTGTCCCCTCAAAATGTGTGTTGTAAATCCTAATCTGTAGTTATAATCCCATTTGGGAATGGATTCTTTGTTATGCTAATGAGGCAGCATTACTGTAGGGCATGTCTGAGTCAGCCTCTTTCCAGATATAAAAAAAGCAGACATAAGCACAGAGAAGCAAGTAGAGATGGGGGAAAAGAAATGCCAAGACACATGAAGATCACTCAGAAGCAGCTCAAAAGAGACAAGGACCTTCCTTCAGAGCTGAGAAAGACAGAAAGCCTTCTCCTAGAGACATCACCCTAAACTTGGCCTTCTGGCCTCCTAAACTGTGAGAACTTTTGTTTGTTAAAGCCACCCATTTGTGACATTTCTATTATAGCAGCACTAGATAACTAAGTCACCCTGTCATTTAGTGTTTATATTAATTTAAACTTGATTATATATTTTTGTAAAAGACATCTGATTTAATACAATAAAGATACTGCTATCATTTTGTTAGGTGCCATTAAGTCAATTTTTAACTCATAGTAACTCCATGTGACAGTGTTTAACTGCCCCATAAGGTTTTCTAGGCTGTAATCTTACAAAAGCAGATTGCAGGTTTTTCTCCCTTGAAGCCACTGGATGAGTTCGATGCCCCAACATTTTGGTTAGCAGTTGTGCATTTAACCATTGACCCATCAGGTCTCCTTATTCCTATAATATGGGCTATAAATCCTGAACTAGAAGGGACATGATATCTGAAAATAACCATCCAATACAGAAAGAATAACACAGGTCTACAAAATGTTAAAGTTAGAAGAGACCCTGGATATCATCTAAGCCTCCTTTGTCCATCATTTCATAAGTAAATAAACTAAGGCTGAAAGGGGCGAAGTGGCTTTCCCAAGGCCAAAAGCTAATTAGAAAGAAGTAGAATCCTGGCTTTTTGGCTGTTAGCACAGATCACTTTCTAGGACACTGTGCTCCCTGAAGCATTTATACTTCAGGAAAAAAAAAAAAAAAGTTCTTAAAAAAAACCCAGAACATGCTTCTTAATGGATAAAGTATGAAGCAAATCTACTGAATTGGGTTAGTGCCTTTTGTCAATGTCTCATTCCAGTTTTGGAAATTAGCTAGATAATTATCCCAACCATAAAATTAAATTCTAATTAATGTCTAATTAGCAGAATTATCTTGATTGGCTGCCTACCCAATGGTCAGATTGCTTTGAGCTGCATGGGCAGAACTATGTTCTTTAACCTCCCCTTATTTTTTTTTTTTTTACCCACCGTAGAAGGTCCTCTTTCCCCCCCTTGAGGATCTGGGTCCAGCTTTATCTTTATTTTAGTCTGGTACCTGCCATGTTTAAAGTGTTATTTTTAGAAATCACTCCTTATCCAGAAACCATTAAGTGACCAACTCTGAGGGAGATGTATTAGCAATAGTCTGAGAGGCCACATTCAAGAAAGCAGACATACTGTAAACAGAATTAATTAGCTGCTCTGAATTTAAAAAAAAAAAATCAAAGTTGATGCCTATTTGCCAAGACACAATTGTTACCAAACCTCATAGGAGCTATTTGTATTTTTACTTACATATACTTATACTTTAAGAAAAGATAGGCATTACTAGGAAAAAATTACAGATTAATAATGACAAAAGATGACATTTTTATACAAATCATTTACATTAATTTTGTGAAAATTTTATGCATTTAAGAATATACATTTTGTGCAATGATGACTATGAAGAATATTCTTTAAGTTTACTTTCATTTCATTTTCTAATATCATCTCCTTGTGACTTTGTCCTCTGGATCTAAAATTTTTTATGCTTCTATTTCTAAAAGATTTACTGGAGAATTTACTGAGTCTAGAAATTCTTCTGTTTTCTGTCCTCAAGTTGAATTAGACCCTATATTGGTTAGTATTTAAATATAATAATTTCTTAAAGTAGACCTTAATTTTGTTTCTGTTACAAATAAATGTCTTAAGCCATGGGAATGTTCAGGGCATGAATTTTATTTCCTTGAAGTTGTTAATAAGTCAAGGACCCTGTTTAGAAATTTCTAAGAGAGATAGATTTTACAATAATATAACCCTAGTTTGGTATAGGGCTTAAATTTAGAGTCGCATGAGACATATAACAATTTGAATATAGTGCTGTTAAAAATGTCATCTTTCTCATAAAGTACATCTTTTCCAGGTGGGTGCAACTTAGGACAGTTTGATATTTATGACAGTTTAGGTCTGAAATGCAGCTGCACATAAAAGTTGAAGCTGTCAAGGAGAAAAAGAAAGTAAGATCTCTAGGAAGTTTCATGCTATTACAGTAATCATATAGAAAACAAACATGAGTTTTATTGTAGTGTCAGAAAAACATCAGGAACTTGTTCAGGAGGAAGAAATTTAATCATTTTAATAGTCAAGAAGGAAGATCGTCCATCCCCTGCCAAGAAATGTACAGATCACTGGGAGAATCTGAGCTTGTCACCCTGGTATCCAACAGCATGAAAGCACAGGGATTTGAGAACATGGACACTGGAGACAGATTCAAATCCTTGCACTACCACTATTAACTATCTGTATGACTTTAGTCAAGTTACCAGATCTCTCTAAGACTTAGTTTTCACATCTCTACAAGGGGAAAAATAGAAGTTTCTCAAAGGTTAATTTAAAGCTTAAAATGAAATGACATGAAGTATTCACCAGAATGTCTGACATGTTCAATACATTTTAACTATTATCACATTAATTTGTACTAATTTATCCAAGTATTATTGATTGCACCAACTGGTCATTTTAAGTTATTTAGTAGTGTATTTTGGACATGTTATCAGGATGGACTAGTCCCTGGAGAAGGACATTGTGCTTGGTAAAGTAGAGGGTCAGCAAAAGAGGAAGACCCTCAATGACGTTTATTGATAGAGTGGCTGCAACAATGGGCTCAAACGTAACAGTGATTGTGAGGATAGTGCAGGACCAGTTAGTGTTTCCTTCTGTTGTACATAGGGTAGCTATGAGTTGGAACTGACTTGACGGCACATAACAACAACAACCAAACCAAACCCAACCCACTGCCATCGAGTTGATTCCGACTCATAGCGACCCTGTAGGACAGAGTAGAACTGCCCCATAGAGTTTCCAAGGAGCACCTGACAGATTTGAACTGCCGACCTCTTGGTTAGTAGCTGCAGCACTTAACCACTATGTCACCAGGGTTTCCACAACAACAACGGTAGTGTTAAAATGGTGACGGTTTAAGTACTTGGGGTCCCTAAGGGACTATAAAAGGAGCCCTGGTGGTGCAGTGGTTAAACACTCAGCTGCTAACCAAAAGATCGTTTGTTTGAACCCACCAGCAGCTGTGGGGGAGAAAGATGTGGCAGTCTTCTTCTGTAAACATTACAACCTTGGAAATCCTGTGAGGTTGTTCTGCTCTGTCCTATAAGGCCACTATGAATCAGAATAGACTTGACAGCAATGGCTTTGGGTTGGGGTTTTTTAGCAGGGACTATATGTCCCTGCTAAAAAAAAAAAAAAAAAAAAAAAATTTTTTATATAATATGTAACTCAAAGATAGTATAAGTGATCTACAGTACAGAAGGAACTGTGAAGAGCTGTGATAATCTGTAGAATATTTTCTTTCAGTAAATCTCCGTAATGAAGCTCTAAACTACTGTACAAAAATGTCTTCTGAGATTGTCACAGCACTAAACTAAAAGAAGGACTGGTTTTCTCCAGAAAGATTTATTTGTATAATATTCATTTTCTTGAGAAAATAGTGTGTTATGACAAGCTTCTTTACACCTTACCTGAAAAAAACCATTACTCAATATAACTATATAAGGGGTATGATTACTAACAATATAAATGATAATAACTTCTTTCATTAATGAACAGATTTATAGTTTCCATGAGACTTCCACATTATTTACTTCATTTGGTACTCAGGACAGATCTTCAATTCCTTCAACTATAAAAAATGAATAAGAGTTTTGCTCAAAGTTACAGGTTGAAAATGACATAATTCAAACCTTCATTTTTTTTCTTTTACTTACAGTCACCTCACGTGTAATTATCCTACTGAACAGATTGGGGGACTGTTGCTTATAAACAAATGGAAAGCAAGAAGTAATAGCAAGCAGGGATATATTATAAAAATATACTATAATAGTACACGTATGTACTCATAAGTTGATTATGACTCATAGCAACCCTATAAGACAAAGTAGAACTGCGCCATAGAGTTTCCAAAGTTGTACTTTTTATGGAAGCAGACTGCCACATTTTTCTCCCTCGAACCACCGACGTTTCAGTTAGCACCTGAGTACTTAACTACTGTGCCACCAGGGCTCCTATATTTATAGTTTTTATATATTTTTTATATATATATATACTTATGATATATATATTTACTCCCATCTTCTGAAAGACAGGATGGTGTTTTTGACAAGTAGATCATCAAGCTGCAGACCCATGGATAACCTGGAAAAAGCAGGCTGCCAATTATGCCTTCTCGCAGCATACAATATTTCTATAACCTTGCTTGAAGAATCTAGAAAGAATATTTTCTCTAGAGGGAGTTTTACAGAATAATTAATAAAAGTCTATTTTGCTAAAGAGATTGTATCTTAAAAATGGTATATGACTATGTAGCACTTTGCCTCGAGGCAGTTCGAAGCATTTTGCCGATGTAGTTAAGAACATACTACTGCCATTTAAATAGCTATCATAACTTTGGATTTCATATCGATATTAATATGTTTTTTTCTATATATCATGAATGGCAGCATTGCAAAGCAAGGAAGGTGAATGGAATGATCAATCTTTTTTTTATACTTATTCATTCACTCAACAAAAATGTTTTGAATGCCTATCATGCTCCCAGCAACATGTTAAGTTTTAGTGATCACAATCAGAATGTACTCAATATTCTGTTCCACCCTGATTAAACACAAAATACCCCTTGGATTGGACAAAGCAACAGAGGCTAGTGGAGTTGCAACTCTTAGATTCAAAAACATGCTTATAAATTTTACTCTGGAAGAAGCACTTTGTTCTTATTTTCTATTCAGTAGAACTTCAAAGTAAATCCAGGAACCATGTGAGACATACATGAACGATAATTCAGAATTAATTTATTTTATGTACCCTCATTTTCTAAAACATAGCTTCCTTCCCACCTCGAATAGTACATCATAAAAAATTTAGAATTAAACAGAACATTGACTCTGAATAAGATGAAGACAAAGTTGGCTCTCTTAAGTAGAATAGCTAAGAGGTTTCATATGCCATCAGATGCTCCTAAAATATTAAGGAACTGTATTCCCAAAACACATGAATGTAATAGAGTTAAGCAAAGGATAGAATTTTTTTTTCCCAGAAAAGATGATTACCGTTTTTTAAGTTGTTGCATGCACTTGAAGGAAAAACATGAACCTTTCATTTAAAAGGCACTCTTTTTCAGTTGGTTCCTATTCTCATGCGTGCTTATATGTCCCCATTTGAGAAGAAAAACTGGATTTGCAACAATGCATAGATGGGAAAGGATATGGAAGAATTATTTGCCAAAGAATAATTTTTGCAGCTCATTGATTACATTAAGGGAAAGAATAGAATCAAGCCTGATTGCAGAATGCTAATGCTAAGAGACTCAAACATCACTTAGGTCAATTCTCTGATATCAGGATTAAGGATACTCAGGTAAAATCATAGTTATTGGCCAAGGACAAAGAAGTAAATGTTGGCTAAATTAGAAATAGGCTACTTTATACCTCAAAATTCATTTTGAAAAAATAATTTTGAAAAAATTAATTTATTCTATGAAGTAACTGCAGCCTGGGGCACCACCAAGATTAAAAAAAAACATAAAATGTCTTAGACAACTTTATTTTATAGAATGGCTTGAGAAAAAAGCAGAGTTCAATTTGAAATGAAAAAATATACATATATATTAATTAGATACATAGACATACTGAATTAAGAAAATAAAAACACTATGCACATTATCCATTTTTATGAATAAAACTTGAAAATTAAATTAGTCTTCTGCTGTATAAATAACATATAGCACCCCAAGTGGCATATAGAAAATATCATCTAAAAATAAAAATATCAACCCTAGATTACTTAAGTGAAAAATAAAATTCCATTTCAGTCTCTTCCTTATGTTGTTGTTGTTAGGTGCCATTGAGCCGGCACCAACTCATAATGATCCTACGTACAGCAGAACAAAACACTGCCCAGTCCTGTACCATCCTCATAATCGTTATTATGTTTGAGCCCATTGTTGCAACCACTGTGTCAATCCATCTTCTTGAGGGTCTTCCTCTTTTGTGATGACCCTCACTTTACCAAGCATGATGTCCTTCTCCAGGGACTGATCCTTCCTGATAACATGTCCATAGTATCTGAGACATAGTCTCACCATTCTTGCTTCTAAGTGGCGTTCTGGCTGTACTTCTAAGATAGATTTGTTCGTTCCTTTGACAGCCCATGGTGTATTCAATATTCTTCACCAACCCCATAATTCAAAGGCATCAATTCTTCAGTCTTCCTTATTCATCGTCCAGTTTTGCATGCATATGAGGTGACAGAAAACACCATGGCTTGAGTCAGGTGCACCTTAGTCCTTAATGTGACATCTTTGCTTTTTAACACATTAAAGAAGTCTTTTGCAGCAGATTTGCCCAATGCAATGAGTCTTTTGATTTCTTGACTGTTGCTTCCATGAGTGTTGAATGTGGATCCATGTAGAATGAAATCCTTGATAACTTCAATCTTTTCTCCAGTTATCATGACATTGCTTATTGGTCCAGTTGTGAGAATTTTTTTCTTTATGTTGAGGTGTAATCTACACTGAAGTCTGTGGCCCTTGATCTTCATTAGTAAGTACTTCAAGTCCTCTTCACTTTCAGCAAACAAAGTTGTGTCATTTGCATAACACAGGTTGTTAATGAGTCTTCCTCCAATCCTGATGCCCTGTTCTTCTTAATATAGTCCAGCTTCTCAGATTATTTGGTAAATTTACAGATTGAATAAATATGGTGATAGGATACAATCCTGACACCTGCCTTTCTTGTCTTTAAACCATGCAGTATCCCTTTTTTAGTATCCCTTTGTTCTGTTCCAATGACTGCCTCCTGATCTATGTACAGGGTACTCAGGAGCACAATTAAGTGTTCTGGAATTCCCATTTTTGCGATTTTATCCATAATTTGCTATGATCTACACAGTCAAATTCCTTTGCATAGTCCATGAAACACAGGTAAACACCTTTCTCATATTTTCTACTTTCAGCCAGCATCCATCTGACATCGGCAATGATATCCCTCATTCCATGTCCTCTTCTGAATCCAGCTTTTAAATTAACCTTCATTGAAATTTTACTTGCATGTGATATTAATGATATTGTTGGATAATTTCTGCATTCAGTTGGATCATTTTTTTTGGAATAGGTATAAACATGGGTCTCTTCCAGTCGGTTGACTAGGTAGCTGTCTTCCAAATTTCTTGGCATAGACGAGTGAGCACTTCCAGTGCTGTATCTATTTTTTAAAACATCCCAATTGGTATTCTGTCAGTTCCTGGAGGCTTGTTTTTTCTCAATGCTTTCAGTGCAGCCTGGACCTCTTCTTCCAGTACTGTTGGTTCCTGATCACATGGTACCTCCTGAAATGTTTGAATATCAACCAATTCTTTTTGGTACAGTGACTTCTTTTATTCCTCCCACCTTCTTTTGATGCTTCCTGTGTCATTTAATATTTTTCCCGTAGAATAATATGCTGCAACTTCAGGCTTGAATTTTGTCTTCAGTTCTTTCAGCTTGAGAAATGCTGAGTATGTTCTTCCCTTTTAGTTTTCTATCTCCAGCTTTTTGAGTATGTCATTATAACACTTTGTCTTCTCAAGCTGTCCTTTGAAATTTTCTATTCAGCTCTTTTAGTTCATCATTTCTCCCATTAGCTTTAGCTACTCTATGTTCAAGAGGAGGTTTAAGAGTCTTTTCTGACATCCGCTTTTGTCTTTTCTTTGTTTCCTGTCTTTTTAATGACCTCTTGCTTTCTTCATGGATGATGTCCTTGATGTAATTCCACAATACTCATCTGATCTTTGGTCATTAGTGTTCAGCATGTCACGTCTATTCTTGAGATGGTCTCTAAATTCAGGTGGGATATATTCAAGGTCATACTTTGGCTCTCCTGGACTTGTTCTAATTTTCTTCAACTTCAACTTGAACTTGCATAAGAGCAATTGATGGTCTGTTTCGCAGTCGGCCCATGACCTCATTGTGACTGATGATACTGAATTTTAGGTCTTCTCTTTCCAAAGATATAGTCGATTTGATTCCTGTCTATTTCATTTGGTGAGGTCCACGTGTACAGTCGCCATTTATGTTGTTGAACAAAGGTATTTGCAATGAAGAAGTCGTTGGTCTTGCAAAATTCTATCATTCGATCTCTGGCATAAGGTGTTCACAGGCTAATTCTTTTCAGAAGTAGACTGCTAGGTTCTTCTTCCTAGTCTGTCTTAGTGTGGAAACTTGGCAGAAACCTGTGTGTCTTGGGTAACCTGGCTGGCATTTGAATACCGGTGGCTTACCTTCCAGCATCACACCAACACGCAAGCCCCCACAGTAAGACAAATTGACAGACGTATGGGAGCTCTTCCTTATAACCCCCTTACCTTAAAACAGAAAAACTGATACATCTTCATTGAAACATGCTTGAAACCATCTTCCCTTTTGATTTAAGCTACAATGAGCAGATTCGTTCCTCTGATCTTGTGAAGTTCAACAGCAAGCTCTCTTTAGAGATTGTTTTCAATATTTTTATACTATACAAGTAGGAAATATCTTTGCAGGAAATTCATAATCCAGCCTATAGAGAAATGTTCTGTAGCTCACACCTGGGAGCAGAAAGCTTCACTATTCTAATTTTGGCCCAGTTACCAACCTCCCCTAAGACTCGGGGCACATTGTGCTATTTTTCCCAGGCTCTGTTTCTTCTTCTAGAAAACTCATTTGCCCTTTCTGAAAATCTCTTTTTATGAGGATCAATTTCACGACATCTAAAAATCCACTTTATAGATGAAAATAATCTGGATTATCTCAAAAAAGAAAGGAAAGCTAAAAAACTGGGAGTATAGCTTCAATCAAGGGCCTAAACTCAGGTAATAGGCTGTTTGACCATTATGTACCCTCTCTTTAACAACTCAGTGGGCCTTCAGGTGAAGGCAGAGTTTGAGTAACTCAAATCAGCAAACGTTTATTAACAAGACAAAGCAAGTGGAGGGAATCACTGGAGATTCACAGTATCACTTTTGATAAACATAATAAACAAGTGTCCATATAAAATATGAGAACAATTATCATCTCCTAACTCAGAAATACTCAAATTTGATAGAGACACATGGCCAAAAAGTTCACTTATGATTATTTGTGATACTGTATTTGTGCTGCCTCATGAATATAACTTTGGAGGACAAAAGCCCTAGTTTGGAATAGGCCCCGGAGTGTACATAGCGCTCAAATCTTGGTTTCTAATACCATTCTCCAACAAAAGGAAGCAAGGTTCCTTGGAGGAATGACTGGGGTAGGAAACATTCAGGATGAGTCTGGAGCATCTTGTGGTACCAGAAGTTGAGGAAGTATCAAAAAATGGACAAAAAAACAGAAACAAAACCTCCCAAAACAAAAACATTGATGACAGTATGTCAAAGGAGCATGGGAGCCAAATGAAAGGGCTGGAACATTTTGAGAGAAAAAAAAATTGAACTTTACCTCAAAGTATAAAATAAATGTCCACAAGTCCACGCTGACATTAATAAATCATTGAATAGATTAATAAATGGAGGAGAAAAGAGAAGTATCCTGTGCAAAAGGCTTCCAAATCACTTATGTAGATACTCCACCTTAAAGACAAAGAGCGTAACTCTCTACTTGCTAAGTGTGGTTTCCACAGAGGAACTCACTTCCAAAGTGTACAGTGTGGAAAGGAGGAAAACAAAGTTATTTTATAGTGGAGAATTCTGACAAACTAACATCAGTGAGGTGATCGAGCTCAATATTAAAAAAACAAAATAAAAAAACCCATTGCTATTGAGTCATTTCTGACTCAGCAACCCTATAGGACAAAGTAGAACTGCACTAAAGAGTTTCCAAGGCTGTAAATCTTTACAGAAACAGATTGCCACATCTTTCTCCCGTAGAGCAGCTGGTGGGTTCAAACTGCCGAAGTTTTGATCGTGTTTTGATAGTATGTACACATGATATGATGGAAGGAAATGTCACTTTACCTCTGTGGTCTTCCTCCTCAAAACTCATAACCTCAGTCTTTTCATGAGAAAAATATCAGACAAATTCTCATAGGAAAACATCCTACAATATACCTGACCAAAAACCCGTTGCCATCAAGTCAATTCCAACTCAAAGGGACACTATAAGGCAGAGTAGAACTGCCTCATAGTGTTTCCAAGGAGCACCTGGTGAATTCGGACTGCCGACTTTTTGTTTAGCAGCCATAGCTCTTAACTACCACACCACCAGGGTTTCCGTATCTGACCAATACTCCTCAAAGCTGTCAAAGTCATCAACACCAAGGAAAAGTCTGAGAAACTGTCACAGCCGAGAAGAGTCTAAGAAGACATGACAAGTAAATGTAACGTGGTGTCCTGGATGAGATCCTGGAACAGAAAAAGTACATTAGGTAAAAACTATGAAAATCTGAATAAACTATGGACTTTCAATAATAATAATAATGTATCAATATTGGCTCATTAACAAATGCACCATGCTAATGTAAGATGGTAACAATAGGGAAAACTGAGTATGAGGGAATATAGAAACTGTCTCCACTATCTCCTCAATTTTTCTGTAAATCTAAAACTGTTCTAAAAAATAGACTATTATTAAAAAAAAAAAAATCAAACAACAAACAAAACCCTAGTGCTCTAGGAGTAGTCTACAAGAAAAGGTGGATAAGCATGGGCCTAAATGCATGTGAAGGGCCAGTAAAACCCACTTAGCATTGCAGAAGATGCATGGAAGACAAATATTTGTGAAGACAAACATTTATACCCACAATTATACATGTTGGCAGGATTTGTGCATTTATTTGTATTTTCTTCCCAGTTCTAAGATATAGATGTAAATTGTTGAGGAGAGCTAGCTGGCATTGGATTAAATCAATAGGTCAAGGTTTTAGTCTGGCACAGCACAAACTTTCAGGTTATATTTCTTCTCCAGGCCTCAATTTTCTGAAAGTATGGCTTTGTGACATTCCCTAAAACTCTAGCATTTCATATCTAAATGACTTGATAGACATTAGCCCTTCTTTGAAAAAATTTCCTTTGGATCTAAATCTGGGAATGTAAAATGGGCATGCCATATGTAAACATGCCTTTTGACTCCTCTTTAAGTTCCTTTCTTATTATATTTCTCTACAGAATACAATTTTGCAACATTTTATACAAGTACTGTAAACATAGCTCACGAAGTAGTGAAACATCATGTAACATTTCAGTAGAAAATAAAGTTTTGTTTAGTAAAGAAATAAAGAAAACAACGTATATTTTATTGATATGTCAGTGAGAATGAAAAGCAATTGAATAGAGAACCAGTTGCCATGTGTTCACCTTAAGCTATATATACTGAAAGAAATGTTTCATTAAGCTTTTTCACTCCAATGAAACTCAGTGCCAGAGCACAGCAGAATACTCTTCATACTCACAGGGGATATATACCAAGACATTTGTGAAAGTCCAAATCAAGAAATTTTAATTTTAAAATATTAGTTCCATAAAATTAAAAATATACATAGATAGAACTGAAAATTTCAAATGGAATTTTCTCTCTTTAATAATCTTTATGCCTAGGATTAAATGCATTTATGAATCTATCAAAATATATTTTATTAAAAGGATTCTACACTATATGAAAATCAATTTTTTTCTCTAGTAACATTAACTGAGTGCTTACTTAAATATGTAAGTTAGTGGTGATGATGAACAATGATGTTGCATTATTTGGACAAAAGATGCTCTATCAGTCAGGGTGTATCAGGATGCTGTAACTGTCAAACTTCGATATATATATATAAGTATATATATGTATATGTATGTATGTATACGCATGTGTGTGTGTGTCCACCACTCATCGGTCAGTTTGTTGTACTATGGTGGCTTGCATGTTGCTGTGATGCTGACTGCTATGCCACTGGTATTTCAAATATCAGCAGGGTCGCTCATGATAGACAAGTTTCAGCAGAGCTCCCTGACTAAGACAGACTGGGAAGAAGGACCTGGTGATCCACTTCTGAAAAAACTGGCCAGTGAAAACCTTATGGAAGCAGCAGAACATGGTCTGATATAGTGGCTGCAGATGAGCTCCTCAGCTTAGAAGGTGCTCAAAATACAACTGCCTCCTCAAAGTAGATTCGACCTTAATGACACGGATGGAGTAAAGCTTTTGGGACCTTCATCTGCTGATGTGGCACACTCAAAATGAGAAGAAACAGCTGTAAGCATCTATTAGTAATCGGAAGATGGAGTGCATGAAGTAGGAATCAAGGAAAATTAAAATTTGTCCAAAATGAAATGGAATGTTTGAAGATTGACATTCTAGGTATTAGTGAGCTGAAATGGACTGGTATTGGCTATTTTGAACCAGGCAATCACATAGGAAATGACAAATTGAAGAGGAACAGGGTCACATTCATCACCAAAAGAACATTTCAAGATCCATCCTGAAATACAACACGGTATTCCATATGCCTACAAGGAAGGCCAGTTAATAACATACCAACCACTAGTGCCAATGATGAAGAAATTAGATTTCTACCGACTTCTGCAGTCTGAAATTGATCAAACATGCAGTCAAGATGCATTGATAACTATTGGTGGTTGGAATGCAAAAGTTGGAAACAAAGAAGAAAGATTAGTAGTTATAAAATATATCCTTGGTTTCTTGTGATAGAACTGACACCAGAGATCACATGATAGAATTTTGCAACAACGATGACTAATTCATTGGAAATACCTTTCTTCAACAATGTAAATGGTGACTATACGTATGGACCTCACTGGGTGGAATACACAGAATCAAATTGACTACACCTGTGGAAGAAGAAAATGGAGAAGCTCAATATCATCAGTCAGAAAAATGCCAGGGGCCAACCGAGGAGCAGGCCATCAATTGCTCATGTGCAAGTTCAGGTTGAAACTGAAGAAAATTCAAAAAAGTTCATGAGAGAGAAGGTATGACCATGAGTATATCCCACCGGATGTAGACATCATTTCAAGAATAAATTTGAGACTTCAAACACTAAAGATTGAAGACCAGATGAGTTCTGGGATGACATCAAGTATATCATATATGAAGAAAGCAAAAGGTCATTAAAAAGACAGAAAAGAAAGAAAAGACCAAAAAGCATATCAGAAGAGACTCTGAAATTCACTCTTGAACATAGGGTAGCTAAAGCAAATGGAAGAAATTATGAAGTAAAAGAACTGAATTGAAGATTTAAATGTGCAGTTCAAGAAGAAAAAGTAAAGTACTATAATAAAATGTGCAAAGACCTGGAGTTAGAAAACCAAAAGTGTAGAACACACTCAGCATTTCTCAAGCCGAGAGAACTGAAGAAAATACTCAAGTCTCGAGCTGCGATATTGAAGGATTGTTTGGGGAAAAGATTGAACAAGGCAGGAAGCATCTAAAGAAGATGGAAGGAATGCAGCGAATCACTGTACCGAAAAGAATTGGTCAACATTCAGCCATTTGAGGAGGTAGTACATGATCAAGAAAGTATGGTACTGAAGGAAGAAGTTCAAGTAAGACAGGGAACAAAGGCCCTGAGATCAGAGGGTGCCTGTTTGAGAAATAGCGAAGAGACTGCTGTGGTTAGAGGAGAAACAAGTAAAAAAGAAATAGACTATACAATCAGAGAGGTAATAGGGGGTTGAGTGTGGAACCTAGAGACTTAGTAAGACAAGGAACAGAGGGACCCCCAAATCTGTAAACAAAGTAACAAGAAATAGGCCAGGGCGCAGAAACAAAGCCATTCCCCAGAACAATGGGGCAGAGTATCTAAAAATAGCCCACAAACTTCTTTAAAGTTGCCTTTCAGAAGCAGCTGGAGAAAACCAGGCCCCGGGACATGCAGAGAACATCTACCTGTGACCACTGTGTGACCTTCCACCAGGGGCAGTGAGGGGCTACACACCCAGCCAGGGAATCGAACCCAGGGAGTGGGAAACTGCTCAGGCGTGACACCCCATAATAAGTCCTGTTACGAATCCCAGAGGCCTCCAGGACAGGAGCCATCTTGGAAAGCTGCTGCGAGCGCACCTTAGTTAACATATCCCCGCCTGTGCCTATGAATAAACATGAGCCTTTTCCCATCCAAGAACTTTTAAAAACCCAGGCCGTCTTTTGTTCTGTGAGATGAGGGTATGCGTTGCTCTAAGCCCTCCTCATCTCCACTTGCAAGCCTCTTCAACAAAGCTTTGCTCGTGTGGAAAACTACGTGGCTTACCTGCTCATTCTTGACCAGTGAGAGGCAAGAACCTTATTCTGGTAACACAAGCTGCACTGGAGGCATTGGCAAAAAGCAAGTCTCCAGGAATTGATGGAATATCAATTGAGATGTTTCAATGAACAGGTGCAATGCTGGAAGCACTCATTCATCTATGGCAAGATAGAAAGGTGATCCAATGGACTGCAGAAATTATTGAACAATATTATTAATTTCGTACCCAAGTAAAATATTGTTGAAGATAATTTAAACACGGTTGCAGCAGTGCATCAACAGGGAGCTGCTGGAAATTTAAGGGATGTCGCTGCTGATGTCAGATGGATCTTGGCTGAAAGCAGAGAATACCAGAAAGATGTTTACCTGTGTTTTATCCCCTATGCAAAGGCATTCCACTGTGTGGATCATAACAAATTATGGATAACATTGCAAAAAACGGGAATTTCAGGACACTTAATTGTGCTCCTGAGGAACGTGTACATAGACCAAGAAGAAGTCCTTTGAACAGAACAAGGGGATACAGTGTGGTTTAAAATCAGGAAAGGTGTGCATCAGGGTTGTATCTTTTCACCATACTTAGTTTGTATGCTGAGTAAATAATTTGAGACGCTGGGCTATAGAACTCAGCATCAGGATTGGAGGAAGACTCAATAACACTACCTTGATGGCTGAAAGTGGAGATGACTTGAATCACTTAATAATGAAGATCAAAGACCACAGCCTTTAGTATGGATTATACCTTAACATATAGAAAACAAAAATCCTTATAGCTGAACCCATAAGCAACACCATGATAAATGGAGAACATATTGAAGTTGTCAAGGAATCATTTTTCTTGAATTCACAATCAATGCCCATGGAAGCAGTCAAGAAATAAAATGATATATTGTATTCGGCAAATTTTTTGCAAAAGGCCTCTTTAAGATGTTAAAATCAAAGATGTCACTTTGATGACTAAGATGCACCTGGCCCAAGTCATTGTATTTTCAGTCCTCTCGTATATATGCAAAAGCTAGAAAATGATTAAGAAAGACTGAAGAAGAGCTGATGCCTTAAATGATGGTATTGATGAAGAATGTTGACTATACAATGGACTGCCAGAAGAATGAACAAATCTGTCTTGGAAGTACAATCAGAATGCTCCTTAGAAGTGAGGATGACGAGACATCTCCTCACATACTTTGGACATGTTATCAGGTGGGACCTGGAGAAGGACACCATGCTCGATATAGTAAAGGGTCGGCAAAAAAGAGGAAGTCTCTTAAGGAGATGGATTGACGCAGTGGCTGCAATAATGGGCTCAAACATAGCAATGATTGTGAAGATGGCACATGACCAGGCAATATTTCATTCTGTTGTATGTAGGGTTGTTATGAGTTGGAACCTACTCAACGGCACCTAACAACAACAACAAGTGTGTGTGTGTGTGTGTATTTGTGGAAGTGTGGGTACATATTTATATATAACTGTATTTGGAAATATAGTAATATTTATATACAGACATATGTGTATCCAACACACATACACACGTTTATTTTAAGGAATTTGCTCATGCAGTTGTGGGGGCCGGCAAGTCTGTAATCTGTAAGGGAGTCTGTTTCATGTGTACTGTGTACATATTCTGTCTAAGAAAACGTTGTCCTTTGTAATTTTGTTCAGCTCAAGAGAAAATATTTCTGCGATAACATGGTAAGCAGAAATGATCCAGTCTGTAACTTCAACTTATAAAAGACAAAATTATTCTCAAAATTTTGAAAGAAAACTTCATCATAAAGGCAATTTCAGTTATAAAACTAGTGCCTTTTTCCATTTTCCTTTGTAAAAACTTTTACATGAATCGATTTTCCATTTAACCACATTTTTTTCTTTATGCATCTTTATGAAAAAGTTCAACTATCTTTTCCTTTTTGACTAAACTTTTTGCTCACACTGCCTGGAGCCATTTGTGAGACATTTTCATCTCCCAGCTTTTCCCATTTCTCCTTTAACGCAAACCAAATGGTTAAAGCTAGGCTGCTTATATTCACATCCAAGCTCTGCCGCTTACTAGCTGTGCGACCTTGAGCAAGTTGCTTAACCACTTCTCTCATTTTTCTCATCTGGAAAATGAATATGAAAATAGAAACTAAGTGAGTTTGAAGAAAGATGAAGTGAGTTAATATTTGTAAAGTAAATGGGTTAATATTTGTAAATTTTTAAAAAACACATTTAACATGTCATCGTTACTAGCCATTGAGTTAATCATGGCGACCCCATTTCACAGAGTAAGGGTGATATAACTGTTTGCCTGTTGAAACAAATAAAGAAATGCTTACATACTTACAGGCATACGTGATCCATAATGGTCAGTCTACATGTTCATTTTATTCATCATTAAATTTCTTTTATCTTGAACAGTACCTGCAATGGAGTAGATGTCTGGGAAATGTCATCTGAACAGACTGAACAGCCACAAATTTAATATTATATTCCTAGATTTCTTTCAAATTTCCACTTTCTGGATAAGAAAATCACTACTTTAGGCTTCTTTACTTTCTCTTTATTTCCACCAATAGAGTACTAGACAATTTCTCTTAGGGAATATGTCTCACGAAGAACAAAGCCGTATTTCTTCAAACGAGTTCACTGTATATGCCTCAGATAGAGAACAACATGTTCGTGTTTACATGAATATGCTGTGTGGTCTTCTGGTCTCAGTTAACACTCCCTGGCTACAGAATGTATGTAATGCAGAGTCATGCTTCAGAAAATGATGTTATCCATGTCCCAAACCTTCGAAACCATGAGCTAATTGTCATAAACACAGATGTTAAACTCACTTATTTTCAAAGGGTACTATTATTCTAGTTTTTAAGCTAGTCCTGATTTTTTTTTACTTTCTAAAAGGAATATATGTTCCTTGTAGTTTTCATGTAGTTTTTTCAAACAGTACAGAAAGTTCAAAAAGGAAGAGTGAAAGAACAGAAATTCTTCCATAATTTTTTCTGTATACTCTATTTTAATATTAAATGTCAATATAGATATGTTATTAACATGCATATATGTGTGTATAGAGATGTATGATTACATATTTTGCATGTATATATCAGCTGATAAAAGCATATGAGAAAACAGGAAGCATGAAATCTGGTCAAATAATAGCTTCTTTCAAAAATACATGGAGCAAGCACAGTTGTAAATGCTCATCCGGGAATGTCTTTAAGGAGAGAAATAGCTTACAGAAATAGATTTAGAACCCAGCATCAAATATAGCAAAACAAGTATTTAACACAGGTGGGAAGAATCTGATTGTCATTGAATTTGTTCTCTCCCTTTCCTCTTGATGTGCCAAGTTTCTGGACAAGTGAGTTACCTTGACCCTCTGTAACAGATGGTTTGCAGCATTTATTTAAGTGAAAATATAACATTTCCTTCCTTGAAGTCAACTCAAAAAAAAAAAAAAAAAAAAAAGAGAGAGAAAGAATTCAGTGATTTTTAAGCAACATGGATGATTGTCTGGCTTTGCAGCTGACTAGCTCAAATCTGGGTTACATGGCCTATCCTAGGCCTCTTCTATTTGGTCAATTTCAGTAAATAAACTCTGTTTAGGGAGAAAAAAAAGTTGGTTAGTGTTAGTGAACAGCCTACCTGCTTGTTGGATTTAATTCTTACTAATTCTTGTTATGAAGACCAGGGAAAAATGCACTTTCACATGTTTTTCCTATTATCAACATTAGTCTTGTATACAGAGGCACTGGTATGCCATTAGGATCTATTGACTGGGCAACTGACCAAAAAGCCAAACCCAGTGCCACTGAGTCCATTCCGACTCATAGCAACCCTATAGGACAGAGTAGAACTGCCCCATAGAGTTTCCAAGGAGTGCCTGGCAGATTCGACCTGCCAACCCTTTGTTTAGCAGCCGTAGCACTTAACCACTACGCCACCAGGGTTTCCTGGGCAACTGAAGGAGAGTATTTTAAACTTGAAGGAATGGTCAGCTGTCCGAATGGCATAGCTGACATATTTCTTAGAGGTGAAAATCCAGTACAGGATGCTTATTTACCTTTGAAAACTCTATGACATCACACTCATGAGAATGTGTAAAATGCTTCCTTTAACTTCTATGTATAATTATAATGATGCACACACCAAAGAATATGAAGAATTGCTGGAGAAAGACATGAATCACTAAAATGATACAGTATAATCAACATAGGGTAAGACTGGTAACAGCAAGAATAGCTAGTGTTTTTGAGTAGAAATCCCTGAATCTGGATCTTGGTTGATCAGAGAGGAAAGGCAGATGTGAGGTATTCAATCAGCCATAAACTTAACTGGCTGGTAGACGTGTGTCAGCCATGTCTCAAACAGGATTGAAGGTCCAAAGTTTGAAGCCAAGACTGGGTGTCCCCTGGGATTGGGTTCAGGGTGGGGAATGGGAAAGTGCACGGGTGGAAGATGTTTAAGATGGAGTTCACTCTTTTTGGATGATGATCAGACCAAAACAAAACTCATTGCCTTCAAGTCGATACCAACTCACAGTCAGACAAAGCTTGATAAATAGCACTCAAATCTAATCTATGTTCGTGAATCAATATAATGATCTCTTTAGGGGCTAGTAAAGTGTATTTGTCTATTTCATCTATCAATGTACTTATCCACTCACTAATTTTAGTTATAATATATACTGAATAACTTCTTTGTGCAGATCCTGGAAATAGGAGAAAACACATTTGAGTTTACAGAAAAAAAAAGTCATTAAAATAACACAAATAAATTATTTGCAATTATTGTATGTGATAGGAAAAAAATAATTGCGGGCTATAAGATAATAAAATAAAAAAAAATTTTTTTTTTTTTTCAGGAATTTAAAGAACCAGAGAGGGCATCTTTGGGGAGGTATCATCTAAATTGAGATCTGGAGATGGAACTAACCAGGCAAAGAGTGGGGAGAACACTTCAGGGAAGAATAACAGATTCACAAGCCCCTGAGTCAGGAAAAGCCTTACAAAATTCTCAGGAAGGACAGAAGGCCCGTCAGGGCTCAGTGTTGTGAATAAGAGAATAATAACACAAGGTGAAGCTAGTGTAGTAGGTCAATCATGAAGGGCCTTGTAGATCTTGTTAAAAATATTGCATCTTATCCTGGGCGCGGGTAAAAATTATGTGAAGTTTTGAGATAAAGAGTGGTGTTACCTGATTTATGCTTTGTGATATCCTCTTGTCGCTCTAAGGGAAAAAGATAGAAGAGATAATTGAAATATTAAGAGTGGAAATGCAATAGCCGTTGTCTAAACAAGAGTTGATGGTGCAAGGATGAGGGCAGCGTCAATGGGAAATGGACCCAAGTAGACAGAATCTGTGGTATGTTAGTGTGCTGGAAGGCCAAGAATGAGATGGGCCTGTGAGCCAGGCTGGACAGCTACAACATTTATAAAAGAAGCTGAAAATTCAGGAGAATCATAAAAAGGCTCCAATTTTTCAGTGACTGACTAGAAGACATGTATAATTAATTTTAAATCCTGCTAAGATCCAAGAAATAATGGAAATACGTGGGCCCTCCATATTGCCAACATCTACACGTGCCAAAAGAACAGCTAGAATCTGTTTAGGTCTTCCTTTTCTTATTGTATGCTGTAGAGTCGATTATTATTATTGTTGTGTGCCATGGAGTCAATTCCAACACATGGCAGCCCTATATAATAGAGTAGAACTGCCCCATAGGGTTTCCTAGGCTGTACTTTTTACGGGAGCAGATTTCAGATCTCTTTCTCATGGAGCAGCTGGTGGATTCGAAAAAAAGACTTTTTGGTTAGCAGCCCAGTGCTTAATTAAACCCTGCATCACCAGGGTTTCTATAACCAAACTAATCAAACCAAACTCAAATTCATTTCTGTTGACTTATAGGGAACTTATAGATTTCCAAGGCTGTAAATCTTCATGGACTCGGACTTACAAATCTTTCTTCTGTGGAGCACCTGGTGAGTTCGAACCTCTGACCTTTAGGTTAGCAGCCAGGTGCTTTAACCACTGCACCACTAGAGTTGAATTTGTACTATTAATAATCTAGTTCATTTAAAACATTGAATCACTGGTAAATTAGAAATTTGTCAGTATGAGAACCTATCCCCATTTATGAGATTGTTTCTTTGGGCAAATTATATATATATATACACATATATATATACACACACTTTGGAAGAAACAAGGGCAAGATAAGGTAGAAAGGATGGCAAGGAGAATCCACTTACACTCACCAAAACAAACAAACACTCTGAGGCAGGGTTGATTCTGACTCATAGCAACTCTATAGGACAAGGTAGACTGACTGATATGGTTTACTAGACTGTAATCTTTAAGACAATGTTCTGCTGCTATTCATAAAGTTTCAACTAGCTAATTTTATTTTATTTTATTTGGAAGTAGATTGCCAGGTCCTTCTTCCTACTCTGTGTTAGTCTGGAAGTTTTGGTGAAACCCATTCACCATGGGTGACCCTGCTGGTATTTGAAATACCAGTGGCATAGCTTCCAGCATCACAGCAACACGTAAGCCACGATAGTATGACAAACTGACAGACAAGTGGTAATGTCACTAAGGACTAAGGCATGCCTGATCCAATCCATGGTATTTTCAATTGCCTCATATGCATGCAAAACCTGGACAATGAATAAGACTAAAGAATTGATGCATGTGAATTATGGTGTTGGTAAAGAATATTGAATACACCATGCACTACCAGAGGAATGAACAAATCTGTCTTGGAAGAAGTATAGCTAGAATGCCCCTTAGAAGCAAGAATGGGGAGATTTCGTTCATCTCACTTACTTTGGACATGTTTTCAGGAATGATCAATCCCTTGGAAAAGTAGAGGGTCAGCAAAAAGGAGAAATACCCTCAGTGATATGGATTGATACAGTGGCTGCAAGAGTGGGCTCAAACATAGCAAGGATTGTGAGGATGGCAACCTTTTGATCTATTATATATAAGGTCACTATGAGTTGAAACTGACTCAATGGCACCTAACTACAATAACAACAAGCTTTATAAGAGCAGACTGCCACATCTTTCTCCCGAGGAATGGCTGATGGGTTCCAACCACCAGCTTTTCAGTTAGCAGTTGAGTGCATAACCACTGCGCCACCAGGACTCCTTCCATTTACACTATATTTAGATAAGATTACTTCAAATACCTGTACCATAGTTAATAGTGAAAAATCTAGATTATTTTTATCAAAAATCAGGACCAAAAAAGGATGCTAGCTATCTCATAGAAATTAACGTTACACCAGGCCTCCTTCTGCAAATATTAGCCAACAAAATTTATAAGAGAGACAACAGTATAAACTTACAAAGGTGGAAAAATACTGATTTTTACTTATTATATCACTGACTAAAAATCCGAAAGAATCAACTAAAGCATTACAAAAAGTAAGAGAATATAACGAAATGACTGGTTAAAATTTAATGGGGAGTTTTTAAAAATATAGAAAAAATATTTTTATATTATTTATTCATATAAACTATGCATCCAAAATGTCAATGTAGCTTTAAAAAATGATTTATTTTTATGTATACCCATTGCCATCAAGTCGATTCCAACTCATAGGGTTTCCAAGGAGCGGCTGGTGAATTCAAACTGCTGATGTTTTGGTTAGCAGCATACACAAAATAAAACATCCATGATATAGTGTTACCTAAAAAATCAAGTATTTTAATATGATTTTACTTTTGGGGAAAAAAAAAGTGCATATAAATAGTAATAAATATAAAAAAAGTAATATATATAGCCTGAAAAGTCAGGTAAAACTCATTAAATTTTTTAACAGTCCCTCTCTCTGGGGAGTGTAATGGAGAGCATGTGTGAGAATTATTATATTTCATGTCATAAACTTATCTATTATTTTATGACAATTTTTTGTATAGAAAATGCTTTAAAAATCAAACTACTATTTATTTTACTTTTGACTTTGTATTGATATAAGCAGTTTTTATTGATAGACAATTATAAATTTTAATTACATTTTAGCCAATATGGAAACACTGGTGGTGTAGTGATTAAGTACTACAGCTGCTAACCAAGAGGTCGGCAGTTTGAATCCTCCAGGCGCTCCTTGGAAACTCTATGCGGCAGTTCTACTCTGTCCTATAGGGTCGCTGTGAGTCGGAATTGACTCGATGGCAGTGGGTTTGGTTTGGTTTTTTAGCCAATATAACATTTTGTGGTACAAAGCAAGGGGGGGGGGATGAGTTTTGTATATTCCATTGACAACTACGTCCATTTATATAAAATTCAGATCCAAATCACTTTTTCCTAAATTTGTTTATTTTACATTTCTCTAGGCATTATAATTTTTGATAAAAGGCAATTATAAGTTTTGATAACATTTAAACAAGTTTTAAATTATTACCAAAATTTAATTAGTTAAATTTATATTTGATAATTGCAAATAATTATCACATGTCTATGTGAAAAGGAAGAGTGAATGAGTATTGCATCTTGGATTCTCTAATACATCCATTTTAAAAATTCAGATCCAGTTCACATATTCCCAAAATTTTAAGAAAAAAATTAATAATTTTGCTGCAATTATTCATGCCATCTTTATAGTCTTTTCCAAATCTATGTTTTAAACCTTTAAAAATAAATTTGTGGAGAAAGGTTCAGCTATCCCAGGAAAGAATATAAAATGAAGTAGAAACAGAAGTGAAGAAATAGTTGAAAAAAAAGAAATAGTTGGTTGCCTCTCTTAATCTTCCCATTTTCATGACAAACTTAAAATGATGTTAATTACCCAAGAAAAAATCAGTTAAAAATTTCTTTGATTTGTCTGTGAGTAAAAGACTGGAACTACTTCAAATAAATGGGGCTAAGTTATAGTTATAACTCTGTTATAGGAGCCTTGGTGGTACAGTGGTTAAGAACTTGGCTGCTAACCAAAAGGTCAGCAGTTTGAATTCATCAGCCACTCCTTGGAAACCTTGCGGAGCAGTTCTACTCTGTCCCATAGAGTCGCCATGAGTCAAAATGGACTAGACGGCAATGGATTTGTTGTTGTTGTTGTTACATTATAATTACCTGGAAACCTTGCTGGCGTAGTGGTTCAGAGCTATGGCTGCTAACCAAAAGGTGGGCAGCTCGAATCCACCAGGTGCTCCTTGGAAACCTTATGGCATAGTTCTACTCTATCCTGTAGGGTTGCTATGAGTCAGAATCAACTTGATGGCAACATGTGTGTTTTTTTGGGTTTTTATAATTACCCATATTAAAATATCAACAAAAATTAAAACTATCAAAATGCTGCCAGGTCATGGTCTGCAAAAATATTTTGATTCATAGGGATATAAACCTCCAACTAAATTACCTTGCTTACATGAACATAATGTAGTGATGCTAATTTCCACTGCCCCTGAATTTGCTTTTTATTTCATTTCTAAATTTCACTGCACTGTTAGTTCAATTGCTCTAGATTCAGAGCAGCTAAAGAATAAAATCCACTTATTTCTATGAAATTGAAGTAGATATTTCAGTTAAAAATTCAGTATTACCTAAATAAATTAATACACTGAAAATTTCACTAGAATTTTATTACTACTATTAGAAATAGTATTTGTAGATTTTAATAAGCATTGGGCATATTATTTCTAAGAAAGCCTATATGTAAGGTGAAAAATTAATTATCAGTTCCACTCAATATTCCACTTTAGATTTTAGAAATTGAATATAGATGTGCATTTGTGTGTATTTTTCATGTATAGTTTTTGAAGATATGCTTGCAAATTTTCCCTAAAGCATTTCTTTTCTAAAGTGAAACAAAACAAAAAGGAACAAAAATCTTAACAGTGGTTTTCAAGGATTTTTAATAGCTAATTTACTCTGTGAAACTATGTTCTTTTACAATTATTTGAAACAATTATCTTAGAATTATTTGATATCACATTGTTTTAGAATATTCTCTTTGGACAGTAAAATTTGCCACTTGGAAGATGTACAAATTACTTGGGAATGCATATTCCCTCATACGTTGTCATAGGCAAAAGAAATTTGCAATGAAGGACATGACAAAAAAACATGTGTCACACTCAAAAATATGTGTATAAAGAGAAAACACCCAGATGGCAACTAGGAAGCTGGGTGTTGTGGAGAGGGAGAAACTCTTTTCTTCTTTATTCAGTTTGGTGAGTTAAACTGAATAAAGTTTTTTGGAACAGAACATTCAGCAGTGAAGAAATGAAAAATGTTCCTTTGAATGAGCTAGTTTTTTTCAACCCAAGAGAAGATGCCGTAAACTGTTGAGCCACTGTCAATGGCTGCTATTTAATCTAATTCGTCTTTTTAATCAGTAGATGATAAGTATCTTCCACAATATGGATTCTTAAGCCAGAGAAGACTGCATAACTACTAGCATATATAGAGAATGGAGGTCTCACAGATCACTGAATTTAGACAATTAATATGATTGGTGAAGGAGAAGAATAAAAGCATACTTTTGATCTAGTTCATACAGAAGAAAAAAGGAGCAAAATTGGACACAATTTTTGAATAATCGTCACACTCTTCAACTCTAATAAAATAATAAATATCATTAAAATGTATCTTGGTCCTTAAAAATAAATATTTTATAAGGGTTAATATTTATTAGTCACCTTATAACAAACAGAATCATGTGTCCCATACTCATGGTGTGATCTTGGGCAAATAAAGTTACCTCTTTTTATTTTCTCTGAACTTGAGTTTCCTTGTTTGTAAAACTGGAAAGAATGGCATTTCTGTTGCTCGGTATGTGATGAATTAATATGATCAAGTATGTGCAAGCTTATACTTAAAATCTTTTCATCACGTTTAACCAGATACTTGATGTACAGATGATGGGAGAAGGGGGAATAAATGGTAATTTGGTTACTTCTGGGAATATCGGGTGATTAAGGAATTAACACATTTTTGTATTCCCTAAAAATGCGACTAAGAGTATTTCTGGGGACTTAGGAAATGGATTTGGGGCATATTAGAACTTCATGTCCAGGCAAAATATCTCTCTAAAAAATCTCCTACACAGTGTTTCTAGAAGCAGGCAGTTATTAGAATAATTTTTTGAGCGCTAGTTCAGAGATTCAAAACAAACTTGCAAATGGAGGAAAATAAAACTTTTCATTCCCACATCATTTATGTCAGAAAAATATTTGGCCCTACTGCTTACATCTAAAATGAGCCCTGGTGGCACAAACAGTTAAGGCTTCAGCTGCTAACTGAAAGACCGGCAGTTTGAAACCAGGCAGAGGCTCCTTGGGACAAAGAGCTGGTGATCTGCTAGCATAAATATCGTTGTTGTTAGGTGCAGTAGACTCATAGTGACGCCATGTACAACAGAACCAAGCACTGTGTAGTCCTGTGCCATCCTCACAATCTTTGTAATGCTCGAGCCCATTGTTGCAGCCACTGTGTCCATCCATCTTGTAGAGGGTCTTCGTCTTCTGTGAAGATCCTCTACCAAGTAAAATAATCTTCTCCAGGGACTGGTCCTTCCTGGTAACATGTCCAAAGTACGTGAGATGAAGTCTCATCCATTCTCGCTTCCAAGGAGCACTCTGGCTGTACTTCTTCCAAAATTTTATTTGATTTGAACCAACAGATTTATTCATTCTTCTGACAGTCCATGGTGTATTCAGTATTCTTTGCCAACACCATTGTCTAGCTTCCGCATGCATATGAGGTGATTGAAAATATTATGGCTTGGGTCAGGCACGCCTTAGCCCTCAAAGTGAGACCTTTGCTTTTCAACACTTTGAAGAGGTCTTTTGCAGCAGACTTGCCCAATGCAATATGTCATTTGGTTTGTTAACTGCTGCTTGCTAGGTGTAAATATCACAGCCTAGGAAGCCCTACAAGGCAGTTCTACTCTGTCACATGGAGTCACTATGAGTCAGAATCAATTCCAGGGCCCCCAACAACAACAACTACATCTAAAACCCAAAAATGAATTTGCTGTTGAAGAAAGTGTCTTTCTATTTTCTTTCACATCTAACCTCGCATATTTTAAACCTTGTATTACTGTTGTTAATTTTGACACATAGTGAAGAAAGTATAGTCAGTACTGTCATGTAAAGCACAGCTCTTTTAAAATCCATGGAGGGGGGAGAGGGGTGCAGGATGCCCTACAGATAAGGCAGCCGAAAAGGACTGACAGTGAAAACTTCAGGAGGGAGCAAGTAAGGACAGTGAAACTAGAAAGGAAACCTGGAAAACAAAGGTCTGATGTGGTCAGAGGCAGCCTGAGCAGAGTAGAGGGAGGGGTAGCATCAGGAGAGAGCAGAAGGCAGAGACAAGTATCAGGTAACTCTTAGAATTACCCTGGCCCCAGTGAAACTTGAGCCCCACTGAGAGAGTGGGTATATTTAAGGTGGTCTAGGGAGCTTTTTTTTTTAGGAAGCTTAAAAAAAAAAGAGGAATTGGATACCAGAAAACATTTTCTGTAATGAGATCTGTGTGTTGGTGGATTCATGCCCTAAGGATTACAATGCAAGCACTGTCACCTGAAACATGCCGAATTAGACAGGAAAACACTCTTATAGCCCCACATCATTTATATTATGGTGAAAATGTGTGAATTCTGTCTCACCTTATGACTCAGTAGCCCACTGAACAGAGGTACTTGAAGTTATTAAATTAGACATGAGACATTATTAGTTGTGTTTGTATAGAGCTGTGTGTGTTTTTAAAGGCTTGATGGCTTCATAGTTACTTTATCTAAATCTAGGGAGCTGTGAACTCAGGATTCCCTCAGATAACGGGGCCATCCAATTAGGCACTTTCGTTACCTGTGTAAAGCACTTTGGTAATTGGTCCTTTATATTGGACCACTTAGGGAATGGAGTAAAAACAGGCTCTAGACACCCTTTGCTGCCTCTTCTAGCCCACTCGTTTTTTGATGCTCTGCATGGTGTGCTGTTACTTTGTGTTAGCTGTCATACTAACACAGGGAACCTTTGTCACTCCCTGCAGCAGAACACTTCATCTTCCCAGCAATGCAGATTTGTGCAGTTTTGCATTAACAACAAGAAGCAGTGTTTGCACACAGACTGATAGTTTTCAAGGAGGAAAGAAATAGAACAAAGCACCTAAGCAGCACTCGATTTTCCTTAGGGAAGTGAACCTACTGTGTTTTATTTTGATAAATGATGCTAATGCAGCTTGGGGACTTTTACAGTTCTGTAATTTTTTGTTTTACTACTCTATGGTTTTCCATTATTTTTTAGGCACTTGTGTGCATTTAAACACAGGTTGTCAAGCAGCCAACGCTCCCTCATCTTTTGTTTTTGGCACAATATATTTAGAAATTGAATGACCAGAGAGATGAAAATTCTCTTTTTTCCCATAGTGCCTCTCATCCTCAGTTTTATTGTTGTAGATGATTCAGTCACACAGTGGGCTGTATCCTTTCCCCAGATTACTAAAACTACAGAATTTGAAACTAATTCCTTTTAGTGTAAGATTCGGCTTTTTTTTTTTTTTTGAGTCAGACTGTGTGCACTAACTTAATGGGAAAAAAAAGGATTTAAAAAGTCATAAAAATTTTTTTTTTTGTAAGCATAGCAGCATAGCTTATCAGTCGTGTTTAATCATGGGAGATGGTATTTCTTGAAACTGTATAGCCTACCAGATTATGTCAGAAAAGATTCATCAGGGCCTATTAGTAAATTAATGCAAGGAGGTGGAATACCTCACATCTGGAAATATTTGTCAACGTGGTCTTGACCCTAAAAGGTAGTTGTCCTATGGGGACTCACAGTTTTCCCAAATCTTGTCCTGTTCACCTTGAAAAGATGGGGAACAAATCAGAGAAAGGTCAGCTTTAACTTGCACTCTGTGCTTAGGGATTATTTCAAGAGTAACCAAGACATGAGGTCCCTTTATTTATTTATTTATTTGTTGTTGTTTGTTTGTTCATTAGTTTCTTTGCTTGCTTGTTACTTCTCTTGGTAAGACAGAAGATGTAACTGACAAGTTATGGCCACACGCAAGAAGCACAACTGACCTCTTATCTGTGTGTGATTATAGTTAACTGAAAACATCAAAACAGTTCAGATATATATAAAGAGTGAAAATTATTCATATTTTCTCTCCCATCTTCTATTCCCAAAAAGGTAAACCACTTGATTTGCAATATATGCTTTAAGAAATGTTTTAAGGCAAACATAAATATTCTAAGTAATACTATGACCGTAATTTAAGTCATATTTAGAGTAATAATCTACTCACCGTTTCTAATACATTCCCTTTATGACCCTGTCAAGTTTTCTCATTCAAAATAGAGATTAGATGATTCTGTTGGCCAATACGTGACCCATGTAAGCAAGTGAATTAAATATAGATGCATTTACTTAGTTTATATGCAGTATTGAGGGTGAGATTGAAAAAGTAGAGTGGATAGAATTGTTTTTGTCTCCATTATGTTATCTAAACCATAGCTTATTTGGTGTAAGATTAGAGTCAGTTTGAAAAATAAGGTAAATATCATATTACAACATTTCACGTTTCATCGAATCAGAGAACAAGACAGAACTTCAGCAATTATGTAGAGCAACCACCTCATTTTACAAATGTGAATGCTGAATTTCAGAGAAGTAAAGAGACTTGCCCAAGGTTATACAAGTAATTAGTGGTAAACCTGGGACCAGAAGACTTAGTCCAGGTCATGTCCAGTCATACATTATTGCCTGGGACCTGTTGATAGTTTTCAAAACCAAGTATCTGGACCATTTTCCTACATATTTGACTTTTAAAGCTTGCTCTTTATCTTTTTTTTTCTCTAAAGGAAAATCCCATAAATTTACTCTGCTTCTTCCGTAACTCCCAGGACCATGTGAAGAATCCAGTTCCTCCTACAATTGAGCTTTGATTGCTGATTAAAAAAAATACTAATAGTAACCAAACCCATTGCTGTTGAGTCAATTCCAACACATAGTGATCCTATAGGACAGAGTAGAACTGCTAAGCCCAAACCCCACTGTGCCACCAGGGTCCTTGATTGTTGATGGGAAAGGTATTTCTACAAATTTTACAAAATTGCATTTTTTTCCCCATGTGCTAAGTCTGTTGTTGGCATGCTGGTATTGGCTCATTCTAATCCTACACTTGTCTCTCAGCTTTATTATTCCAACAACTCCCCTTTGTCCCGTTGTTAAAATAGCACATAAATATAACCCACAGATTACATATAATTCATTTCTTCACAAATTCAAAGGATTTAACTAGTTTCAAACACTTTTGTTATCTAATATTTGCCAGGCATCAGAACTATGTTATTATAGGAAATGTAATCCTACTTGATATCTGTTTTCTTAAGGCCTCCATGTGTTTCTGCCTACAGATATGGGATGAAGTTGCCTTTTTTATATAAACAGTCTTCAGCACTTACATGGTAATACTCGGTATCAGTCACAAGAAGGAAAACTAAGAATTCACAAAAGGTTCCAGAATGTTCTGACAGCATTTAAAATTATTAAAGATTTCCTCTCCAACAGTTGGACTTGGGGTGACATTATTGGTCTGAAGTCACTTGAATAGGGAGCATGGTAAAATATTGTTCTTCTGAATAAGACCTGGGCATTTTGTTTCTCACAATGTTAAAAGATCTACTCTAAAAAGCCTGGGTAAAAAGGGCATCTATATTTTATTATTGTCTGTCACAGACTATTCCTTCCAGGCCTGGCTGTATTTTTGTACGATTTGCTGACAAATGACTCAAGCCTGAAGAGTAAGGAAGAAAAATGGGATGCAAATCTGTTTATTTTATCTTTTACCTTTAAATAAACCAAAATAACGCCTTGCTGTCGCGCCAATTCCAACTCGTAGTGACCCTATAGGACAGAGTAGAACTGCCCCACAGGGTTTCCAAGGAGTGGCTGGTGGACTCGAACTGCAGACCTTTTGGCTAGCAGCCAAGCTCTTAACTCTCTTTTAGCCACAAGGGCTCCTTGCCTTTAAATAGGAATATTTTATTCACATGTAATATTATAGCTGACACTTTTGAGGCAACTACAGACACCAAGCTCTTTTCCAGCCAATTACGCCAAATTGCCAGTAACTTGACACCAGTGTTCTTGCCCCTCTTAATTTTAATTCCTCAGTTTTGCATCCTGATTCGCTGTAAGTGCTTTTGATGCCTTACATCTAGGCAGTGAGTTTGAATTCTCTTATGAATTAGTAAAAAGTAAGGATCACTCACCTCTCCCCCTACATGCAGAGATCATTTTGAGTTTCTAATTGCAGATGAGAAACTTGCTCTCCCAGCCCTAGTTCCAAGGAACACAATTGATTTAATCCTCTGTTGGCATAATCCTTAAGAGCTCCAGCTGCTAACCAAAACGTCAGAAGTTTGAATCCACCAAGCTGCTCCTCGGAAACCCTATGGGGCAGTTTCACTGAATCCTATAGGGTTTCTATGAGTCAGAATCAACTCCATGGCAATGGGTTTGGTTTTGGTTTACGAGAAGGGAATTTGGATAGTGAGCTTTCTTCAGAAACTACTGTTTTTGTCCCCTTGGCCCCAGCACTAATCATGCCACAACAAATTCAAGTTGCTGATAATCATGCTTAGAACAATCTGGAGGGTAAGGTAAAAACAAAACAGACAAAAAAAACCTGAACCATTTAACACAAACCATGATTACAAAACATTTGGATTCACTTTTTATTTTATTTTTCTCAGCTTATTGTGCATTTTAATAGTATATACAAAATAGAGAGTTAAAATATTTACTGGCTTCATTTTCACTAAGAAAATAATAATTTTGGAACAAAGTTTATGAACTCAAATTTACAATTTTAATTTCCTGGAAAGTATATCTGTTTTAACATAGAGCAGTATCTGTGAAAACTGCTGAGTAAGAAAAGTGTCAACCTTGATATGCAGGGATTCTTCAAGGTATAAGAGATTAGAGACAGCTGTGAAGTGCTTGGAGCTGTGATGGAAGTTGAAAGGAGAACCTCAAGAATCCACATATACATGAAATAAATGTGGCTCTAAAAAAAAAAGAAAGGCATAGAGCAAGATAATAAATCTGAGTAACAGAAGGCACCATGTTGCTGCCCTTTCTGTGAGCTCAATTCCTCCATAAAAACAAACGACCAAGAAAAAACAAAAACAACGTTGCCGTCGAGTTGATTCTGACTCATAGAGACCCTATAGGACATAGTAGAACTACCTCATAGTGTTTCCAAGGCTGTAATCTTTATGGCAGCAGACTGCCACATCTTTCTCCCACATAGCCACTGATGTGTTTGAACCAACAACATTTCGATTAGCAGCCAAGCGCTTTAACCATTGTACCACCAGCGTTCCTCGATTCCTCTGTAGTAATGAAAAAAACAAGATATGAAAGTTCAAATCATTTTTCCTTTCTATTCTCCTTTCCCCTTTTCTTCTTCAAATATAAATTATGAATTGGTTTATAAGGTAATTTTCTCCAAGATCTGTTGGGAATAGTCATGAGAATCTGAGCATATCAGACTGAGAAGAATAGCTGAGGTAGGTACTAACTTAAGTGATTTGTGAAGAAAAACAGCAAGCCAAAACAAAAAAACCCAAACCCATTGCCATCAAGTTGATTCCAACTCATAGCGACCATATAGGACAGAGTAGAACTTCCCCACAGAGTTTCCAAGGAGCACCTGGTGGATTCAAATTGCCAACCTTTTGATTAGCAGCCATAGCTCTTAACCACTGCACCACAAAGGTAGGTGGAAAAAGTATACCATTCATTCTTACTCATGCAAAAGTATTTCAAGATAGTAAAAGTTGTCCCTTATTCCAAGGAACTTGTCATCTCAAAGAAATAAAGGTTCAGATAACCAAGGTCTGTGATAGAGAGATGTACTGGTTATAGGAATGACACAGAGGAGAGATCAAGTTTTCTTGAGTGAATCAGAGAATGCTTTGATTAAATAAAACAAAAGTCCTCTTGGTATACATTAAATGAGAGTGGAGAAGTAAAGGAAAATAAATAATCTCTTCTTGCAGGAGCACCCACAAAAGGAACATTGTAATGGACAATGCATAAGATCTTGAGAGCTTTATTATTTATGCAAAGTGGATTCAGAAAGGAGAGGGAAGTGAGGTAAGACCGAAGTGGTAGCCGGGGTCAGGTAATAAAGGACCTTGGTAATATATTAAAAGTTGAGAATTTATCTTAGGATTAATGGGAAGCAGTTCATAATTTTAAGCAAGTGGGTCAAAATTATGTATTTGGATGCCTTGCAGAGCCCAGATTGGTAGATATAAGATTAGATCTTTTCGGTTGAAATAGTACCATTCTTAATGTGCTATACAATTTTGAAGTGAAAGGAGATGGTGCTTTTAATCAGGGTAATGGTTTGGAGATAAGTGGACAGAGAAACACACAATTAGAGTTAGTATTGATTAGTATTGATTGCTGATTGGTCAGAAGTGGGAGGCTAGGAGAGTTAAGAATCAAATGTAATATCTAGCATTCTTGACTAAAAAACTGAATGACTGGTGGACTAATGCTCTGAAACACAAATAATGGTAAGAGGATGGGTTTAGCAGAGAAGATGGTGTGTTCAATTTTGAACATGTGAGCAAGGTACTTACAACATAAGTGACAATAGATAAAGATATCTTGTAGGCAGTTAGCACTCAAAAGAGAGAGACATCTAGGCTGGAGGTAAATATTTGTCAGTCATCAGCATATAGATAGCTCCAAAGTTCTGGGAGGAAATCCAAATGCCCACAAAGGGAATGTGAAATAAGAAGAGAACACTGCAGATAAAGTCAACTTTTAGAAGGCAAGGATGAACCATTGGAGAAGATTTCTAGAAGTAATAGTCATGTCAGTCTGGAAGATGCCATTACATTTTATTTTATGGACCTTTTAACCATCTTTCTCATCATTAAAAACAGGTCATACGATTTTCATTCTCATCTGTTCAATTATGATGAAACTAGGACAGGAATAAACATAAATTATAAGAAGAATTTGCACTCAAATATCATGTTAGGGGCTCAGGATATAAATTATACCTCCCTGAGCTTAAAGACTGAATTTGGTTACTCAGAAAACAGCCTCAAGTTGTTTTTCATCTTATTTTTTCTCCCTTTTTCTTAAACAGATTAACGTGGATATGAGAAAAAAATTGAAGATAATTGATATCAGTGCAGCAGAGACAGAAAAGTTTTACTCTTTTCAACGTGCTCTGTCTCACTAGTTCTGATAACAGATTAAGTTACACAAAGAGATTCAAAATCCTGAAAGAGAAGAGATAGAACAATAAGAACGGAAGAATAAGATCTAGGTGAGTAATTATATCAGGTCTTTTATGGAATCTAAATTGTGCTTATACTACCCATAAAACCCGTTGCTGTTGAGTCAATTCTGACTCATAGCGACCCAATAGGACAGAGTAGAACCGCCCCATAGAGTTTCCAAGGAGCACCTGGCGGATTTGAACTGCCGACCTTTAGGTTAGCAACGGTAGCACATAATCCAGGGTTTATACTAGGATTCGAATATGGAAACTACAGGGCCATCTTGAAAAATAACTCATCCCTAAGGTTGAAAGAGAGAACCCTGGTGGTGTAGTGGTTAAGTGCTACAGCTGCTAACCAAAAGGTTGGCAGTTCAAATCCACCAGGTGCTCCTTGGAAACTCTATGGGGCAGTTCTACTCTGTCCTATAGGGTCACTATGAGTTGGAATTGACTTGATGGTAAAGTTTTTGTTTTTAATGTAGAGTCAGGTATTTATGTTTGGTCGCATAACAGTGTTTAGTACTAATTGCAAGGAGTTTCATAAACACAAAGCTTATCACTCTGAACCTTTAACTCAACACTGTGGACTGCTGTTTATGTAATAAAGGAAAAAAAAACCCAAAAAACAAAAAACACGTTGCTAATGAGTCAATTCTGACTCATAGCAACCCTATAGAACAGAGTAGAACCACCCCATAGGGTTTTGAAAGAGACGCTGGTGTATCTGAATTGCTGACCTTTTGGTTGGGCCCTGAATTCTTAACCACTGTGCCACCAGGGCTCCATAATAAGGAAGGGGACTGCAAATAAGAACATGAAAAGAAATCTGTAAGCATTAGAAATACAGGAAGCATGATTTTAGTATGTGTAAAATGAGTGCAATCGAAAAGAACAGAGAGAAGAATTCTCATTTCAACTAAGAGCATGGTGTAGCAATTCTACAGAATACCACTTTGGTGGATATGGTTAGACAAGGCAGCATGGTAGAGATTCCTTTGCATCTCAGGGCCATCCCCCCTTTATACTTGTCAGCAGGATGCCTATATATATTTTTATTGGAACTATGATTAACCTATATCAGTCAGTATTATTTTGCTACCAAGTAGTTTAACATGGCATGTGATCCAGCTCTAGCCCATGTGATATAAAGAAAACTCTGGTTGGACTCACAGGAAAGAGTTTTCTCTGTCATAAAGCAAGGAGAAGCTCCTTTTTGTCTGAGTGCCTCCTTCCTTTTCTAATCATTTAGAATATTGTAATGTGAGGTGCTCTAGCAGTCATTCTATGACCATGAGGAGCAATATTTTAACATTTAACGTTTTTGTAGAGGAAGAAAAAAAAACTGGGTTTTAATGATAGCAATTGATTGACCACCCAACTTCTTGACATATGAGATAATCCGGTATCTCTATTTCAGCCATTGTAAAACAAGTATTCTGTTACTTGTAGTGAAAAGCATTTCTAACTAATATATGGTAACAAAACTAGAGAACCCCAAGTAGCTTTACAGCCATCAGTAGTCTGGGCAACAGATGCTGTTTTAGGAAGCAAAGCCAGGATAGAGGAGGATGTCACATGATAAAAGAGAAGAGTCTATTTGTGAAAATAACCAAGACACCCTCCAGGTATTTTTGATTTTGTGTAGGGTTTTCAAAAGTTAGGTTTGAAAGTCTGTTTGACCTTCTAGGCAAAAGCAAAACATGTATATATTCCGTTTGCTGTTACTGTGATGTGATTTATCTCCTGACTATTGAAGTATAGACAAACTAAAGTTATGAATTGAATGGATGAAAATTACAGTTAGCTGTTAACTAAATTAGGCATTAATTAGACTATGAGAAGAAAATAACACCTAAAAACCTAATGACTGCCATATAATAACTGCTCCTTAAGTGTCTATTCTACCACCCATCTGTTTGTTGTACTGTGGAAGTTTGCAGGTTGCTATGGTGCTGACATCTCTGCCACCAACATTTTCAAATACCATCAGGTCACCCATGATAGGGTCCAGTGGAGCTTCCAGACTAAGACAGACTGGGAGGTATGATCTATTTCCAAAAATTAGGCAATGAAAACTCTATGGCTCACAATAGAAAATTGTCCGACTCACTTGCCTTGGAAGTATTATTAGAAAGGGATCAGTTGCTAGAGGGGGGCATAGAGTTTGGTGAACCAGAGGCCAATGACAGTGTGGGAGACCTTCTGTGAGATGGATTGGCACAACAGCAGCAACAATAATCTCTGACATGCTGGTCACTATGAAGATGACACAGGACCAGACAACATTTCATTCTTTTGTACAGTCAGAGTCAACTTGACAGTAGCTAACTGCAACAACAACAAAAATAAGCGTCTGCTTGGGGGCAGAGCTGGTTCAGTGTTAGAATTCTTCTTTACCATGTGGGACACCAGGGAATTGATTTCCAGCCAATGCACCTAGTGCATAGCCACCACTCATTTATCAGTGGAGGCTTGCATGTTGCTATAATGTTGAACAGGTTTCAGTGGAGATTCCAGACTAAAACAGGCTAGGAAGAAAAGCCTGGTCGTCTACTTCCAATAATCAACCAGTGAAAACCCTATGAATCACAACAGGTCCAATCTGCAAACAATCATGGGGATGGTGCATTACTGGGCAGCGATTAGTTCTGTTGTTCATGGGTCACCATGAGTTGGGGGCCAACTTGATGGCAGCTAACAACAAGTGTTTGTTAAATATAACTACAGCCTCAGGGCCCATGTTTCTTGAAGAAGATACCCCTAATAATTGGGTCTCACCACCCCCAAAGAAAAAAAAGATTACCTATAATTGTTCCTCAAATGTTAGTAATATCGTAATTTCTTTCTTGCTCACTATTTAAATTCTATCCCAAGATGGGATTCTGAGACTAGATTCAGGCAAATAATAACTTATTTAAAAATGCAGGTAGCTTTGATAGAGAAGTGTGGAAGTTGTCCTGGAAGGGAAGGCAGTCAATAAAGTGTACTCTTTCAAGCCACCTACCACTGTGAGGTCCTGGAGCTTAAATCCATGAAAAAATTGTGGAAAATGTACAAACACTTGCCTCAAAATTATCCCACCCAAGAATAGAGGGTATCATTGGTTGGTCAACACTTGGGAGAAGGGTAGAGAGTGCTGGGGGTGGGGGGAGAGAACCTCAGGTATGGATAAAGATATTGATAATTATCAATGGGCCTGGGAGATCTGGGGGTGGGAGGGAGGCACTGCAACCTCTGCTACAAATAAATTTTAATTATATTCTGCTCCAGCAGTTTCTGCTGCTCTTTCTCACTTTTCAGGAAATGTGTGGCGCATTTGGACAGAGACGGAGGTGGGGTGGATACAGAGATGAACAAAAATGAGTGAATGCATTCTTGCCGAATGTACCTACCCTACCGTTCCTTTGTCTTTCTTCTTGGCAGATTAACCTAGCTAGCATGAGTGATGTGCCTGGGACACTTCCCGTGCAATTCTCTGACAGAGCATGTGGTTTATTGCCTTCACATTCCCCCTTTGGTTTTTTTTTCAGCCAGTGGAGACCCTATGTCCCTGGCCCCCAGGTACCTAATGCCCTCATACTGCTCTCTGGTTGCGTAGGGATATATATATATATATATACACATATATATATATATATATATACATATATATATATATTTTTTTTTTTTTTTACAGGTCTGACACTCTTAGATATTCCCAGTGTCCTAAAATTATCTGTTTTGTGCCTCCTTCCCTCCTACCAGATAGTCTATTCTATCAGGGTTCTCAGTTAAGAAACAGTGGAATGTGTTGATAACACAGTTCACATAAAGAGGCACCTACATTAACTCCAAAGCAATTATTCTCTCAGACGGTATGAGAGCAGAGTGAGAAGCCAGGAGAGGGGCTATTTGGGAGAACAGAAATTATTCCATCACCTCTCAAAACATCTCATCAAGCCTGGAATTCATATGCTCATATCTAATTCTATCTAGGCCCCTCTCCTGGTCTTTGAAAATGGCCTAGACTAGAATTTCAGGGTGTAAAATGCAGGCTTTCTGGTCTAGAACAATCTGTGCAATGCCATTTAGCTAATTTATTTCTTTGTGAAATATGATTATACTCCAGCAGTGCACCTTGGTGAAACTAGGCCTTTAAAAATGTTAATTCTTCATTTAAAAACCATCTCCCATACCCCAGTTTGCCTGACAGTGTAGTTCCCTGGGAGGACTAACAAATTCTGGGCTTGAGTCTTGCCTCACCTGCTTGGAGTGCATTGTTCTCAGGAATTTAACCCTCATTTTTCCATTCTCTTCTGAAAAGGGACAAGGGAACATTTCTCTCTTTGCAATTTTCAGGGCTCTCAGTGAGGGATGACAACTGAAACTACTCTGACTCTTTTTCCACAACCTCTGCCATCTTCTTGCTTACATCGTGTTTCTCCTCCACAAAGACAATATCCTATCTTTTCACTGGAAATATTTACTATCTTTTTTTTTTTTTTTTAAAAAAAAGAATGTATGGAAAGAGGAGGTCCTTTTATAAATTTAAAATAATAATAATAACAAATTCAAAGAACATTACGTCTTCCTCCCTTTTCCATCACTAGCCTACATTACCTACCCTTCTAGGATGTCCCTACACACCACTCCAAAATTTATTTATGTTGCAAAAAATGTTATCTGTCAGTACTTTCTAGGCTCTGGCTTTCTCAGCTCATGGTTGAATAGCACAAAGAAGAAACCATCATTGTTTGTAGGCACTTGGGAGTTAGGCCTAAGACATTCCTTTTACTACATTTTAAATGGCTTTGCCCCCAAGTGCCCATCAGTTTGTCGTACTGTGGGGGCTTGCGTGTTGCTGTGATGCTGGAAGCTATGCCACCGGTATTCAGATACCAGCAGGGTCACCCATGGACGACAGGTTTCAGCTGAGCTTCCAGACTAAGACAGACTAGGAAGAAGGACCCAGCAGTCTATTTCTGAAAAGTATTAGCCACTGAAAACCTTATGAATAGCAGTGGAACATTGTCTGATATAGTTCTGGAAGATGAGCCCCCCAGGTTGGAAGGCACTCAAAAGATGACTGGGGAAGAGCTGCCTCCTCAAAGTAGAGATGACCTTAATGACTTGGAAGGAGTAAAGCTTTTGGGACCTTCATTTGCTGATGTGGTGTGACTCAAAATGAGAAGAAACAGCTGCAAACACCCATTAATAATTGGAACTTGGAATGTACAAAGTATGAATCTAGGAAAATTAGAAATCTTCAAAAATGAAATGGAATGCATAAAAATAAATATCCTAGGCATTAGTGAACTGAAATGGACTGGTATTGGCCGTTTTGAATCGGACAATCATATAGTCTACTATGCTGGGAATGACAACTTGAAGAGGAATGGTGTTGCATTCATTGTCAAAAAGAACATTTCGGTGGGGCCAAGATGGCTGACTAGGTAGAAGCTACCACTGATCCCTCTTGTGAAAAACACTTGGAAAAACAAGTTAATCGATCACATACATGACAATATATGAACCCTGACCATCAAACACAGAAATAAAGAGTTGACACGAGTGACAGGGGAGTGAAAAGCCATGCCCTGAAGCAGCTACCGCTTCTGGAACTGACGTCCCGCACCACAGCCTTGAGCCCTCGCGGTTCCCTGGTGTCAGAGTGGTGGGGCTGATTGCAGCTTACTGAGATGGGGCAAGCATGGGACACAGCCCTAACCCCTAACTCCCTGGAGTAACCTCAGTAGAGACTCAGCCAGTGCAAGAAGGCTGCAGGCTGATGTGGCTGACAAGAGAACAAGCAACCACGGAGAAGCAGTGACTGTTTTCGGAGCCTGGAGCCAGCGTCACAGTCACAAAACCTTGGCGTCAGGCTTTGAACTAAACACAGAGGAGCTGAGCACAGTTTCCTGAAATGGCACAAGCACAGGTCGCAGCCCTAGTCCCCTGAAGTAACATCGGGGGAAACCCAGCCAGTGCACGCAGGCTGCACAAAGACGTGGCTGACAGGAGGAGAAATCACCCGGAAGCAGCAACTGGTTTTGGAGCCTGGGGTGCAGTGTCCCAGCCAGAAAACATTGGCACTGGGCTTTAGACTAGAAGCAGAGGAGCTGATCATGCCTTCCTGAGATGGCGCAAGCTCCGGACGCAGGCCTGAGCCTGGGGGGCAATCTCAACCCAGCCAGGCACACATGCTACATGCCCCTCTGGAATCTCAGATAAAACAGTCATCACCAAGCAAGATAAGTAACTTTGTCTATATTGGCACATGCTACTCTCTCCTATCTATCTGATTCCTCCCCTCCCTGCCCCAGGCGGCTTCACTAACATTGGGATTTTTTGGGCAAGGGAGTGAAGTGCTCTGTGGGTTTTTTTTTTTCTAACCCATTCTCCTGGCCTCAGAGAAGCAGCAACTAAAAACCCAGGGGTGAAAAAATCCTTCCCTGAATTCCCTAAACTGGAAAAAAAATACAGAGCCAGCTCCAGCCAAGCATATAAGGTCCACAGTCTTTGGCTTTCAGCCATACAGGAAGCAAGGTGGCTATTATAATGCAAAGGCAATCCTGATAGAGATCTGACTGTAATTGTTTTAGCGGAGCAGTGGAAAGACAAGTTTTCCAGGTCTGATACCTCTCTACCTATTAAACAGAGCCCTGACTGATCCACAGTGGGGAACTGAGGGCTGAAGCTCCACCCAAACCACTTAGCCACCTGCCAAAGGGGACTGAGGATAGTGACACCTACCAGTCTTTAGAGGTACAAGCACTGGGTGCCTAAGGTACAGCTGCAGAGCCCACCCACCAAAGTGCTCTAGGAAAACAGACACATCTACCTCACTGGCTGTCAGCACCCTGCCCTGCCCACCAGAGTGTGACCCCCCTGCCACTACTAGAATCTGGTGCATACAACTACCACCACTACTCCTCTAAGTTAATAGGTGACAGTCTACACCACACACTTGGTGACCCAAAATCAGAATACCTAAGCTGATTCTATTCAAGAATAGTGAGTGCACTCTTAGGCTTATGTATCTGGTAAAAGCTCAAACCAGCTGGTAATAGGACAGAAGTGATTCAAAGGCTACAACAATCAAGACAGCACAATCTAGTAGCCCATCTGGGTATATTGAAATAGGACCAAACAAGAAGATAAGAATCAGTGAGCAAATATAAAATAAATCATTACAATATCTTATAGATGTCTTGGAGACAGCAGTTGATATGAAATCTCATAAAGAAGCAGACCATGATTGCTTCTACAACTCCCCAAATTAAAGAATCAAAATCTTCCCCAAATGAAGATACAATCCTGGAATTGCCAGATGCTGAATATAAAAAAACTGATATACAGAATGCTTCAAGACATCAGGGATGACCTCAGAAATGAAATAAGGCAATCTACGGAAAAGCCAAGGAACACGCTGATAAAGCAGTTGAAGAAATCCAAAAGATTATTCAAGAACATAGTGGAAAAATTAATAAGCTGCAAGAATCCATAGAGGGACAGCATTCAGAAATCCGAAAGATTAACAGTAAAATTACAGAATTAGACAGCTCAATAGGAAGGCAGAAGGGCAGAATCGAGCAATTGGAATGCAGAGTGGGGGAGTTGGACGATAAGGCAATTGACACCAAAAAAAATCAGATGAAGAAATCCTAAGAATCATGTGGGACTCTATCAAGAAGAATAACTTGCGTATGATTGGAGTTCCAGAACAGGGAGGGATAACAGAAAATACAGAGAGAATAGTTGAAGACATATTGGCAGAAAACTTCCCTGGCATCATGAAACACGAAAGTATATCTATCCAAGATGCTTATCAAACCCAATACAAGATTGACCTGAAAAGAAAACCACCAAGGCATATTATCATCAAACTTGCTAAAACCAAAGAGAAAATTTTAAAAGCAGCCAGGGATAAAAGAAAAGTCACCTATGAAGGAGAGTCAATAAGAATAAGTTCAGACTACCCAGCAGAAACAATGCAGGCAAGAAGGCAATGGGATGACATATATAGAGCACTGAAGTAGAAAAACTGCCAGCCAAGAATCGTATATCCAGAAAAACTCTCTCTCAAAAATGAAGGTGAAATTAAAACATTTACAGATAAACACAAGCTTAGAGAATTTGCAAAAAACAAACCAAAGCTACAAGAAATACTAAAGGAAATTGTTCGGTCAGAAAACCAATAATATCAGCTAACAACACAACACAAGGTCGCAGAACAGAACATCCTGGTATTAACTCAAATAGGGAAATCACAAAAACAAAATAAGATTAACTTAAAAAAGAAAAAAATGCTCAAAACAGGGAATCATTGAAGTCATTATGTGAAAGATTACAATAATCAAAAAAGAGGGACTAAATACAGGAGGCATAGATCTTCCACATGGAGAGGAAAGCAAGGCGATATAGGATGATACAAGTTAGGTTTTTACTTAGAAAAATAGGGGTAAATATTAATGTAGCCACAAAGAGGTCTAACAATTCCATAACTCAAAATAAAAACCAAGAAAAACATAACAATTCAGCAAACATAAATTCAAATACTATGAAAATGAGGAACACACAATTTACAAAGAAAAACTTCTCAGCACAAAAAACTAAGTGGAGAAAGGAAATTGTCAACAACACACACAAAAAGGCATCAAAATGACAGCACTAAACTCATATTTATCTATAATTCAGCTGAATGTAAATGGGCTAAATGCACCAATAAAGAGACATAGAGTCTCGGACTGGATAAAAAAACACGATCCGTCTATATGCTGCCTACAAGAGACACACCTTAGGCTTAGAGACACAAATGAACTAAAACTCAAAGGATGGGAAAAAATATATCAAACAAACAACAATCAAAAAAGAGCAAGAGTAACAATATTAATTTCTGACAAAATAAACTTTAAAGTTAAATCCACCACAAAGGATAAAGAAGGACACTACATAATGATTAAAGGGACAATTGACCAGGAAGATATAACCATATTAAATATTATGCACCCAATGACAGGGCTGCAAGATACATAAAACAAACTAACAGAAATGAAAAGTGATATAGACACCTCCACAATTATAGTAGGAAACTTCAACACTCCACTTTCAGAGAAGGATAGGACTTCCAGTAAGAAGCTCGATAGAGGCACAGAAGATCTAAATGCTACAATCAACCAACTTGACCTCATAGACTTATACAGAACACTCCACCCAACAGCTGCAAAGTATACTTTATTTTTGTAGTGCACATGGAACATTCTCTAGAATAGATCACATATTAGGTCATAAAACAAACCTTTGCAGAATCCAAAACATTGAAATATTATGAAGCACCCTCTCAGACCCAGAAAAATCAGGGAAAAGAAATCAAATACTTGGAAACTGAACAATACCCTGCTCAAAAAAAGACTGGGTTGTAGAAGACATTAAGGAGGAAATAAAGAAATTCATAGAATGCAACGAGAATGAAAACACTTCCTATCAAAACCTCTGGGACACAGCAAAAACCGTGCTTAGAAGTCAATTTGTATTAATAAATGCACACGTACATAAAGAAGGAAGAGCCAAAATCAGAGAACTGTCCCTACAACTTGAACAAATAGAAAGCAAGCAACAAAAGAATCCATCAAGCACCAGAAGAAAAAAATGATAAAAATTAGAGCTGAACTAAATGAATTAGAGAACAGGAAAAGAATTGAAAGAATTAACAAAGCCAAAAGCTGGTTCTTTGACAAAATTGATAAACCATTGGCCAGGCTTACTAAAGAAATACAGAAAAGGAAACAAATAACTCAAATAAAAAATGAAGTGGGCCATATCACAATAGACTCAACTGAAATTAAAAGAATCATATCAGGTTACTATGAAAAATTGTACTGTAACAAATTTGAAAACCTAGAAGAAATGGATGAATTTCTAGAAACATACTACCTACCTAACCTAACACAATCATATGTAGAACAACTAAATAGACTCATAACAAAAAAAGACATTGAAAACGTAATCAAAAAACTCCCAACAAAAAAAAGCCCTGGCCTGGACCGCTTCACTGCAGAGTTCTACCAAACTTTCAGAGAAGAATTAACACCACAACTACTAAAGGAATTTCAAAGCATAGAAAAGGATGGAATACCACCACACTCATTCTGTGAAGCCACCATATCCCTGATACTAAAACCAGGTAAAGACACCACCAAAAAAGAAAATTATAGACCTATATCCTTCATGAACATAGATGCAAAAATCCTCAGCAAAATTCTAGCTGATAGAATTCAACAACATATCAAAAAAATAATCCACCACGACCAAGTGGGATTTTAACCAGGTATGCAAGGTTGGTTCAATATTAGAAAAACCACTAATGTAATCCACCATATAAATAAAACAAAAGACAAAAACCACATGATCTTATCAATGGATGCAAAAAAGGCATTTGACAAAGTCTAACAATGATTCATGATAAAAACTCTCAGCAAAATAGGAATAGGAGGAAAATTCCTCAGCATAATAAAGGGCATTTATACAAAGCCAACAGCCAACATCATCCTAAATGGAGAGAGCCTGAGAGCATTTCCCTTGAGAACAGGAACCAGACAAGGATGCCCTTTATCACCTCTGTTACTCAACATTGTGCTATAGGTCCTAGCCAGAGCAATCAGGCTAAACAAAGAAATAAAGCGCACCCGGATTTGCAAGGAAGAAGTAAAATTATCTCTATTTGCAGATGACATGATCTTATACACAGAAAACCCTAAGGAATCCTCCAGAAAACTACTGAAACTGAAAGAAGAGTTCAGCAGAGTTTCAAGTTACAAGATAAACATACAAAAATCACTTGGATTCCTCTACATCAACAAAAAGAACATCAAAGAGGAAATCATCAAATCAATACCATTCACAGTAGCCCCCAAGAAGACAAAATACTTAGGAATAAATCTTACCAAAGATGTGAAAGACCTATACAAAGAAAACTACAAAGTACTAGTGCAAGAAACTAAAAGGGACCTACATAAGTGGAAAAACATACCTTGCTCATGGATAGGAAGACTTAACATAGTAAAAATGTGTATTCTAACAGAAACCATCTATATATACAACGCACTTCCGATTTAAATTCCAGCGACATTTTCTAATGTGATGGAGAAACAAATCACCAACTTCATATGGAAGGGAAAGAAGCCCTGGATAAGTAAAGGATTACTGAAAAAGAAGGAAAAAGTGGGAGACCTCACTCTACCTGATTTTAGAACATATTATACAGACACAGTAGTCAAAATAGGCTGGTACTGGTACAATAACAGGCACATAGACCAATGGAACAGAATTGAGAACCCAGATATAAACCCATCCACATATGAGAAGCTGATATTTGACAAAGGCCCATTGTCAGTTAATTGGGGAAAAGATAGTCTTTTTAACAAATGGTGCTAGCATAACTGGATATCCATTTGCAAAAAAATGAAACAGGACCCATACCTCACATCATGCACAACAACTAACTCCAAATGGATCAAAGACCTAAACATAAAGACTAAAACGATAAAGATCATGGAAGAAAAAATAGGGACAACATTAGGAATCCTAATACAAGGCATAAACAGGATACAAAACATTACTAAAAATGACGAAGAGAAACCAGATAACTGGGAGCTCCAAGAAATCAAACATCTATGTTCATCTAAAGACTTCACCAAAAGTGTTAAAAGACCACCTACAGACTGGGAAAAAATTTTCAGCTATAATATCTCCGACCAGCACCAGATCTCTAAAATCTATATGATTCTGTTAAAACTCAACCACAAAGCGACAAACAACCCAATTAAAAATTGGGCAAAGGATATGAACACGCACTTTACTAAAAAGAAGATATTCAGGCAGTTAACAGATACATGAGGAAATGCTCTCAATCATTAGCCATTAGAGAAACGTAAATTAAAACTATAATGAGATCCATCTTAGTCCAACAAGGCTGGCATTAATCCAAAAAACACAAAATAATAAATGTTGGAGAGGCTGTGGAGAGATTGGAACACTTATACACTGCTGGAGGGAATGTAAGATGGTACAACCTCTTTGGAAATCGATCTGCGTTCCCTTAAAAAGCTAGAAATAGAACTACCATACAATCTAGCAATCCTAAAAAAAAGTGATCCTACTCCTTGGAATATGTCCTAGAGAAATAAGAGCATTTACATGAACAGATATATGAACACCCATGTTTATTGCAGCACTGTTTACAATAGCAAAAAGATGGAAGTAACCAAGGTGCCCATCAACGGATGAATAGATAAATAAATTATAGTATATTCACACAATGGAATACTGCACATCGATAAAGAGCAATGATGAATCTGTGAAACATTTCATAACATGGAGCAACCTGGAAAGCATTATGCTGAGTGAAATTAGATGCAAAAGGACAAATATTGTATAAGACCACTGTCATAAGATCTTGAGAAATAGTTTAAACTGAGAAGAACACATTCTATTGTGGTTATGAGAGGTGGGAGGGGGAAAAAAACCAAAACCAAACCCACTGCTGTCGAGTCGATTCCAGCTCATAGCATCCTATAGGCACAGTAGAAGTGCTCCATAGAGTTTCCAAGGAGCACCTGATGTATTTGAACTGCTGATCTCTTGGTTAGCAGCTGTAGCACTTAACCACTACACCACCAGGGTTTCCATTTACTAGTTAGATAGTAGATAAGAGCAACTTTAGGTGAAGGGAAGAACAACATGCAATACAGGGGAGGTCAGGACAACTGGACTGGACTAAAAGCAAAGAAGTTTCCTGAATAAACTGAATGCTTCGAGGGTCAGCGGAGCAAGGGCGGGGGTTTGGGGACTATGGCTTCAGGGGACATCTAAGTCAATTGGCAAAATAAATTCTATTAAGAAAACATTCTGCATCCCACTTTGAAGTGTGGCATCTGGGGTCTTAAACGCTAACAAGCGGCCATCTAAGAGGCATCAATTGGTCTCAACCCACCTGGACCAAAGGAAAATGAAGAACACCAAGGTCACAAGGTAATTATGAGCCCAAGAGACAGAAAGGGCCATATGAACTAGAGACTACATCGTCCTGAGACCAGAAGAGATAGATGGTGCCCGGCCACAACCTATGACTGCCCTGACAGGGAGCACAAGAGAGAACCCCTGAGGGAGCAGGAGAACAGTGGGATGCAGACCCCAAATTCTCATAAAAAGACTAGTCTTAATGGTCTGACTGAGACTAGAAGTATCCCTGAGGTCATGGTCCCCAAACCTTCTGTTGGCCCAGGACAGGAACCATTCCCGAAGCCAACTCATCAGACATGGATTGGACTGGACAATGGGTTGGAAAGAGATGCTGATGAGGAGTGAGCTACTTGCATCAGGTGGACACTTGAGACTATGTTGGCATTTCCTGTCTGGAGGGGAGATGGGAGGGTAGAGGAGGTTAAACCCATTGCCGTCGAGTCGATTCTGACTCATAGAGGGGGTTAGAAACTGGCAAAATGGTCACAAAAGGAGAGACTGGAAGGAGGGAGTGGGCTGACTCATTAGGGGGAGAGTAAGTGGGAATATGTGAGAGACTGATTTGATTTGTAAACTTTCACTTAAAGCACAATAAAAATTATTAAAAAAAAAGAAAATACAGAAAGGTACAAATGCTATAAAAAAAAAAAATATTTCAAGATCTATCCTGAAGTACAATGCTGTCAGTGATAGGATAATATTCATACACCTATAAGGAAGACCAGATCATACAATTATTATGAAAATATACACACCAACCACTAGGGCCAAAGATGAAGAAATAGAAGATTTTTATCAGCTGCTGAAGTCTGAAATTGATCGAACATACAGTCAAGATGCATTGATAATTACTGGTGATTTTAATGTGAAAGTTGGAAAAAAAGAAGGATCAGTAGTTGGAAAATATGGCCTTGGTGATAGAAACGATGCTGAAGATGTAACGATAGAATTTTGCAAGACCAACAACTTCTTCATTGCAAATATCTTCTTTCACCAACATAAAAGGTGACTATACACATGGACCTTGCCAGATGGAACACACAGAAATCAAATTGACTGCATCTGTGGAAAGAGACGATGGAAAAGCTCAATATCTTCAGTCAGAACAAGGCCAGGGGCTGACTATGGAACAAACCATCAATTGCTTATATGCAAGTTCAAGCTGAAACTGAAGAAAATCAGAACAAGTCCACGGGAGCCAAAATATGACCTTGAGTATATCCCACCTGAATTTAGAGACCATCTGAAGAACAGATTTGATGTATTGAACACTGGTGACTGAGGACCGGACAAGTTGTGGAAAGACATCAAGAACATCATCCATGAAGAAAGCAAGAGGTTATTGAAAAGGCAGGAAAGAAAGAAAAGACCAAGCTGGATGTAGGAGGAAACTCTGAAAGTTAAGCAGCTAAAGCAAAAGGAAGAGTTGATGAAGTAAAAGAACTGAAGGGAAGATGTCAAAGGGCGGCTCGAGAGGACAAAGAAAAGTATTATAATGACACGTGCAAAGAACTGGAAATGGAAAACAAAAAGGGAAGAACACACTCGGTGTTTCTCAAGCTGAAAGAACTGAAGAAAAAATTCAAGCCTTGAGTTGCAATAGTGAAGGATTCTGTGGGGAAAATATTAAATGATGCAGGAAGCATCAAAAGAAGTTGGAAGGAATACACAGAGTCATTATACCAAAAAGAGTTGGTCGATGTTCAACCATTTCAAAAGGTACCATATGATCAGGAACTGATGGTACCGAAGGAAGAAGTCCAAGCTGCTCTGAAAGCATTGGTGAAAGACAAGGCTCCAGGAATTGATGGAATATTAACTGAGATGTTTCAACAAACAGATGCAGTGCTGGAGGTGCTCACTCGTCTATGCCAAGAAATATGGAAGATAGCTTCCTGGCCAACTGACTGGCAGAGATCCATATTTATGCCTATTCCCAAGAAAGGTGATGCAACCGAATGTGGAAATTACAGAACAATATCATTAATATCACATGCAAGCAAAATTTTGCTGAAGAGCTCTCAAAAATGGCTGCAGCAGTATATCGACAGGGAACGGCCAGGAATTCAGGCTGGTTTCAGAAGAGGACATGGAACCAGGGATATCATTGGTGATGTCAGAAGGATTCTGGTTGAAAGCAGAGAATACCATAAGGATGTTTACTTGTGTTTTATTAACTATGCAAAGGCGTTCGACTGTGTGGATCATAACAAATTATGGATAACATTGCAAAGAATCAGAATTCCAGAACACTCAATTGTGCTCATGAGAAACCTTTACATAGATCGAGAGGCAGTTGTTTGGGCATAACAAGGGGATACTGATTAGTTTAAAGTCAGGAAAGGTGTGCATCAGGGTTGTATTCTTTCACCATACCTATTCAATCTGTATGCTGAGCAAGTAATCTGAGAAGCTGGACTATATGAAGAAGAACAGGGCATCAGGATTGGAGGAAGGCTCATTAACAACCTGCGTTATGCAGATGACACAACCTTGTTTGCTGAAAGTGAAGAGGACTTGAAGCACTTACTAATGAAGATCATAGACCACAGCCTTCAGTATGGGTTACATCTGAACATAAAAAAAAAAAAAAACAAAAAACAACTGGACCAATGAGCAACATCATGATAAACGAAGAAAAGATTGAAGTTGTCAAGGATTTCATTTTACTTGGATCCACAATCAACAGCCATGGAAGCAGCAGGCAAGAAATCAAAAGACCCGTTGCACATGGTAAATCTGCTGCAAAGGACCTCTTTAAAGTGTTGAAGAGCAAAGATGTCACCTTGAAGACTAAGGTGCGCCTGACCCAAGCCATGGTATTTTCAATCGCAGCATATGCATGTGAAAGCTGGGCAATGAACAAGGAAGACCAAAGAAGAATTGATGCCTTTGAATTGTGGTGTTCGTGAAGAATATTGAATATACCATGGACTGCCAGAAGAATGAGCAAATCTGTCTTGGAAGGAGTAGAACCAGAATGCTCCTTAGAAGCAAGGATGGCAAGGCTGCATCTTACATACTTTGGACTTGTTGTCAGGAGGGGTCAGTCTCTGGAGAAGGACATCATGCTTGGCAAAGTACATGGTCAGCAAAAAAAAGGAAGACCCTCAACGAGGTGGATTGACACAGTGGCTGCGACAGTGGGCTCAAGCATAACAATGATTGTAAGGATGCCACAGGACCCGGCAGTGTTTCGTTCTGTTGTGCATGGGGTTACTATGAGTCGGAACCACCTCGACGGCACCTAACCAACCAACCAACCAAATGTCATTGTGTAAGTTGTCCTGTGGCCCCTGCCCTAGCTTGATCTTCAACCCACAACATGGCTGCTAAATATCAGAGTTCTGTAGTGACTGTGTAGCAACTTGTTATGGAGAAGGGGGAACCATTACCCAGAAGGAAGTTTGAAAAGAAGATAGATTTAATGAAATAAAAAGGAGTTCTTCCTGTGGCATAGTTTCTCAGTTAAATTCCTTTTGATAGGAAAGGTGTCCCATGTACTGTATATTACTAAGATGCCAATGCTACTCTCTGCCCCTTTAGAGGTTAAGCAACCTAGAATGGCCCAAGTTATCATCTCAATAATTCATATTATCTTTTTGGAAAGACATAGGGCCAGAACATATTAGCATATGTTCAGTCTTTTCTTGGAAGGTAAGTGAAATTTTTAACTTTCCTTATGTTATTATTTTTTTAACTCCAGATATTTTTAATATTTTATTATGTTTTAGGAAAGTTAACAGAGGAAATTACACTCCCATTTAACAATTTTTATACAAATCGTTCCGTGACTTTGGTTACAATTTTCACAATGTTTCAGCATTCTCATTCTTTCCATTCTGTTTGTTCTGTTTCTGTTGATCTAGCTTTCCTGCCCCTGCTTGCCTTTTCCTCTTCGCTTCTGGGTAAATGTTGACTGTTTGGTTTCAAAAAGTTGATCATTTAAGGGAGCACATGGCTCCTGGGTGATATTTGTTTTACAAGTGTATCTATTATTTGGCTGAAACATGACATTCAGGAGTGGCTTCATTTCCAAACTCAAAGGGTATCCTACGGCAATAGTCTCAGGGGTTCCTATAGCCTCTATCAGTCCAATAAGTCTAGCCTTTTTTTTAGAAATTTGAATTTTGTTCTACATTTTTCTCCCATTCTATCCAGGATCTTTTATTGTAGCCTTAGTTAAAATGATTGGTAGTGGTAGCTGGGCACCATCTAATTCTTCTGGTCTCAGGCTAGAAGTGGCCATGGTTTGTGTGGGCTATTAGTCCTGTGGACTAGTTTCTTCTTTGAATCTTTGGCTTTCTTCATTCTCTTTTGCTCCAGTTGAGTAAGATCAATAGTTGTATCTTAGATGGTCACTTGTCAGCTTTTAAGAACCCAAATGCTACTTGCCAAACTAGGATGCAGAACATTATCTTTATAAACTATTTTATGCCAATTAACTGAGTTGTCCCACTAGACTATGGTGCTAAGCCTTTTAATCCAATAAACCAGTCCTGAGAGGTGTTGGAGTATGTCTAGGAAGTCTCCACTACACTGCTTCCTATGTGCTTTATTATATATGAATACATATGCAGAACACATATGCCTACACATACATCTGTGCATGTATGGGCATGCCTTCTTAAAAATATACATGCATACATATATACCTATGTAACCACACTCACATATTTTGGTTGTTATTACTGTTGTTGTAAAATTTAAATGTTATAGCATTTAATGAAATTTCCCCTTATTCTTGTTTACTTCTTAGTGTCTTCATTTGCCTTGGTCAGATTGTGCAGACTTCACCCATATTAGCTTTCCTATCACCCAAAATAACAAGTGTCTTCTCTAGATTTTTTACTATCTAGAGAACTATTCTCCCTCCCTTCCCCTCCTACCCCTGGTAACCGTCAAAGAATGTTTGTTTTCTCTGTGTATACCTATTGTTGACATTTTATAAAAGTGAGACCATCTTTGGTGTGCAGAATCGGGGGTCTTAAATGCTAGTGAGCAGCCGTCTAAGATGTATCATTTGGTCTTAACCCACCTGGAGCAAAGGAGAATGAAGAACACCAAAGATACAAGGTAAATATAAGCCCAAGAGACAGAAAGGGCCACATAAAACAGACACACCATCAGTCTGAGATGGGAGGAACTACATGGTGCCCAGCTACCATTGATGACTACCCTGACAGGGAACACAACAGAGAATCCCTGATGGAGCAGGTGAACAGTGGGATGCAGACCTCAAATTCTCATAAAAAGACCAGACTTAATGGTCTGATTGAGACTGGAGGGACCCCAAAGCACATGGCCCCTGGACTCTCTGTTAGCCCAAGACTGGAACCATTCCTGGAACCAACTCTTCAGACAGGGATTGGACTGGACTATAAGACAGAAAATGATACTGGTGAGGAGTGAGCTTCTTGGCTTAAGTAGACACATGAGACTATGCTGGCAGCTCCCGCATAGAGGCGAGATGAGAAGGCAGAGGGGGTCATGAGCTGGTTGAATGGACACTGGAAATACAGAGTGGAGAGGACGAGTGTGTTGTCACATTAGGGGGAGAGCAGATAGTGTTACATAGCAAGGTGTGTATAAGTTTTTGTACGAGAGATTGACTTGTAAGTGAAGTGTAAACTTTCACTCAAAACACAATAAATAAAAAAAAAAGTGAGACCATACAATATTTGTTGTTTTGTGATTGGCTTATTTCACTCATCATGTTTTCCACATTTATCCATGTTATGTTTTGCAGACTCAATATTCTTTATAATTGTGTAGTATTCCCTTGTATGCATACACAATTTGTTTATCCATTCATCTGTTGATAGGAATTTAGGTTGTTTCCATCTTTTTGGTGTTATGAATAATGCTGCAGTGAACATAGGAATGCATATGTCTATTCATGTCAACCAGAATAAAAACCAAACCAAACCAAACCTGTTGCCTTCGAGTAGATTCCAACTCATTAGGACTCTATAGGACAGAATAGAACTTCCCCACAGGACTTCCAAGGGACAGCTGATGGCTTCAAACTGCCGACCTTTTGGTTTGCAGCTGAGCTCTTAACCACTACGCCATCAAGGCTCCATTCATGTCGTTGCTCTTCTTGTATCTCTAGGATATAGACCTAGGAGTGAGATTGCAGGATCCTTAGGTATTTGCAGTTTTGAGGAATCACCATACCTTTTTCCATGATGGTTGTACCATTTTACAATCCCCCAGCAGTGTATAAGAGTTCCAATATTCCCAAAACCTCGTCAGTATTTTTTATTTTCTGTTGTTTTATCAGTGCCATTTTTGCAGGGGTGAGATGGTATCATATTGTAGTTCTGATTTACATCTCTCTAAACTAGAAAAAAAAAAAAATAGTTTAATCATGGGAGAAAGAGGTGGCAGTCTCCTTCTGCAAAGATTACAGCCTTGGAGACCCTATGGGGCAGTTCTACTCTGTCCTTTGGATTGGTTATGAGTCAAAATCAACTCAATGGCAACTGGAAATGGCTAATGAAGGAGCCCTGGTGGTGCAGTGGTTAATCGCATGGCTGGTAGCTAAAATGTCAGTGATTCTAACTCGATGGCAATGGGTGTTTGGTTGATGTTGTGGTTGTTTAATGACTAATGATTGCAAGCATCTTTTTATGTGTTTGTTAGCTGTCTGAATGTCCTCTTTGGTGAAGTGTCTGTTCACGTCCTTTGCCCATTTTCTGATTGGATTGTTTGTCTTTTTGTTGTTGAGCTATTGACATTTTCTATATATTTTAGAGATTAGACCCTTATCTGATAAGTTGTTGCCAAAGATTATCTCCCAGTCTATAGTTTCTCTTTTTACTCTTCTGGAGAAGTCTTTTTTTAGGATGTTCCAGTTATCTAGTTTACCTTCTGTCATTCGTGCACTTTTAGATATGTCTGATAGACTACTTATGGCAAAAAATTAGGATGCCCAGTTTTGTCCTGTGCTATCTTCCAAGAACTTTATAGTTTTAGCTTTAACATTTAGGTCTTTGATTCATTTTGAATTAAGTGTTGTGTATGGTGTGAGGTATGGATCCTGTTTAATTTTTCTGCAAAAGAATATACAATTTAGCCGGTACCATTTGTTAAAGAGACTTTTTCTCCCAATGAATAAACTTCAACCCTTTGTCAAAGGCCAGCAGCCCACAGATGAATGAATTTTACTTCTGGATTCTCAATTCTATTCCATTGCTCTATGTGTCTGTCATTGAACTAGTACCAGTCTGTTGTAATTACCGCGGCTGTGTAGTAAGTTTTGAGATCAGAAAGTATGAGGCCTTTTTTCTTTTTCTTCAATATTGCTTTAGCTATCCTTTCCACAGAAATTTGGAGATTAGTTTTTCCATTTCATTAAAGAATGTTGTTGGGATTTGGATTGAGATTGCAGTATAACTATAGATTACTTTAGGTAGTATTGACATTTTTACAATGTTAAGTCTTCCAGTTCTTGAGCGTGGAATATTCTTCTATTTATATAGATCTTTTTTGGATTCTTGAGTTAGTATTTTATAGTACTCCGTGTATAAGTCTTTTATGTTCCTGGCTGGGTTTATTCCTAGGTATTTTATCTTTTGGGCAGCTATTGTAAATAGTATTATTTTCTAATTTCCTTTTCAGAGTTCTCCTTTTTTAGTGTAGAGGAACCTAACTGGTTTTTGTGTGTTGATTTTGTACCCTGCCACTTTGCTGAAACCTTCTATTTCAGTAACTTTCCTGTGGAATCTCTGGGATTTCCTCTGTATATTGGTTTTTAGGATCATGTCATCTGTGAATAGGGATAGTTTTACTTCTTCCTTTCCCATTTGGATACTGTTTGTCTTAGTTTTCTAGTGCTACCATAACAGAAATACCACAAGTGGATGGCTTTAACAAAGAAATTTATCCTCTCACAGTCTAGGAGGCTAGAAGTCTGAATTCAGAGTGCCAGCTCCAGGGGAAGGCTTTCTCTCTCTGTTGGTTCTGAGGGAAGGTTCTTGTCATCAATCGTCTCCAGTCAAGTTGCTTCTCACCACAGGGACCTCACAGGGACCTGGGGTCCAAAGGATGCATTGTTCTCCTGGCTCTTGTTTCCTGGTGATATGAGGTCCCCTCTCTCTCTGCTCGATTCTCTCTTTTGTATCTCAAAAGAGATTGACTTAAGATACAACCTAATCTTGTAGATGGAGTCCTGCCTTATTAACATAACTGCCTCTAATCCTGCCTCATTAACATCATAGAAGTAGGATTTACAACACAGGAAAATCACATCAGGTGACAAAATGATAGACAGTGACACCATACTGGTAATCATAGCCTAGCCAAGTTGACCCTCATTTTTGGGGGACACAATTCAATCCATAACATACTTTATTTCTCTTTCTTGCTTTATTGCTCTGGCTAGGACTTCCAGTGCAATATTGAATAAGAGTGGTGATAATGGGAATCCTTGTCTCCTTCCAGTTTCCAAGGTGAATGCTCTCAATCTTTCTCTGTTAAGAATGATGTTGACTGTTGGTTTTGCGTATATGCCCTTAGTTAAGCTGAAGAATTTCCCTTCTATTTCTATTTTGCTAAGAGTTTTTATCAGGAAAGTGTGTTTAATTTTATTAAATGCCTTTTCTGTATCAGTTGAGGTGATCATGTGATTCTTTTCCTTTGTTTTATTTATGTGGTGAATTACGTTGATTTTCTAATGTTGAACCACCTTTGAATCCGTGGTATGAATCCCATCTGATCCTGATGCATTATTTTATGTATGTATGTATATATATATGCTCTTGAATTCTGTTGGCTAGAATTTGGTTGAGAATTTTTTTTGTCTATATCCATGAGGGATATTAGTCTGTAATTTTCTTGTGTGTGTGTGTGTCTTTGCTGGCTTTAGTTTCAGGGTTATGCTGGCTTCATAGCATGAATTACGGAGTATTTCTTCCTTTTCTATGTTCTGGAACAGTTTGAGTAGAACTGGTGTCAATTCTTCTCTGAATATTTGGTAGAGTTCTCCAATGAAGCCGCCTGGGACCTGGGTTTTTATTGTTTGGATTTTTTTTTTTTTTTTTTTTGACATCTTCAGTTTCTTCTTTTGTTTTGAGTCTGTTTAGATTTTCTACCTCTATTTGTGTTAGTTTGGGTAGGTAGCACATTTCTAGAAATTTGTCCATTTCTTCTAGATTTCTTTATTTGTTGGAGTATGATTTTTCATAATACTCTGTTACCATACTTTTTATCTCAGTTGGTTCTAGTGTAATGTCACCCATTTCATTTCTTATTTTGTTTATTTGTCTCTTGCCATTTTTTTTTCACTGTCAATTTGGCTAGTGTTTGTCAATTTTATTAATTCTCTCAAAGAACCAACTTCTAGTCTTGTTGATTTTATTGTTTTTCTATTTTCTTCTTCATTTATTTGTGTTCTGGTGTTTATTATTTCCTTTATTCTGGTAATTATGTTCTTCTTTTGCTCTTCCTTTTCTATTTGTTCAAGTTACCAGGTTAAGTTATTAATATTGGACCTTTCTTCTTTTTGAATGTAGGCATTTATTGCTATAAATTTTACTCTGAGTACTGCTTTTGCTGTGTCACAAAGGTTTTGGTATGTTATGTTTTCATTCACATTTCATTTTAGGTATTTTATTTTTGATTTTTTCTATGACCCAATAGTTTTATGTAATGTGTTATTTAGTTTCCATGTATTTAATTTTTTTCCTGTTCTTCTTGTTATTGATTTCTAGTTTTATGGTGTTATGGTCAGAGAGGATTCTTTGCATTGTTCTGATCTTTTGGAATTTATTGAGGCTTGTTTTGTGGCCTAAAATGTGGTCTGTTCTGGAGAATGTTCCATGTGCTTTGGAGAAGAATGTGTATTGTGCTGCTGTTGAGTGGTGTGTTCTGTATATGTCTATGTAGTTGAGTTGGTTGCTTGCATATTTAGATCTTCTTTATCTTTGTTGGTTTTCTTTCTGATTGTTCTGTCCGTCTTCCAAAGTGGGGTGTTACAGTCTCCTACTAGTGTTGTAGAGCTGTCTATTTCTCTTTTGAATTCTGTTAGAGTTTATTTTTATGTGTTTTGGAGCTCTGTCTTTGGGTACATAAATTTAAGTTGACTTTTTAATCATTATATAATGCCCTTCTTTGTCTCTTATAATGGATTTCGACTTAAAGTCTATTTGGTCAGAAATTATTATTGCCACTCCTGTTCTCATTTGGTTATTGTTTGCTTGATATATACTTTTTCCATCCTTTGATTTTCAACCTATTTATGTCTTTGTGTCTAAGGTGTGTCTCTGGTAGGCACCATATTGATGGGTTATTTATTTATTTTTTTAATCCATTTTGCCACTCTGCCTCTTGACTAGTGCATTTAGTCCATTTACATTGAGTGTGACTAGTGAAAGCTATGAACTCACAACTGCCATTTTGTTATACTTTGTGTGTGTGTGTGTGTATGAGTGGTATTAGCCATTTCTTTGTTCCTCTTAATTTTCTGTCCATTCTTTTTGTATATGGATTTTCTTTTCCTTTCATTTGTTGGTGTTGTTTTTGTGTTTACTGAGTCTTTCTGATTTTCTTCTTTATTTTGGTGACTAGATTTATTAATTTTCTTTGTAGCTACCCTAGAGTTTACCTTTATTCTCCTATGATTGAAACAGTGTGCCATATCTTAAAATCTCCTTGACTTCCTCTCCCTAAGGAAGTTCTATAATTTCACCATTTATTTCCTTTTTTTTTTGAAGTTGTCATTGTTTATAGCTTAACATCTCTGGTTCCCTGTAATCAGTTTTGCAGCTTTATTTTACTTTTGTGAAGTATTTATCTGTGCTGGTGTCTGGGTGATGCTGTTGTGTGTCGCGTGTGATACACAAATCTCTTCTTTCACTGCTTTCATTCAGTCCCTCCTTCTACTTGGTATTTGGTCTAATTCTTCATCCTACTGTTTGATACTCAGGGTTCCAAGATTGTCATGCGTATCCATTTCACTTGGTTTCTTGAGACTTTATTGTAGGGGAACACTATGGTGTGTCTCTTAGGCCAATCTCATGTTGTTATTTTTTATTCTTTCTCTCTTCCTGAAGCTATTTGTTTCTTTAGACATTACCGGTGACCAAAAAAAAAAAAATTGCAGAATCTATCACAGTATTGAATTTTATGCTGGTTAATAATGGTACAGTGTAGCAGTTACAGCCTGTCTTTGGGGGCAGGCTGCCTGGATTTAAAGAACATTTCTGCCATTTACCATCTTGTTAATATCATCTCTAAGTTTGTGTTTTTATCTACAAAACTGGGGGATTAATAGTATAATAGAAGTGCATTTTTTGTGAGGATCAAATGAGATTAGTTGAGCACAGTTTCAGGCACACTATAGGCATGAACAAATTTTACTTAATATAATTATTATATTATCATCATGTCACATAGCATTTGGCTGCTCATGCTTGAATGACATAAACCATTTCCTGCAACAACGTACTGATTAGAGGCATTTATCTCCATTCTGCAAATGCTAAGCAGTAAATTATAACTGTCATCATTTCCCAAGAACTTCAGATGAAATGTTAGTGAAAACTAAACAGCATAATCATAAAATCAAACCAAAAACTGATTGCCATTGAGTCGTTTCCTACTCATAGCAACCATATAGGACAGAATAGAATTGCCACATACGGTTTCCAAGGAGCAGCTGGTAGATTTGAACTGTCTACCTTTTGGTTAGCAGCCAAGCTCTTAACCACTAAGTAACCAAAAAACCAAAACCAAACCTGTTGCCATCGAGTTGATTTTGACTTATAGTGATCCTACGGGACAGAGTAGAACTGCCCCATATAGTTTCCAAGAGCACCTGGTGGATTCAAACTGCTGACCTTTTGGTTAGCAGCTGTAGCTCTTAACCACTACATGTGATTCCAGTTGATTTTCTTATGTAAGGCTCACATTGACACAACTGTGACCTCTCTAAACTGTGAGAATTGTTATACATCCTGGGAAATCCCTCCGCCTGTTAGACGCTTACTCATCCAACAAATATACTGAGTACCTACTGAATGCCAAACACCATTCTAGTAAGGGCTGGGAATGCTACACCTGCAAGATATATACAACTCCATTCTTATGGAATTTTTTTTCTTTTTTTAATTTATTTTTTTTTGTTATTGTTGTTGAGAACATACACAGCAAAACACAGACCATGTCAACAATTTCTACATGTATAATTCAATGACACTGATTACATTCTTTGAGTTATGCATCCATTCTCACTTTCCTTTTCTGAGTCATTCCTCCCCAACTGACATAAACTCACCACTCCTTAAGGTTTCTATCTAATCTTTTCAGTTGCCGTTGTCACTTTGATCCTATATAGGTAGTTCTTAAAAGAGCATAATGCTCAAGGCAGGCATATTTTACTAGTTAAGCTAGACTATTGTTTGGTTTTAAGAAGACTTTGGGGTATATTTTTGGTTTAAAGTTTAAAGATTACCTCAGGGTAGTAGTTTCAGGGGTTGATATTGTACTTTAGGTGAAAGATTACAGCTCACATTAGTCTCTCATACAAAATTTTATGCACATATTGTCATGTGACACTAGTTTTAATCCGTTCAATGTGATAGCACACTCCCCCTTTCCATTGTGGGTTTCCCCTGCCCATCCAACCACCTTCTGTCCCTTCCTGCCTTCTCATCCTGCCTCTGGACAGGAGCCACCCATTTAGCCTTGAGTATCTTCTTGAACTAAGAAGCACACTCTTCAAGAGTATTATTTCATGTTTCATGGTTCAGTTTAATCTTTGTCTGAAGAGTAGTCTTTGGGAATGGTTTTAGTTCTGGGTTAACGTAGCATCCAGTGATAAATGCAAGCTTTCTAATGCTTACATTAGACATAGGGGAACTGTACTGAAGGACATGTTCCCTGTACTACAGTTTTCACCTGCAGAGCTGTCAATCAGCTGCCTTCACTTTAGCCCATTTACAGTCTCTACATCACAACTTCCCCTTCACCTGGATATGTTTTTAAAGTATATTTTTAAATAAGCTGAGTGAAAGTGCCAGATACTTTTGTGTGCCCTACAAATTCTAATTCATAGAAATCAGCAAATTTGAGAAAGAAATGGCAGAAAATACCAAGTAATGATTATGCTCAGCTGACAATATTTTCATTACTAGTTTCTCTGGGAAGAGATATCATTAGCCCAAAATGTTTTAAACTTTCCAAGTAGAGTTTTAGAATAAAATTAAAGTAGTTGTACGAAATGACAAGTGAAACTGTTGAGAGAAAGATCTGATGAAAAATTCCAACCAAAATTTAAATCTAGTTTCTTTGGAGAAGGTATAGTGGTGAGTGAGAAAACTGGAAATTGGTTAAATGGACAATAAAAATAAAACCATAGCATATTTTCATTTCAATTTGATATCTTGAGAGCTTCTTTGACATGGACACTTCTCAGCTTCCTGCAGGGTGAGGTCATTTACATCCTTCTTCACAGTGTCTTTTGCCAACTGTTTCAAAATACAGCTAAATTAAAACCATTTCCTGTTATTTGCTGTATACTGGAACTCAGATCTCCCCTTGGGGAGCTCTGAGCTACTTCAATGAGGTATAGCACTTAATTTCATTTGCAGAGTTCCTACTATCCAACTTTCTACAAATTAAATGAGACCATTCATTGTTTCCCCTTTCCCCTGTAGGCTAATGAGACTTATATTGTTTGCCTACATTTAATGTCCTAATATCTCAGTTGCACCATCCAATGTTTAATAACAAATCAATGATGGAATTGAATATATTGTAAAAAGAAACCCTTCTGCTTATTACATTCCTGAGGTCCTATGGAATCTTAGATCTCTTCTAGCTCAGAGGGATGCCTTCAGGGACCAGGCACACCATATAAACGTGCAAACTTAACTGGACGTGAGAGAAGAGAGATTTGGGTCCTACAATGGCCTGAAGAAAATGATTCCCTGTTTTAAGGAATGAAAACAGCGTTAAGAAAAAATATGTTAGGCAGACAAACGATAGCGTAGATGGAATTTGTCCTAAGCTTCAAAAGTTTGTGACCCTGATCTTGCCCACCTCTCCCAATTTATACATGAAGAAATAAATAACAAGCAAAACAATTCAAATAGTTATTACATACATTTATGATCCTTAATTGAGTGCTTGAACAGCTACACCAGCACAGGCTCTGTACTAGAGATGAATTGCACACATTCATAACTGTAACCTGGAAAAGGGAAGGGAATATGGATGTTTAGAGGACGAGAAAAACTGGCATTGGTTTAAAGTAAAGAAATAAACATCACGAATCAGGTTGTTATTAGTTGCCATTGAGTTCATGGCAATCCTGAGTATGCAAAGTAGAACTGCTCCTAAGGGCTAAGACCTTTCAGAAGCAGATTGTTAGGCCTGTCTTCCAAGGTGCCTCTGGCTGGGTTTGAACTACCAACCTTTTGGCTAGTAGTGGAGCACCTAACCGTTTGCACCACCCAGTGAGCTATATCAGAGCAGAGTATAGTAAATTAATAACATGAAAGCCAATCATTTAGAAAGAGGTCAGAAAAGCAGGTATAGTTGAGATGACCCAACTAATTAAGGTAGAAATACCAATGATCCTAGAAATGACAGACAGATTGACAATTACGGTCTTCATTTCTCTCTATATCGATTTTAAGCCTAAAACTGACGGCAAGCATTTTCAAGCAACCAAACTACAAACTAAATTGGCAAACAAAGGGTGTTAGCTATATACTGCTTGTGACTTTAGAAATTAATTGGGGTATCATATTTCTTTATGAATTCAGAATTTGGAAAAGAATCCCAAGACGATGTTTAAATTATTATAAACGGTGAAAGTTATTTGGGGATACAGGGAGAGACACATAATTTTATGCCAATTTTCCGTTTCCTGGGAGGAAGAAGAAATGGTAATCCCAAACGTGCTATCTCATGTGAGCAAGATTAGGAAAGGAGCAATGACCCTGGAAAAATAATACTCTCAGGGTAGTTTTACAGGTGTTAGTTCTCTGGTGGGGGGAAAAATACTAATAAAATAAGTTATTTCATATAGTGTTGTTTTCACTTCTGAGTTTCCTTAAGATGTAAGAAACCTGTTAAAAAACTAACATTTTTTAGAACATAGATTCATTATTCCCTTTGCTCCTGTGGAAATAATTTACTCTCTTGGCCAATGCACTGCTTCTGCAACTAAAAATATGTAAAGCACTTTGGATGGGGAATGTTTGGCTGGAGTTTTCAAATTTGTGATTTTTCAGTCTAAGAGATGTCCTGAACAATGTGTTTTCCAGTTGTCCTATAAAAATCATTTTATTGAATGAAGGAGATGGTGGGGAAAAAAAAATTATTTCATATTTGAAATTGTAAAAAACAAAAACAAAAACCTGTGAACAGATTCATAGCTTATATTTCGTATGAAAAGACATCTTTAAAATTAGGAGTTCTTGTTATTTTAGTGATAAGTTGAAGAAAAAGCAGTGAAGTCCTGTTCCTATATAAAACCAGGTGGAAGGGGCCAGAATAGCAGGTATACTTTAAATGATACAGGTAATTAAAGAAGAAATATTTCAGATAAAGGAATGTTTCAGAAGAAGGGAACGCTGTGGATCAAAGGAATCACGGAAAGCTGAAATCATAAATGATAGTGTCAATGGCCTCGTCTGAAGGTTGTTCAGAAAGAGATAAGAGGCACATAAGCTGATTTGTCTCAGAACCAAACCACCAGAGTGTTGACCTAATGTTCAGAGATTTTTATGAGTTTATTAAAGGTGCTTGATACTATGAATAATGGGTAGAAAAATAACTTAATATATTTAACACCTACATTTTAATATCTGAATATAAACTGAAAGCAAGCTATTTTAAACAGAAGTGATGAAAGTGACCTCAAGCAAAGCAAAACTGGGAGAAAAATTTGATATTTGGAGAAAGCCCTGATGTCAAATGCTGCATTTGAACTTAGACAGGTTTACTGGTCTTTTTTTTTTGGCAATTATTACATGCCAAAAATGAGTTTTAGTCTGCCAATCTGTGACTTCTCTTTCATTGCTCTTTAGCTGAACAAAATTATCTGAGGTGGTAGCACACCAAACCCTGTCTCACCTACTCTGAAGTCACTTTCCATGCATCTTCTCCTGCATGATTTTCTTATAGTAATCAGGTGTTAAATTACATTTAAAGCATCAATTGATTAAAATTTTCTATACAGTACTTATATGCTGCTAACCAAAAGGTCAGCAGTTCAAATCCAACAGCCACTCCTTGGAAATGCCATGGGGCAGTTCTACTCTGTCCCATAGGGTCGCTGAGTCGGAATTGACTCGACACTAGTGGGTTTAGTTTTTGGCTGGGGCTACTTAATTGTTAAAATAAATGCAGAAGACAAGAAAAGACATTTTTAAGGTAGAGGAAGGAGATTCACTTGTTGTGGGACACCATACTCCTTCATAATAATCCCAGAAGGAATAAATAGGTTCAGTGATTTGGCAGAAGCCATTTAAAATGTTTCTAAACACTGTTCCACATAGATTGTTTTGTATTTTATATTTTAAACTTATTACACGTGTATGTATAAATTTACAGTGCATTGAAAACTTCTTGAAATTAGTGTTTACATCCTGTTTCCTGCGGTAGATCATTTCGTAGCACAGTTCTGGAAGCTACAGAATGTGTCCATAAATAGTTCTTAAATAAATTAATCAATATATCTTGGTTAAACTGAAGTTTGAATCATGTATATGTATGAGTCTAAATCACCCATTTTGAGATTCTTTTATCTTAATTATGCAATGAAACTTAAAGACATGGTATATATAGTAACTGGCTTTTATAGGGTATTCCCTAGAATTTCAGTACAGTTTAAGTGACAGAAACATCGTATTTGGTGGGGTAAAATAAATCTTAATCTTTGTATAACTCCTAAGGAAAGGGCAGGCTAAAAAATAAATATTCTTGACCTCTTCAATAACCCCCTCTTCACTAGAATTATTTGAAATACTGTGGCCCTAAGCCCTGGTGGTGCAGTGTTTAAGCAATGGGCTGCTGACCAAAAGTTTGGCAGTTCAAATCCACCAGCTACTCCTTGGAAACCCTACAGGGCAGTTCTACTCAGTCCTACCATACTGTACCCGTTGCCCTCAAGTCGATTCCGGCTCATAGCGACCCTAAAGGACAGAGTAGAACTGCCCTGTAGAGTTTCCAAGGAGTGCCTGGTGGATTTGAACTGCCGACCTTTTGGTTAGCAGCCGTAGTACTTAACCGCTAAGCCACCAGGGTTTCCACTCTGTCCTATACGGTTGCTATGAATCAGAATTGACTCCATAGCAATGGGTTTGGTTTTTTGGTAATTCAACCACAAATCTTTTTGAATGATATCTGATTATAATGATGGCGCTTGCTTTATGTTCTTAGAGATTTGCTTTCTGCCACACTTAATGGGCCACTTTTTCTCTAGAGAAGAAATGCAAAAAAAAAAAAAAGTATTCATTAAACCCCTGCTCTAAGTGTTCTGGGGTCTACAAAAGAACCTCCAGATCCTTCCTAGAATTCTGCAATATGCAATTTTTTTTAAAACATTGTTAATGAAAATACTGGGATATACATGAAGCAATAAAAGATCCGTAAAATGGGAAATCAGATACAGCAAATGTAGCCCCTTAATCTGTATGGGATTCTGTTTTTAAATCCGAGTAGAAACAACTTATCCCATAATGCTAGAGCGGAATCTAACATTTGCTCCATGATTTTAGGCATCGATAGTCTTCAGTATATTTTAGGCAGGAAAAATCAGATTCAGAAATAAAAGCCTATTCAACTTAGTTCACCATAAAGGAATTTATTTTAAAGGTGAATATTTTAAAAATATAAAGAATAGCAGAACAATTAGCCTTCAGTAAGCCAGGAAAACAAGATAGCACAAGGGAGCTCTGTTATAGGAGTTCATGGACCTTTACTCAAATGATCTGCTGTTACCTCAGCTAGCAACTTATTAGGTTTCTGTGTATCTTAGTTCAAATTCTCAAAAGGGAATCTGATTAATTCAGATTAGTTTATGGATTGGTTCCTCTGGGGTTGGATAGCCACTCTTGGCTCAATCAGCCATGTCAGGGGAATGGCATTGCTAATTAAGGATAAGCAAGAGGAAAAAAATCTTTCTCTAGTAAAGATGTGTATAATGCCTGTATGTACTTACTTATATGTAAATGTATAAGAGAAAACAGATTATATGGATATTAAGAAAATGCAATTGTCTTAGTCTAGAAAAGTATGTCTACGGGGAAATGGTTTACAGTGCTTACTCTTGTTATTCAGATTCAGTGACTGGCATACAGGCTACACAATGGCTAAAGTAAAAAGCCCAGGTGCCCTTCTTGACTGGCCATCTTACCTTACCTCACATATCCAACTGATCACCAGGTCCTAGCTCTTCTACATCCTAAATAACATGTTACATTCTTATCACCTGTCCACAAGTATATCTTCTTCATCATAATATAAAATTCATAAAGAAAATGACTGTGTTTGGCTTGTTCAGTTTGGAACGCTATCTTATACCTAGCACAATGCCTGGCATCATTAGCTCCAGGTGATAACTTGATTGTAGCTTTGTGAGGTACTATAGCAGAGAATTCAGTTAAAATTGTGCCCACAGCAACTGGGTGATAACAAATGTCTATCGTTTTAAACTGCTAAGTTTGTGGAAATATTGTTATGCAAGAATAGATAATTAATATAGCCAACATTTTTCCCTTTCTGAGTACACTTCTTTTTTATAATTAATGACATCTCATTTTAAATTTATAGAATCTATGGTATTATTTTCTATGAAAATTGGCATGTATTCCAAAAATGGTGGAATGGGTCAGCAAAATGAGGACCAAACATGGGTACATCACTGATACTTTTCTTTTAGTTCCTACTGCCTGGGGTTGACATTGTAGGTTATGGCCCCAAACTGTTCCATTTCAAAATACTTTCATGTTTTAGTTAGGAATCATAATTGAATTTTTGTCTAGCTTCTGTGTTATACCCTATGCCTCATACATCTTCTCTGTAAGATGTCGTGAAAATACTAGGGGCCTTGTTTTTGTCTAAAGTCCAAATCAATCTCATACATATTCTTCTCTTTGAGAAATAAGAAAGAGCATTCTACTCCTATTCAGAAAATATTGGACAGTTCTCATTCCCAATCTGTAAAATTCTGCATTAATGTAACAGAGATGATTCAAAATTATAGTTTCCTCTTCATGATTCCAGGGACCATGATATCCTGAGACATCTAAGAAATTCTGAGGCCTGGAAGAAACCCACTTTAACCAGCTGGAGTGATGGCATGTTTGGGAAAATGTTACTTCTCATCCAAATACTCAGAAGAAACTGTGAAACCACATTAAAGATGTTGAGATTAAAGCAGAGGAGTAGCATTCTTATATACCTGTAAAACATCCTTCTGATTATTCATTTGTCTTTGCCATATCGGGGTATGAGCTTCTGAAATTATGAATTGGTTTCCTCTCCTAATCAAGGGATAATATCTTCTAGATGCCTGAGTTCTTCCTCTTTCTTGCCTCCTAGAATTACCTAAATCCACATTTGTATCAAGACTATACAAGATCCAGGAATTCCTGCTTCTAGGAATGCTATGAATCAGAATTGACTCAACAGCAATGAGGTTTTTTTTTTTGAAGAGTTTGAGGAACCCCGCAAATTACCTTAAAATAAGACTGAGGCACTGAGACATCATCACCAAAGCCCTGAGATTTCTGATAGGCATTCTCTAGAAATAATGGACTCAGGGCACCCAAGAGAGCATATTATTGTTAAAGGCAGTAATTGGAAATTGATCAAAATGGAGTGATTTTCTACTCAGAATAAACCTAGACTTCTCAAGACAAAAAGACAGAGGACATACTAGTATTTTAAATTAGGAATTTCAGTCTAGCAAGAGATATTGAACGAACACTGAGATTTCAATATGTGTAAGTGTAAGCCACTCTGTTTTTACATGTGAGATAATTTTTGTTTTGGAGATAAAAGACTTGTTCCCTTGAAAAAGAAGCTTGGGCTGCTATGATTCATATAAGCAGACCATATAAATGTATGAACTGTTAAAATGGAATGGCACCTGCAAAAGTCACAAAATGCATGATTGTGAACACAATGATTTTGTTTTAAAATGTAAAACGCCTTTGTCTCAGTGATTTGTTGGCGTGTGTGTTTCTAGCTAGAAGGAGAGAATGATTTTATGGGCATACTCGCATATAACTAAAAATCTCATGACTTACCTATTTTTAAACCAACAATTCTTTCTTTTTAGAAAGTGCCAAGCTCAAAAAGAATTTCATCTGTTATGCCTATGACAGAATATCAACAGGCTAGGTGTCATTAAACAAATATTTAACAAAACATAACTAACAATACACAAATACTAGATAATTGGGAGTTCCTAAAAATCAAACACTTATGCTCATCAAAAGACTTCACCAAAAGAGTAAAAAGACAACCTATAGACTGGGAAGAAATTTTTGGCTACTACATATCTGATCAGGGCTTAATCTCCAAAATCTACAAGATACTGCAAAGCAGACAAATAATCCCACTAAAAAATGAGCAAAGGATATGAACACATTACCAAAGAAGATATTCAGGTGGCTAGCAGATACATGAGGAAATGCTCACAATCATTAGCCATTAGAGAAATGTAAATCAAAACAACAATGAAATACCATCTCACCCCAACAAGGCTGGCATTAATCCAAAAAACACAAAATAATAAATGTTGGAGAGGTTGTGGAGAGACTGGAACACTTACACACTGCTGGTAGGAATGCAAAATGGTACAATCACTTTTGAAGTCTATTTGGTGCTTCCCTAAAAAGCTAGAAATAGAACCACCATATGGTTCAGAAATCCCACTCCTTGGAACATATCCTAAAGAAATAATAACCATCACATGAATAGATATATACACACCCATGTTCATTGCAGCTCTGTTCACAATAACAAAAAGATGGAAACAACCTAAGTGCCCATCAATGGATGAATGGATAAACAAATTGTAGTATATCCCCAGAATGGAATACTATGAAACTATAAAAAACAACGATGAATTTGCAAATCATCTCATAACATGGATGAATCTGAAAGGCATTATGCCAAGTGAAATTAGTCAGTCACAAAAGGACGAAAATTGTATGAGGCCATTACTATAAGAACTCAAGAAAAGGTTTAAACTCAGAAGAAAACATTCTTTGATGGTTACAAGAGTGGGGAGGGAGGGAGAGGGGAATTCACTAACTAGATAGTAGATAAGAACTATCTTAGCTGAAGGGAAGGTCAACACACAATACAGGGGGAGTCAGCACCACTGGACTAAACCAACACTAAGAAGTTTCCTAAACCCAACCAAACACTTCAAGGGACAGTGTAACAAGGGCAGAAGTCTGAGCACCATGGTTTCAGGAGACATCTAGATCAATTGGCTTAACAAAGTTTATCAAGAAAATGTTCTTTATCCCACTTTGATGAGTGGTGTCTGGGATCTTAAAAGCTAGCGAGTGGCCATCTACAATGCATCAATTGGTTCCGACCCACCTGGAGCAAAGCAGAATGAAGAACAACAAAGACACCAGGAAAATACTAGACCAAGAGAAAAAAGGGGCCACATAAACCAGAGACTCCATCAGCCTGAGACCAGAAGAACTAGACGGTGCTCGGCTACCACCAAAGCCTGCCCTGACAGGGAACAAAACAGACAGTTCCTGATGGAGCAGGAGAAAAGTAGGGTGCAGAACTCAAGTTCTAGTAAAAAGATCAGACTTAATAGCCTGACTGAGACTGGAGGAGTCCCAGAAGATATGGTCCCTGGACTCTCAGTTAACCCAGAACTAAAACCATTCCCGAAGCCAACTCTTGAGACAAATAATAGTCTGGACTATAAAACATAAAAATGATACTCGTGAAGAGTCTGCTTCTTAGTTTTCAAGTACATACACAAGACTAAATGGGCAGCTCCCGTCCAGAGGCTAGATGAGAAGGCTGAAAGGGATAAGAGCTAGTTTAATGGACACAGGAAATCTGGGGTGGAAAGAAGGAATGTACAGTCACATTATAGGGGTGGCAACTAGGGTCACATAATAATGTGCGTATAAATTTTGGTATGAGAAAATAACGTGAGCTGTAAACTTTCACTTCAAGCATAATAAAAAAATTAATATTTTCAATATCTATTTTTTCTCCAAAATGTAAGAAAAATTTGTGTAAAGTTTAAAAGGAGGTATAATATTTTATAATAAATCCAAAGAGTGTGATATTTAACCTTAATTTTAAAAATAATAATTGCTTGTTTTTATGCTCTGTTGATAAATTACTCTACTATATGTTACTATAGAACACAAAATTGTCAACTGGCAACATGGCAACCCTTTTTTCCCAAAATGTTTTTGGTTTCTGCACTGAAAGTAAGTAGTTAAAGTTTTACAGAGCTGTAAGGTAGAACATGAGATTTAAAAGAGGAATTGGGATTATTGAAGTGTGTAACAATTATAAAATCCAGTGTCTTCTATGGTTAAGTTCTAATGAACCAGACAATCTAAAATTTTATGAATCTGTAGAGAAATTTGTATTTGAAGTATATAGGAAAGTTTCAACGTATCAGTCTTAGGTATTTTTCCAACAACAGGGATTATTTTTTTCTTTATAAGCTGTTTATATTTTTTAATATTTTAATTGATATTAAGAAGTTTAAGTTCACATGGCATTTGAGTAATAGGTAAATCAAATTTCTTCATTAGGTTTTCTATAATTCAAAAGGATTCTAGTTATGTATATTCAGATTTTGAGGCCCGAGAAATAATTTCAGGCAATTAAAAAAAATCATATGTATACTGATTTAGCAATAATATAGAACTCTAAGATACTAGCTATCTCCCTCAAAATCAACCCAAATTAAATAAAGACTTGAATGGCACTAAGTGATAATACTAACTGGAAATTTGAATGTATACATTTGCAAACCTTGGTGTAAGAGTACACAGCAAAATATATTAAGATTGTCAGAGAATATTATGTTTTAGGAAAAGAAGGGGAGCTTTGAGCTTATTAAAGTGAGGGAGATAAATAAAATAATATATCACAACAGGATTTTGCCAAGTTGAAATTTAATTGAATATGGGAAAACATGTAGATTTTAATATTGTTTGAAACTGAATATAGAAGAAAGAACTGTTTCTCCCAGCCTGAAGTCATGCATATAACATGCCTTTAACGATGGCAGATAGACTAGATGGTGGCTGAATGAGACACTTATACAGGATTTGTGAGATTAAATTGCTGAGGTTTTTTTTCTTCCCACATCTCATAAAGTAGACTAATAGAGGTAATTTCCACCACTCTCTTCCAGAATCTAAATGCCAAAACCTAGAGAAGATAATTTCTAAAAATATAGAACTCTTATCAGTAGAAATGATAACACCCTGAGAAACAAGCTGCAGCAAATTATACAAGTAAATACTCTGTAGCTACTACACTGGATGAGAAATAACTAGTGACTCTAAAAAAGGGTAAATTGTGTATACATATTTATTAAAATGCATATAAGGAACAGGAACATCTATAAGAAATCTTGATTTAATTCGGTAGCTTTTCTTTTAATATCAACATTCATTGCGCTATTATTTTTGGATTGGTAGAAAAAGAATATTGTAACTATGTTTACTTTTACAAAAATCGATATTATCACTATAAGTAAGAAGCAATACAGTTAGAGAATCACTTAAATTAAATAGAAACACTACAGTGTTGGAACTAAGTGAAAATATTGATATGAAGCTCACATTTAAAATATAACCAAGTGTTTATTTTGCAACACTGTACACTTAAATGACCTAGGTGTACTGGTTCCCCCAGCAACATGAACATAATAAGCAAGTCCATCTCCTAGCTTATGATTTCTAATACAATTATCAAATAAAAAGATCCAAGGTACCTTTGAGCAATGAAAATTCCATGTCTGGACCAAAGAAGATGCAAGGTAGGCCTTGAATATCTTAGCGTGTCCAAAGGAAAGTAGGCTTTCAAAGATTTATAGCATTATTTCAAGAGGACAAATAAGCCCTATTAAAGATGATCCTAATGACCAATGTTATAAAAATATGGCCATTTTCAAAAGAATAAAATTCGTGGTTTGAACATAGTGAAAAAATGAAAATCAATGAGTCCATAATGAAAGAAAAAAATACCTGAATAAATAAAATGTATTTCTGTTGAATCTTATTATTTAATTATTTTGATGTTATTGAGTCATTTATTGCATTTTATCTTATTGTTTGTTATGAATCAAAAAACACAAGGGAGCCTGAAGTGGTCCAACAATATTTCTATTTCTGGAGAACAACAGAAACATTCACTTTCTGGAGAAAAGCTTTCCTAAAATTAAGCCCACAGAACTACAGAAAGTAAAAGGAAAGAACAAATTCACAAGCACAGTTTACTGAATACATGAGAAGGCTCTATGAGAGAGTGTCAGTAGAAACAAAAAACGACCAATTATATATGAGTAAAATGTTTGAAGAAATTAAAGATGCAATTGCAAAAATACAAAATAAAAAAAGCCACCATGTTTAACAGGTACATTTTATAAAATGAAATTTTTAGAAATAAAAAGTATAATGTTGGAAAGCAAAATATGCATAGCAAAATTTCAGGAATAATTTTTGAATTAAAAAAATTCACAAATCCTAAAATAATAGATAATGACTAAAACAAAAAACAAAAAGCAAGAAAAGAGAGGAAATCAGGACAGCAGTAAATCAAATGTAAGGTAATAATACATAGAAGAAATACAACCATAATGCTCCTTAGAGGCTAGGCTGGTGAGGCTTTCTCTTGCTTACTTTGGACATATCATCAGAAAAGATTGATAAAGAAGGACATCATGTTTGGTAAAGTGGAGGGTCATAAAAAAAGGAGAGAAATCCTCAGTGAGATGGATTGATACATTTACCTCAACAATGGGCTCAAACATATAGGAGATCATGGAGATAGTGTAGGACTGGACAATGTTTAGCTATGTTATACATAAGGTCACCATGAGTCAGAGCTGACTTGAAGACAACTAACAGCAACAACAACAAGGTAATAGATACAAGAGCAAATTATCAATAATTGCATTAAACGTAAATGGATTAAACCCAACAGTTAAAGACAGATTTTCAAATTTTTATAATCAGCTATATATAGTTGTGGAACCCTGGAGGTGCAGTGGTTAAGAGCTATGGCTGTTGACACCTTGATTTTAGAACTTCTTACCTCCAGAAATGTACAATTGTGAATTTGTGGGGTTTCTTGTCCACTAAATTTGTAGTAATTTGTTACAATAACAATAGGAATTTAATACACCTGCCTTCCACATATAAGGGGTGCACACTGGTGAAGATTTAAAGACATAATTTGGTGACTATATGGAATGAAGGTCAGGAAAGGTGTGCATCAGGGTTGTATTCTTTCACCATACCTACTCAATCTGTATGCTGAGCAAATAATCTGAGAAGCTGGACTATATGAAGAAGAATGGGGCACAGGTTTAGAGGAAGACTTATTAACAACCTGCGTTATGCAGATGACACAACCTTGCTTGCTGAAAATGAAGAGGATTTGAAGCAGTTACTAATGAAGATCAAAGACCACAGCCCTCAGTTTGGAATGCATCTCAACATAAAGAAAACAAAAATCCTCACAACTGGACCAATGAGCAACATCATGATAAATGAAGAAAAGATTGAAGTTGTCAAGGATTTCATTTTACTTGGATCCACAATCGACAGCCATGGAAGCAGTAGTCAAGAAATCAAAAGATACATTGCATTGGGTAAATCTGCTGCAAAGGACCTCTTCAAAGTCTTGAAGAGCAAAGATGTCACCTTGAAGACTAAGGTGTGCCTGACCCAAGTCATGGTATTTTCAATCGCATCATATGCATGTGAAAGCTGAACAGTGAATAAGGAAGACTGAAGAAGAATTGGCATCTTTGAACTGTGGTGTTGGCAAAGAATATTGAATATACCATGGACTGCCAGAAGAGCAAACAAATCTGTCTTAGAAGAAGTACAACCAGAATGCTCCTTAGAAGCAAGGATGGCGAGACTGCATCTTACAGACTTTGGACATGTTGTCAGGAGGGATCAGTCTCTGGAGAAGGACATCATGCTTGGCAGAGTACAAGATCAGCAGAAAAAAGGAAGAACTTCAATGAGGTGGATTGACACAGTGGCTGCAACAATGAGCTCAAGCATAACAACTATCGTGAGGATGGCTTAGGACTGGGCAGTGTTTCGTTCTGTTGTCCATAGGGTCGCTATGAGTTGGAACCGACTTGATGGCACCTAACAACAACAACAACATATAGAATGACAGCCAGTTTGAGTAACAGTTGTCTAGAACTTTGATAGCCTAAGGAGCCTGAGTTTTATACTGTGAATCATGACAGTATTTATGACTGACAAAAGAGTACTCTAGGACACGTTTTTGTGAAAGCAGAAGGAAAATGAGAAAGAAGCATGGAAGTCTTGGTAGGTAGCTGGGTGAATCCATGTGTGATGTCATAAATATTAAGAAAATATGAAATGGAAAAAGTAACTTTTGAATTGAATTCTCCAAAGTAGGGGATATCATCAAGAAAACTCTTGGAGTGAGTAACTGGGCATAAAGATAAGAAGTTTAAAATGATTCAGCAGTATTGAGGAGACTAGAAGAACAACACTCTACGCAGAACTGGTAATTTCCGGGGGGAGGGGGGAAGCTGTTAGGTGGGAAGGCATGAGTTGATTTTGGCATGTCGACTCGACTCAACGGCACTGGGTTTTGTGGGATGTGGAAAATACTTTAGAACCTGAGAAATCTGAAATTGTTATTTTCATAAATGAGTTAATGTTACAGACTGATTTTTATGCATGGTTGAAGTCCTGACATCAGATGAGCTGTCTGAGAAAGAGAATAAAGAGATGAACAGAGGTTAAAGAGTTCATGTAGAAAGTGAGAGGAAGAACTAGAGATACAAACAAGCAAAAAAAAGCTTAGAGAATTTCACATACATTAGCAATGTTTCCAGTTGTACGATTTCCCCTTCAGTTAGACAGACTAGATTTACACCACGTTTGTCAGAGTAAGCAACAGGCAAGTGAGAAAAAGGAAAGGGAATAAATCTCTCTGTGTTTCCTCTTTACGATTTTTCCCATTCAAGTCATAAAATGCTCTTTCAGACGTCTCAATTTTAGGAACTCTATACCTGATGGTCTGAAGACTTTCCCTCTTCAGGCAGGGTCTCTGATGGACTAGTTACTATTTTTGTTACTGATGAACTTTAGGGCTTGGCTCAGTCAGTAATTTGAGTTTGAGTGTTCGTCTTTCATTGTCCCGGTCTTATTTATCATTCTGTGCCTCGGTAGCCCAAAGGACTTTTGTATTTTGCCTCATTCTCTATACAGAAACCTTTCTTTCAACTCATACATGTAAAGGGAGAAATTACTACTAAGGCTAAACATATTGCTTCTCCCCATATCCTTGCATTTTGTTTGGAACAAAGTACTGTTGGACTTAATTATGGAATTCAGACCTTGCTGTGCAGACTACAAGGATAGATCCGGTTCCTTTCCTTTCCTTTCCTCCTCTTTCCACTGTCTTCTTTTATTTTTTCCTTTCTTCTCTTTTCCTTTTTTACTTAATAGGTGAAAAAATGTTCATCCCCAAGTCCCTGAAGCAATATTCCATAATTGGCCAAGTCAGGCAGCACTAGTAAGGTTGATTTTAGATCTTCTGGAGCCAGCAGAAGATGGATTGATGCTCCATTGACCATTATTTCTTTTACCAAAATGACAATTTCATTTTAATTGTGAAACTGCCAGTCTTGAGTAAGGCGCAAAATGAATCACAGTGTAGTTTAATGCGTTTTTGCATTATTCCACTTGAGCAAAAATAGAACAACAGATGGCCATAAACTCAGGGAAGCTTAATGAATTGGCAAGTTACGACTTTAAGTAAGTTGGAAGGAAGTAACTTAAATGTCTATTAACAAAGGAGGAAAATCTTCAAAAAATATTATTTCAGATAATAAAATACATTGTCATTTATTATTTTATTTTTTAATCATTATTTCCTTGATATGATTATAGCTTAAGGAGAGACTAGTTTCAGATAAGAAAAGGTGTCCTTATGAAAAATTTTCTTAAATTGAATGATTTGGAACCAAAATTATTAGTGTTAAATTATATCCAAACTGTAAATTACCTCTCAACTCTCCAGTTTCACCTTCAAGTGGCACAGGGTCCTGTGTTTTGGAGCCAGGCAATAGAAAGTTCTAGATTGTGTAATGAAATTACTACTGACAAGGAGAGCCTCTGGGGCAGAAAATATGTTATCCAAGGTGGAGTTGAGTCATATAAATTTCTTATTGAAGTTTACTCTAAATCCTGGAATAATTATAAAGCATAAGAATATTGTATGCAAATGTCCAGGGTATAGAGGAGATGAGACAGCATTCTTGGGGAGTTGGAGTATTTATGGGTGGTGAGGGTTTAATCTCTCTTACCACATATTTGTTAAAATTACATTTGCTCACATTAAGCATGAATTTATTTACAGGCCACATCCAATGTATACAGAGACCAGATAAAGGACTAATGGTTTTTCTATAAATTATCTGAAGCAAGACTTTGTAACTTCCTCCACAGTCAACCAAAAGTAGGTTTCTCAAAGATAGAACAGTGTGACTATAATTAAAAAAAAAAAGTTCAGCCAATTACCAAAAAATTTTTGGAGAATGTTGGTCTATTCATGAAGCTATGCCATCTAGATATTAATTCTTCTAATGGAAAGAATTCTTACAGAAATTAGTAGAGACCATCCTGCCCTTTACATCAGGACTTTAAGTCAATACATTTATTTTAAGCTAGGTACTTTGCACTGCTTAGCAATTAGTGTGGTTAACTTAAATGCTTAGCAATTTACAAATCATTCTTCAAGGTGATTTTCAAAATAAAAGCAATAAAGTTGTAGCTCAAAACAGTCCTCATGGTTCTAAGACAGGCAAAGAAGTAGAAAAATTAAGGACCTTGAGCTTTGATAATTACTGCAAAGCATTGTTGGTACACTACAATATAGAGGTTAGATTTAATTTGTGAGAGAAAATTCAGAGCTGTGGTAGAGCTAGAATGATGCAAGGTAAAGAGAAAACTATACAGGGTAAAGAAACGATGCAAGCAAGCCATTGTAGTCAGTGGGCCACAACACTTTTTTCAATGAACTTGGTTAGGAAAGACCAGAGAAGAAATGAAAAGAAATTTTTGGGACCAGACCTTAGTATGACTTTAGGAGAATGAGTTGAAAAGAGGTGGCAGATTATTAGCAAAATAGGATCTTACTCAATTAAGCAGTCGGCTGCTAACCAAAAGGTAAGCAGTTTGAATCCACTAGCCACTTCTTGGAAACCTTTTGGGGCAGTTCTACTCTGTCCGATAGGGTCGCTAAGAGTCGGCACTGACTTGAAGGCAATGGGTTTGTTTTGGTTTCTATCTTAGATTCGACTATGATGCTGAGACTCTTCCCTTGTCTGCAATTTGTGGAGAGGTATATTTTTTTTCCTTCTTATAACTTTCATGTTTTCCTTGACACTTGTGTTTACACATACTCTAACAGTGTTGAGCATTTGTAATTATGCAAAAAATGTTTTATGAATAATCATTTACTTTTAGGGGTGGAGGAAACCCTGGTGGTGTAGTGGTTAAGTGTTAAGGCTGCTAACCAAAAGGTCGGCAGTTGGAATCCACTAGACGCTCCTTGGAAACCCTATGGAGCATTTCTACTCTGTGTTATAGGGTTGCCATGAGTAGGAATCAACTGGAAGGCAACAGGTTTTTTTTTTTTTTTGGTTTAGGAATGGATAGAGAAGGTATTCAAGCACCACTCCCCCCTCACAAAAAAAAATTTCAAGTCAAAATCTTACAAATATATTTGACTATTCTCAGGAATAAGTAGTAAATAAAATCAAAGTGTCATGTACATCTTTATATGTTTTCCTGCACTAAAATATCAAACAACTTTATGGTGTGACTTTAAATGTCCAAATCCCCAAATTTTGTAAGACACAATGGGATAGTTATTAGGAAATACTATGGCTAAGAACATTCATTGGGGAAAAAAATTAAAATTCTCTAATGAGTCTACAAAAGCCTAAGGGACAAAAAAGTATCTTGAAAGTTCCAAAAATCTTTCAACCTCTTAAATGAGAAGAACATAGATTCCTTTACTTCACTGAACCTACAGCATTCTTTAGATTTGATTATATTGACATATTCTCAAAGACAATCCTTTTGCAGTACACAAGGCAATGACAGTGGTTATTTTCATGTTTTTTTCTCTTTGATATTTGGTTTATAAGACAAAGAAAGAGTGATAAAAATAAAATTTAAGATAGGAATTAGTCAAAAGCATTAAGGATATCTTAAAATTTTAAAGACACTAAAGAGGTCTATTTTATTTCAGCAAAGATTTTTTTCAAAAAGGTTTCGGATTTATGATATTTAAAGACTCAGATGTAAAACATGACTCTACAAATAAATGATATAATATATGGTTTTTTACTTTAAACATTCCATATAATATATAATTTAAAATATTTCTCTGCAGACCTGTGCTCAGAGCTAGAAGGACTATGTCTATTTTTGTCTGTCATTTGTTATTTATGTTATCATGTGAAATCATTAATTCCCTCTGAAACTCAGCATCTTCATCTGCAAAATGCGAATACAATACATTTCATCAAAAGTATTGTTGTAAGGATCTAATGAGACATTGTGAGAAAAACACATTTGCAAAATACAATGGAAACATAAGGTTGTACTGTTATTAAGGAATTTATTACTTCCTTTAAAAATAAGCAAAAAAAGAATTTCTTGAAGCATTTATAAATTTATGAAGCAGGTTACATATAAAAGGTTAGTCCTAAACGTTATCTCTTTCTCTATAGAGAGAGAGAAACAGATTCAAGCAAAAACAATTACTCGTCCAATAGGTATTTATGGAGTACCAGGTGATCCCCATAGGTTAGAGCGCTAAGGATAAAATAGTGAACAAGACAAGAAGGACTCTTGTCCTTATGAAAACTTATAACCTGGGCAGAATCTACTGGATGATTATATGTATGTTGTATACATATATATATGTATTGGCCTGACCCCAGATCTGCTGAATCAGATTCTCTGACGATGAAGCTTGGGAATGTACCTTTTCAAAAAGTATCCTGAGAAATTCTTAGGCACACTGAAGTGTGAGATCAATGCTTTGCAATTTACAAAGGGAATGGAGTGTGATTTGTATTATAGTTGAGCAAGTAAGTGATGGCTCTCTTCCTTTCCCATTTCCTTTACGTCATAACCCCAGCTATCAAGTAGAAAAAGTAAGATGTCATAGAAGGAGGTCAAGATTCTGAAGGCACAGTTTTCAGTACTGTCTCTGTCACTAACTGTGTGAACTTGAACAAAGCCATTTCCCCTCCTAGGACGAGGACAGTGGAGGTTTTTTATTATAGGGCTTTTGTTAAAATTTATAATGCTGAAGTTCTGTTTCTAAGGCTGCTATTGAGTCACCATGCACCACTTTTGCCTTACTGTCTCTTCAAATATAGAAATAATTTTTAAAATGTTGCTAAATATCTACCAGCCCTTCCCACAACTCCTGGACCGTCAAAGATATAGTCAGTGCCTCCAGGATACTGTTTCAATATTAGGATCATGTCCATATGACAGTAGTTGTTAAATATTTTGAGTATCATTCTTGGATGTTACAATTTATTTACAGTTAGTTAGAAAATGATTCTGGCAAAGACATGGTTAGTCACTGTAATTGCTCTATACTCTCAAAAAGTCTCTGACATTCTATAGTACTTAAGTTTTCCTTTATGTTCCTTCATGTTCATTTAAAATCTATTGAGTGCCTATAATGTTCTTGGCCCTGTGCAAAGTGTGTAGGAGATCACAAATGAATCAAAATATTAACTGTCTTTTAAGAGTTCCCAGTCTACTAAACGGAGAGAGATAATGTGATATTTCTACAAAGTGCTAAAGGAATACATGATTAATTCTGACTGCAGGTGAAGAAGGGGTTAGAGTTGGGATGACTGGGAAAATTAAGACCATTTCCAGTGAGGTACATTTGGTGATGGTTTGCTTGGATAGAAGAAGGTGATTTAGCAGATCTATTAATTTTTCTTAAAATGTTTCTTAAAGTGTTTCATGTGGAAGAAGGATTAGGCTTGTTCTGTGTGGGCTCAAGGCTTGGAACAGACTCAGTGGGAAAGTTACGGAGATATTTTGTGTGTAATGCAAGAAAAGACTTTTCACACTGAAGCTAATCCAAACGCTCTTCTTTGTACTTCCATAGCACTTCTACCAGAGCACTTTCAATAATGAACGATCGTCAGAAATTAACTCATCTGAATCTCTCGCTAGAATATAAACTCCTGGAGGACAAAAACTGTGTGGGATTTGATCCATTATCTGGTCACTTTTCCCAGCACATACTGGATTTCTTTAAATATGTGTCAAGTGAAAATGATTAATAAATAAATAAAAGTGGGTTTCTTATCATAATGTACCAGCCCAGCCTAGACAGCTCATTCATAGGTATATTATAGGAGAAATTCAGGTGTCAAACAATTGTTTGGATTATTGTCCAATTGTTTGCACAGAACGACAGAAATAAGTCTTGTTACAACACAATTCCCTAATGGGTCTTGGTTTGTACGTTCTGCTCCTTGGAAACGGAACTTCAGTAACCAGGTAGGTTACTATGTGAAGGAAGTCTTTAATTCCAGTTCTAATGAAGACACCAAAGCCTAACTGGAGGGAATAAATCCATATTCAAAGATGATTTGTATGTATTTTACTACACAGTCAAATATAAATACTATAGTTAGGCTCTGGTATAAACTGGCTATCTTTCTTATTATGAAAATAGGGAAAAGTTTTCCACTCCTTCGAACTGAATAGTTGGTGCACTTCTCCCTCACTCACTGGTTGCATCACTCTTTAGAGTGACCGTAATAGTCTCGACCCACTACTCAGACAACCACTACCAATTAGTTAGATTTGTATATAAGATGAATATTATTTGCAAGCCTAGTATAAGGAAATACTCTGTTGCTGGTCTAGTGTGCACTACTCTTTCAATTCTTGCTGTTTTCATTTGTCTGGGCTCTGATGATAATGTCCCCAAACCAGGTCTTTTATCACTATTTCCAAATTACTCGTAATATCTGCTAATGTGATTCCTCAAAATTACTTAAAATTAGTATTTATCAAAATTCAATGGTAAATAGTAGTTTTCTTTTACTAACTGGTTTGTTACTTAATATATACTCCGAATTCTGACTCCCTGATTACTTGCTAAGCTAATAGTGTTTCACAAATACAGGACTCTTTCTTTATTTGAGCACTGTTTTCATTTTGTTAAATATCCTGAGTCTTTGGAGATGAGAGGGGTGCATTAAACTCTTCTTGTGGGAAGAAATACTTCGGGTAACAAATAAAAATAGCTTGCTTGCTGGGAAGAAGTGTTGACATTCTATTTCGTTCCATTAAATAATCTCCTCCACTCTACTGGCTTCAAAACTCCAAATGCTCAGAGAGTGATTCCATTGCAACATTTCAAGGGAACTATGATTCTCCATGGAGCCCTGGTGGCACAGTGGTTAAGACCTATGGCTACTAACCAAAAGATTGGCAGTTCAAATCCACCACCTGCTCCTTGGAAACTCTGTGGGGCGGCTCTACTCTGTCCTGTAGCTCCCTATGAGTCAAAACCGACTCAACGGCACCTAACAACAACAACATGATTCTCCATGCCCTTTACAGTTGTGAATTTTTAATTTAACCTCTGTTATATTACAAAGATATGAATGAGGTTAAGAGGAGAGGCAAAGTGGTTGCAAAAGGTGTGATGACTTTTCGGAAAGAAGCAGCAAAATGTTGCCAATTTCTACTTGGTTTTCATACAACTAATGTCTTCTAATTTTCATTGTAAGAGAATTATCAGAATTAATCAACAACAACTTGATGTTGGACCTAATCATCTTTATGTGCAACCGATTATCTTATTGTTCAGTATTCCAACTGAGTACCATTTCCAGATATATTAAGCATAGTCATTAATAGGAGCCATTAATGAATATATAATGTGACCCAAATTGTATTTTGTCTCTTTATTTATGTGGAACAGAATCTACATCCTGGCCAGTGTCAGGATATATTTTGTCTATCGAGTTCCTAGTGTAACTGTACTTGTCATTCTGTCATAAAAGAAAATTAAGGTGATTTGACAGGATTTGTTTTTCACAATGCCGAGCAGATTTTACCCAGCACCCCATGATTTTCTAGGTGCTTGAAAATTGATTTTTTGATGGTATGTTTCAGTAAGTTTCCATGTAGGAAGTGATGATGACAGGTCTATAATTTCTAGGTTTTTTTTTTTTTAATCCTCCCAGGGTGGTAAATAGAAACATAAAGATAAGCACTGTATTTAGACTTGTGAATGTTGAAGAATCCTCAAGTCCTCTTTATATTAAAAGATAAAACACCCCTATGTTCTTTTAAATTAAAAGATGTTGGATTAATTATTCTTCATTGTCTTTGGCAAGCTTCTGAAAAATTTTTTGTAAATTACCAGAACTTGCAGTTCATAATGTGACCAGTTTATGAAATTAACCAACCTTACAGTAGAATCTTTATATCACACCCCACATCTTTTCCAAATTCCATATCATAGCTGCCCTATGTTTTCAGCTTTCTAATAAGACTTTGGAAACCTATAGTTTGAAAATTGGCTAAATGTTGCAACTATTTGTATGATTTATAGTCTTATTTGTGTAAGGAAATTAATTAGTTAACATGTAAGATTTAAGATACTACATTAAAATGTATTTCTGTTATTAGATTCATTTATCCAAGAAATAGGCAACATTGTCCTGAAATACTGAATCACTGAAACGATTATATATGAAAATACCCAGACTGGTATAAACAGCTATTAGAAAGAACAGAGAAGAATCAGATAGTTAATTAGACTTTGTTATGACTGCCTATGAAGAGAAAAACGTTGAATAGATTTATATGAAATAATATGTAGTTTAAATATATAAAATAAAATTATCTCAGGGTCTGTGGTCTTATCCAGTTTGTAGAAAAAGATAACTTATATTGTTAAGCCCTTATTAGTTGTCAACCTTTACACTTACGAGTGCTTCTAATAAAAACAAACGTTCACTGAATACTCACTCCACATCATATATTATTTTGAGTATATTCTAAGCATTGTTTCATTTACTTTATTCATTTAATAAGAGTTCTACTGGTAAATATTATTATCATCTCAATTTTCTAGTAATGAAGCTAAGTATCAGATATTTTAAATGATGAATTTAAGGTCACGTGAGTAATAGCGTTTGAGCAGGGATTTGAAGCTAGCTGCTCTGAATCTGGAGTCCACATGCCTCACCAAGGTGCAATAATGCCTAGTGACCTAAACCCTCACAAAAAGAATTTGAGTTAGATATTATTATGTTCAGTTTTATATACATAGAACCTGAGGTTCGATGATGACTAATATCTAGTTCAAAGTCACATAGTTCACAAATATCACACCAAGATGCGAATTCATCAATGACACCTCCACAAGCTTTCTTTTTTCCCTGACTTCCTGAAGGACAGAAAAAAAATCTCAAGGCTGAAGCCAATGCAGCACTGAGTAAGAAAAGTCAAGTGAACAGAATTCAGAGCAGGCCCTCCAGCTGAATTCAGGAACATCAGAGAATAATACGTGTTGCTAACTCAAGGTCAGGAAGACAGGCATTCAGAGAGAGGAAGAAGGGGAAAGCAAGTAACTGCTATTTAGACTCAGAGACATATTAAAGTAAAAGATGACTAGCAGAGAAAACAATAACCAAGGATCAATGTCATCCTGATAAATATCTTTTTTCCCTCCGCTTCTATTTGTGCCCCTCAGCTTATTGCTAGTGATCTAATTCAAATTTGATCTGTTGTTTTGAGTGGGAAAGTCAAAGAAAAAGAGAAATATTTTCCTTCACTGTTGGTCATTTGGAATCTTCTTTTAGTTAGTCAAAAATCAAAGAGTGCTTGAGCTCCTAGCCTGTATAAGAGAATATTTATTGAGTACTTCCTATATGCCAAACACTGTTCTAAGTACATGATAGGTATTAACTTCCATTTACTAATTGGTATAAAAAAATAAATGAGGTAGGATAACTGCCCTCCATGGTTTAGAATCTGGATGTGAGGTGGATACAAATAGACATCACAAAAAGAGCTAAGCATTTCAAGGAGGGATGATAAAGGCCAAATACCGTCTGTGGACAGTAAGTATTATGAGAAGTTCGTAAAAGGAAGTGATAAATCAAGAGAGAGAAGCAAGTTTGAGGCTAAGACAATATCATGAGTAGAGGTTTAGAGAGCCAAACATAAGGGGTTTATAAGCAGATTGAGTAAACCAATTTGGCTAAAATATTAAGGGATAGAATAGGAGATATAGTTAAATTCAAGTTAAAATGAGACTTTGTTGTTTACTAAGAAGTAAATTGCAGGCCGGAAAGTCGTGATGCTTATCAGTCAGAGGCTGAGGACCACCACACCCTTAACTTATAAAATTTCAGCTTTGTCTTATAGGTGAACGCAGACAGAGAATCTTGTGCAAATTGCCTTGTGGTCAGCAGGGGAGGAAGGGTCTGGTGAAACCCAGATAGGGTAGATGAGGGCTAAAGGTACTCAGTAGAGAAGGGGAAAGCTTACCTTACAGTTAGTAAACTTCAAAAGCGCTGAGGAGGTTTCCATAAAATATATTTGAAAGAGGTCTCTGTGTTTGTCCAGTAAAACATTAAGGATCTATTAATTTTGTAAGACTCTTCTTTCCTGACATGACTTTTCTTCTTTACTATGCCTGATCTCATTTGAGACCTGAGCAGAGGACTCCATACCTGTCATTGAGTTTTGGACCAAATCTTGGTGGGCAGCTTTGCCCACATGAATGAGTAAGATATGCCTTCCTGATTCTTCCATCTTTTTCCCAACTGACCCAACTGTAGCCTCATCCTGAACAGAGTCATGAATTCCAACAAGGATATTTGATTGTCAACTGTCATTATCTGAATGGGTGCCCGAAGGTAGGCCCCACAGTGCTTGGGCTCACCTTTCTGTCTGAGAGTCTGCAGACGTGTAAATATGTAAAGAGGAGGAATCTGAGGTCTTGGAAGAGTCAGACTGTTATAAACTCTGTGCTAACACCATTGTATTCAGGGAATGAATTTGGACATATTCTTTGAACTCCAAGCACCATAAAAGAACCCCTAATTTACATAAATGTAAACAAACTAAGGCTCTGAGAGACCAAATGCCTTGACTTAATATCGTCAAGTGTACATTTGCCACTCCGGACTGTCTGTTCTCATTTCCGTGTTTCTGAAAATTTTCTAAGAACTCCGTCAACCATCTTAGTCCATTTTAATCCCTTGACTTGGCTTAGAGGGAGTTTATTTATTCCTGAAAATCAAATCCATTCTTAAAAGATAATGTCTCCACGGAAAATCCAAAATTAATTCAATTTATAAATACAAAATTAATTTACAATCATTGAGAAAAAAATTTTAAATATGTTTGGAGTAATATTACCATTGGTATTAGTGTGGTTCTTAAAAGAAATAAGTCTTTATTGAATATCATTTCTGGTACTGCATAAAGAGATTACCCTGACATTTATTATTCTGATATTGTGAAACACTTTAGAAGTTTCACATATTCCCTCTATTAAGTGACCTAGACAACAATCCCAGGCCAGGGAAGGCATTTTGAGTACAATTTTACCCTCAAGGAAATGGAATCCCCACGTCATGTGGCTGCTGCATAGAAAAACTAGGGCAACAATCTAGGTGAGCTGAGCCTCAGTTCTGTATTCTTTACTACTACACTATAAGGAGCATGTTGATATTATCACACCTGACCTGAGTATACCTCCCTCAATCTCGATCTCATCCACTTATTCAATAAGAAGGTGCTTTTGGTTTTGTTTTCTTGTTCATTGCCCAAGGTGGTGGTAGGGAACTATAAATTCATTTGCCTTCTTACATATAAAACTTTAGTAGTATTGATTCTATCTTCATTTCTTGGTGGGGTGATATTTATATTATATAATGAATTGCCAATTTTCCATTTCACTTTTGAATGTATTTGGGGGAGGGGAGAGGTACCAGGCATTGGGCCCCTTTGCCTTCATCACCTCTTGCAAAAATTCTCTTCACTAAGAGCCTATTTTAACTTATTTTATTACAATGGCTATTTAACAGTGTACTTTCTATACTTTCCGATAGCTATTTGCATGGTTTTTCAATTGCACATTATTTTGTAAATGTTTTATAAGTACTTTGCATATCTCCAGATTAAGCGATGGACAAGCATTTATTGAATGAACAATTCTGTTGTATATTCTATAGTTCATGGGTGTTTTTCTCAATGTAGCCAAATATTTCTTAAACGGTGGGGTTTGTGGACCTCAGGCATCAGAATCGCCTTGGATGCTTTGTTAAAAGGCTGACTCCCAGGCCACATTCCAGGCCTACTCAATCTGAAACTCCCCAAGTGGGGCCCTAGGAATGTGCATCACTAACAACATCACAGGCCATGCTGCTGCGTAGTACAGGGGAGGACCTCTACATCCAGCCAGACTGTAAACCCTTGAAAGCAGGAATTATCTTTCCTAATCATGCGGCAGCTCTCGGCAGTAAGCCCTAAAAACTTTGGTTTTCTTTTTAATACTATAATTGAGGTTCCTTTTTGTACAGGTGCATACTGTATGAGCGTTTAGTAGAAGCTTGCATATGTGAGAGAGCATCAGCTCGGTGCTAAACAACAGGTATTGTCTGGCACTAGCCTGCTTGGGATAATCCATGAAACATTTAAGCTATCTCTTCTTTTATTAAATACTAATTATCCACATGCTGTAGACCGTTTCCTGGGCTGCTCTAGCAACGGTCCTTTTATTGAGGTTTGTTTTTTGTTCCACAGAATTTGAAAACAAAAGCTGTTTCAATCAGCCTTCAGCAAGTAAACCTTGTAAGCTGAGTACCCAGCACAAGCAGGGGTTATGGTCGAAAGTGCACTTCTGTTTTCCATGACTTACTAAATAATGTAACTCCCAGATCTAGCTATGAGAGATTTGGTGTCTTGTAGCCACTATCTAGTGACGTATGTCCATCATGCTTGATGTTCATTAGTTAGACCAGATCAGTGAGTTAAAGAACTGTTAAATTTGTGTTTTCCTTTAATTGATACATGACTGTGTAGCCGAGTCACAGGACAGAAACTTGACAGAAAAGAACATGGAGGTAAGATAAGCTTATTGCAAATATACAACTTAATAAATTCTTTTAATCACTTGTCTTAGCAAGGTGCCTTAGCCAGTTTGCTTAATCAATGTGAATGAGGAGATAAAGGAAAGAAAATAAACAAATGCATTATTCCTATCTTTTTTCTTCATGTATATGAATTATGCATGCCTCTTATTAATGGCAAATTAAGTAATAGATTAATATTAGGTGCATTTTCTGAGGGAAAACTAATTGAAAATTTGAACTTAGAACAGCCAGGGGGGAAAAGAAAATGAAACTGGCAACATCTAAAATTAAAGCTTTAGCTAGATGTCTTATTTTTAATATTGAAAATGCCATGTCTTTGAAGTTCTTAACTCATTTCTTTCAAATTCTTACCAGGTAGATATTCAGCAACTATTTGCCAAGTGAATTCAAATCTGTCCCCCAAAATTAATTTTTCTTTTTGGTCTAAGACTGTCAGTCATTACCTTGCAGGAATTCCCCCCACCCCAGAAAAAAAAAAAAAAAAATGAATGTTGTCTGAGGATATTTCTCAATCGCAACAGAAATAATGAATGTTTGGTAACCGAAAATGCAACCGAAACAGAAAAGATAAAATACACCGATATTAGCTTTGTGAATCTAATGCTTGAGAGTTTTACCATTGTTGAAAGCTGCTGCTTTGACGTATTTCCCTAACCTTCACTTGCTATCTGCAGTTGCAAGACTCAGGATTTCCTTGGCAGGGAATCTGGCTTAGCGACCACATAAATTTGGTGGGTTCTTGGAAACCTTGTTTGTAGTCTGAAACTTCAGCTGGCTGATGCCGATACACCTCTCTGTCTTCTTATACTCTGTCATCTCTTTGGGACCATTGGCCTCTGTTTTAAAAGGGGCTGGAATTATGTTGTAAAATATTCCCATTTTTTGGCATATGCTGCAGTTACCAAAGATGAGAAGCCCACTAAAAATAGTTCTATCTAACCGTATATCTTTATTCCACTGGGATAATTTTTTCTTCTCAAATTGACAGGAACTTTATGTTTCCTAACGTTTGTTAGTATGAAAGTTGCTAAATTATATATGAAAAATATGCATAATCATTTAAAGAGCCTCAAAAGGCACTCTGATTTCTAAAATAAAATGAGCAAAAAAAAAAAAAAAAAAAAATACAGTGAGTTTGGGGAAAAGATAGAGCATGTAGGAACCGGTAGAATCAATGAGAAGGAAAAGAGGCCTTTGGTGATTTTTCAGAAAAAAAAGCAAGTTGATTTATTACTGAAATTATTCTACAAAACAGCTTTAGCATGCAATCCAGACCCTCAGCAGCATGCTTTGTGTTCAGAACTTCAATAGAAACTTTAAATTATTTGATAGAGTGAAAGAGGGTTAAACTGCCTGGCTGGCATCCCAGAAAGGTTTACTGTGAAATCCAGCAAAAGGCCTTCCATCCGTGTCCCCATAGCAAATATGTTGAGGAGGCATCTTAAGTTCCTGGAGCTGAAGTTTGTATTCTTTTCTGAAATAACCTTTGGCTGGCTACTTGACACAGAGCATCCTACTACCACAATTTTAGAGCAATGCGAATGTATCTCTTGCAGTCAGGCTCAGGTTTCATTTCATAAAATTGTATATATATATGTTTACCATCAAAGGGAAAAGAAGGATCACATGCTGATTCTGGGGAAGGCTTGGCAGTGCTGTAATTTAAAACAAAGGGATGGCTGCAGTAAACTGACTCTTGGGTTTAAATTACCTTCAATGGTCATTCTCTGCTTAATGAAAGTGAGAATATTGGAATTTGATGCTATAAATATTAGAGTAATGGGTGGGAAATTTAAAGATATCCCAGAAAAATCCACGTTGTTCATGGAAGGAGGTAGAAAATTTAAACTAAGCTGCTAAAGACAACGTGTACATATTCTTTATACATGCAGAAAAGCCAGCTACCTATACACTACCAATACACTAATACAATTACTTTCATTTTGTAAAATACCTCCAGTAGGTTCTTGAACATATGCATATATTTTGTAATTGTGAGATGCATTCCTGTTTGTGTACTTCTGTCTAATGTTATATCATAAATTTACTTCAATATTTCTATATTGTCTTCATATTTGCTGCGCCAATTGGCTACATAATTTCATTGTGTTGTGAAACCATAACTTATAAGAACATTTATTGCTCTTTGAACTTTAAGATTTTTTAGTTTTTTAATGATGGTAAAAATGCTGCAAGAGACATTTGCATGTAAAGAATTTTCTTCTCATAATAAATGATTAAATGTAAAAAGAATAAATTTTCCATTTTAGAAACATAGGTCAAAGATGTCAGCATTTTTGTCACTCCTCCCACATACAAGGCTGCTAACAACTTTACACGCCCTATCATTATGTAATAATCATACATGTCTTAGATTTGGAGATGTGTTTCAAGTTGATGAATACCTGTATTTTAAACCTGAAACATTCTTAGGAGCAAAGCATACCAAAACATGTTTCAGTTACCAGAAGCAAAAATGACGATTTACGAGAACTCTCAGTAAATCAATCGTATGAGACTATCCACAAGTCTTGTTTATAATTTGACTTTAGGGAATTTCAGTGGAATGAAAAAGCATTTGGTGATTTTTCTTTTCACCGAGACTTCCTCTAAGACAATTTTTCTCTGATCGGATTGGCATGCTTGACAGACAGTCATTGTTACTGCTCTTGTTTTATGAAATAGGCCAGAAGCCTAATCTTATTATTATGATTAGAAATGTGCTTAATGTTCAAATAATAGCCAAAGGAGATAATTCTTACAGAAGACACAAGACGTAATGGCAGTTTTATAAGACTTCAGTATTTAACACATTGGCAAAATAGTTCTGTCTAAGGGCTTCACTTGCTTAAAAATTCTTATTCTACATACCTGATACTCTTTCACACAAGATAACAAATCACCTGGCAGAAACATGAATAATCTGAATGTGAATGTGAGTTCATGTGTATATACTAAATCCTGGCCAATTTATCTCTGTAAGTCCATGTAAACAATTACTCTCTTGTTAGTGTTTCTTAAAGTGTGGATTTTAGACCGCCTTCTTTAAAATGTGCTTAATTGGGTCCTTCCTAACACCTACTGAATCTGAGTAGGTCCTTACTGTCTTATACTTACTCTTTTATCAGAGTTAATAATTCTTTAAATTAAACATATATTCAACATTTCCTGTTTAATCTTCATTCCTGAAGGATAATTTCTCCAGAAAGAGACTTTGGGGTTCACAGTTCTTTTCTGATAGGAAATTGCTTGTCATTTAAATTGTTTTTCCCCTGGAGATAAGGCTCATTTGTGTCTCTCTGCCTTCAAGAATTTTTTCTCTAAATCTACTTTCCTGAAATTTTTTTTTATGAGGTCTCCTGAGGGTTGGCTCAGCTTCTGAGTCTATAGGTTTATATCTTTATCAAATTTACGGAATTTTTATCAATTATTTATTCAAATAATTTTTAGCTCCACCATCTTTCTCCTCTTCTTCTGGGACTCCAATGACATAAATGTTAGTTCTTTTATTACAGTCCCACAGGTCCCTGAGGGTGTTTTTTTTTTTTTACTCTGTTTTCTTTGTGTTTTTTAGAATGGGTAATTTCTGTTTTTCTATCTTCCAGTTCATTGATCTTTTTCTTTTGGCCTCTCCATTCTACTCTTGAGATCATCAGTGTGCTATTTCATTTTGATGACATATCTCAGTTTTAAATTTTCCATTTGATTCTTTTGATATATCTTTTTTTGCCAAGACTTTCTATTTAAAAAAAAAAAAAGTCAAATATGTTTGTAATTGCTCAGTGAAGCAATTTTATGGTGGTATTTTAAAATCGTTGTCCGATAATTCCAACATCTGTGTCATCGCCATGTTGGTGTCCATTGATTGTTTTTTCTTCTCAAGGTTATATTTTCCTGGTTCTTGGTATGATGAGTGATTTCCAGTTGGACTCTGGACATTTTGAAAATTTATGTTATGAGACTCTGGATCTTACTTACATCTTCTGTTTCAGTAGGTGAAGGAGTGCTCCCTCATTATTACCAAGCGGGCATGGAATTCCAAGTTCTTGATTTATCCTCCTTTGATACCCTGGAGGAGGATACTTCATTACTGCTGAGTAGAGATAAGATTTCAGGTTCCCCACTATTCTTATGCTGATACCACCCTGGCTGGATGGGAAGGGAAGGGGTACCTTGTTACTGCTCTCCACATGGCTTCCACTGTCACCACTGCAGCAGGGAGGGCTCATTACCACTGGATGATGGTGAAAGTTACAGCTTTCAACTTGACCTCCTTTGAAACAAACAGGGAGGAGGAGGATCTTCTCATTACTGATAGGTGGGAGGAAAGTCCAAGATTCTAATATGGCCTCCACTGACATCTTGGAGGAGATCTCATTATCATCCAGTAGGGAATGAAAGTTCTGTCTACCCGATCAGTCTTCTCTGATACCAAGATGGGCAAGGAGGGGGATGTGCGGCAAGTGGCAACTCTACAGAGGGGAAAAGTTGGAGATTTAGACTTACTACTTGGCTTTTGCTGATGGATATGAGGGTTTGGCTGTGATGTTTTCCACAGTATTTTGTGGGGCATGGCAGTTACTGTCTGAATGTTTTCTGTCTTGCTAGGTCTCCTCTTTTGGTTAGAGAGACAGGCTTTTCTTGGGGCATTTTTTCCTCCCATTGGGGTTTCTGGGTTGCAGGCTTTCCCAGCTGCCAGTTCAGGGTACATAAAACAAACAAGACAGAGAACTCACCCTTGTGTTGTTTCTCAGGTCCCAAGGACCAGAGGCAGTCTACCTTTTCTCCAACTTTACAATCTTACTTAACAGTTTTATATGTAATTTCTATGGATTTTAGCCATATTTATTAGGAGGGATAGAGGGAAATATGTCTATTCCATCTTGATAGAGAAGTAGAAGTCCAAAATCAGTTTTAAATACTAGGATCTCCTTTTCTATAGAAGAAAAATGGCTTTCTTCCTCCACTAGCCATTTTTTTTTTTTTTTTTCTTCCCTGCCTTCCTTTCCTAACTATGCAAGTTTGGCTCAGAAACAATTCTTTCATTAAGTAACCCTTTGAGGTCACTATTACCAGCTGTGACAGTGTCTCAACCATTCCCACGTTAATAAGATCTTTTCTGCAGCCCTTTTACACATGATATACACAGACATTTCCAACATATGGTGATTATATTCTCAGCATATGCTGATTACATTCTGAACACATGCTGATCAGTTTCCCAAACAGATATTCTAGTCATGTTCGATTCCACCGTTTTATTGAGACTTTTTATATTAAGTAACTAATTAAAATTTATTTATAAGCAATGTTATTAAAGCCATATTGTTCAGTCTGTGGGTTTGTGGCTTAAAATAGCCTTTTTCTTCTCCGATGCATTCTTAGCTATGAGGCTTCTGTATAGCATAAATATTAGAGTGATTAAAATGATACTATTTTAGCCAGATGGGGCTGGCAATGGAACAGTTATCGGGGATCACATATACACAAGAAGTTTTATATACATTATTTAATTTACTTCTCAGAATAAAGCCTTGATGGGGATAACCATTTAACCCAAGAAGATTTTGCAAGGTCATATAGTTGGTAAATGCTCAACCTGGGATTAAACCCCTGCTGTAGGTACAGAGCCATCCAGCAGTTTGGGCCCATTAGTAGGCCATAAAATCAAATTAGTGGGCAGCAAACTTAAGGAAAAAAAATGAAAAAGATCAGATTAGAAAATATCACAGTGTATCTCATATATAGTAAGGGAAAGTATTGTTTAATGACAACAAGAGTGTGTTTCCTTTATACATACTTACTAATATAACCTGTGCACCAAGTCCCAGGCTATAACGTGTTTTCCATAATGTGGCTTACAGTTAAAGAAGTCTAGCACCATTGTATTAGGTGACCTTTTGAAATACTTCAAAGCCTTAATCTAAGTGAACCTGTTTACCATAGCCTCTGTGCAGATACCTTTCCAGAAGCTGTGCCATCCCTCAAGAAAAAAATTTATTTTTTAAAGACTCAAACTTGCAGTACAAAATCTCTGGTGTAGAAGAGTGAGTAGCTAGCCGTACAACAAAATTTCAATCTAATGTATGACTCTTGTTGTCCATGACTTGTGTGTGTATGTGTGTGTTCCTGCCATTTGATATTTTTTCTACTCACCACAAAAGTAAAACAAGATGAAATTCCAATCAGTTTGGCAATGAGGCATAAAGTAGACACCTATTCTTAAAGTTCTAAAAAGAAATTAAATTCCAGTAGTTTCAACGGGGCAGATTATGGTGTTAGAGGCATTTCAAATCCAGGCTCTGTCACTGAGAGCCTTGGGCAAGTCACCCCACTTCTTGATTTCCAGGAATCCACCAAAACCCACTGCCATCAAGTTGATTCTGACCCATAGTGACCCCAAAGGGTTTCCAAAGCTGTAAATCTCTACAGAAGCAGATTATCACATCTTTCTCATGGGAAGTCGCTGGTGGTTTTGAACCACCAACCTTTCGGTTAGCAGTCGATTGCTTTAACCGTTGCACCACCAGGACTCCTTCAATTTCCAGTGAACTAGGAATAACAATGAAAACTAATTCCTTGTGATCATGTAGAGATTAAAAGAAGATATACATAATTTATTATCAAAGCACGTGCCTCATAGCAAAAACTTAACTATTAGCTGTTGTTGTAAGTAAGACATTTACAGAAACCAGTTCCAAGAAAGTCTTGAACTCTTACAGGCAGGAAACGGATACTTTTTCTTTAGTGTTGCACTTGTTAAGTGGCCCTTTTGTCAGAATATACTAAACAGTGAATGAACATTGTCCAACTTTTACTTCATAAGTAACCGTTGGCTGATTTTCCACATAAAAAAAGGAAGCAAATTGTGAAATTATGTTTTCCTAGATTTTGTTTCTTCAAAAATGTCTGTGGCTCTACAATTCAGTCCTCCTTATAATCTTTCCAACTCCAGTTTAAATGACACAACAGTGGGGTTAAATCAAGAGCTGGAAATTATAAAGCTGGATTTCAACACTGAGACACAGGCCTCTAGAGCTGGTGCTCCTAAACACGGTGTTTTAAAAGTAACACACACACCTAAGCATATCTTTGATGACAGAACTTTTGATGTTACAGGACAACCTGGAGTCATCCATTTTCCCCATGCAGAAGGGCTCCCTGAACCTCCTAAGGCAGAAATGGGAATCCAGTGATTACCAGAAAAGTGAATGTTGTCCCAGAGGCAGCCATTGCAGGCTCTTCCAACCACAGGAAAGAAAATTGCTTGAAGCTGAAGGAGAGATCGTATCACCTCCTGGACCTCCAGATCTCCCAAGTCAGCCCTGCAGCAGAGGAGAACAGATGTTGAGTTCAGTTCCAGAGAAGGCTCCTGAGGATAAGAGTGACAACTTCCAGGGATATGGCCATCCTGAAGTGCTGAGGGAGGGTTCCATGAGCAGTCGGCGCAGGATTGAGCGCTTCTCCATTGCCCTTGATGAGCTGAGGAGTGTCTTTGAGGCTCCTAGGAGTGGAAACAGACCAGATGGATCAGAGTATGCCCAAAAGGTAAGGAGCCATTGCCTAAGACTTGAAGATTACAGCTGACAAGCTAGGCGACTTGTCTAGCCTGCCATTTATTTCTGAGCATGTCGTGTTTTTCTCCCTCAGCTGTACTCTAGGCAGATGTCCTGAAGCAATCCTGTAACGCAGTGTGAAATGTGACATCCTCTATTATTGACCTCCTCTGTGGTCTGTTGCAACAGAGACTTGACCTCCTTTCAATGCCACAAACATAGCTCTGATATGTCCTGTTACGTTGATGTTTGTTTCTTTATGTGTCTCCTCTCCACAGTTGGATTTTAAGTTCCTTAGAGGCAGGGACTATTTCTTACCACTATGTATCTCAGACTTTTAACAAATGGTGCTGTGCATTTAGCAGAAGCTCAGTGAGTGTTTATTAATAATGATAGTGAAATGGAACGAGTGAGGGCTTTGGAACCACGGTGACTTAAGTTTTAATCCGAAAACCTGCCATTTACTTCAATAACTGCATGACATTTCACCTTGTGAATACAAATCTCCTAAAGCTGCTGCTTTACAGGAATGCTTTGAGGAATATAGATAATATGTTTTAAACCACCCAATGGTTAAGCACTCAGCTATTAACCAGAAGGTCTGCAGTTCAAACCCACCAGCGGCTCTGAGGGAGAAAAGACGTGGAGATCTGCTCTCACAAAAATTTCCAAGGAGTGCCTGGTGGATTCCAACTGCCAACCTTTTGCTTAGCAACTGTAGCACTTCACCATACAGCACCAGGGTTTCCCACAAAAACTTACAGCCTGGGAAATCCTATGGGACATGTCTACTTTGTCCTATAGGGCCACTATGAGTCAAAATCAATTTGAAGGCACACAATAACAACACACATAGAGTCTGGAATATTTTGGGGTAGAAGGGAATGATCGTGCCTCAGTGATTATAGTGGAATATAACGTCATATATAAATAGGTCTACTAGTTAAAGGGGATAGCTAATCAAATCCAGGGAACAGTGTTAGTAACAGTATTAATTAGGACCATGTTTATACTTCTGTTTTCAATTAAAAGCAAGGATTGTTTAAACTGGAATTGCCTAAATTATATTTATTGCCCCCCCCGCCCCGGCCAAATCAGACCCATTGCCATCAGTCGATACCAACTCATAGTGACCCTATAGGACAACGTAGAACTGCCCCACAGGGTTTCCAAGGCTGTAAATCTTTATGGGAGCAGACTGCCATATCTTTCTTTCATGGAGTGGCTGGTGGGTTCAAACCACAGACCTTTCTGTTAGCAGCCTAGCATTTAACCAGACTTCCTCATTATTTTTTAAAGGGCCCACAATAAGAGAGATTAGAGATGCATTTCATAAAGAATAAGTAAATGATCTCAGGTTTTCCATTGGAAACAATACCCATACTTGGATAATTTTTTCAACTACTGACAGTTATCAAGAAGGTACATACCCCTACTCTAGTTAATGGGTAATTAGCACTCATAACACAAACAGAAAATTTCTCAAAATGGATTATTTTGCTAATAATGGCTCCTAGTTTTCCTACTGGGACAAGTATAATGATATTTGATCCAGTGAGACCATTCTTGGACATCAACTGACTAGAATTAGTTTAACGAGAATCAGGGATATAAAGATATTTTTATGAAGTTAAGTTGAAAGTAGAGGATATTTTAAAAAAAGAAATTCATTAATGCCTCAATTGAGGATTTTTTTTGTTTGTTTTCTTTTTATTCTAGGTGCTATCCTTTTTGTTTATGTCTTTATAATGCCTTTTATTTGGATGCCTAGGGATTAGGGTAAGCTCAAATAGCTATTTACAATGTCATTTATTTTTATCCTTATAAACTAAAAGAAGCAAAACCACAGAAAATAGTTTCCATTCAATTTCTATTGACTTTAGTGTAACAATTAAGGACATTTCCTGAAGAAAATGGATAAAACAAATGGTCAAAGGAGAAAAGTTTATTCATGGAAGTTTTATTATATTACCCTCTCCTCATATGGATGAAATGTAGTTGGTTAAAGGCAATTGTAAGAAAACAAAGCATTAAGAAGAGTCTGGTTGATATGTGAGATTACTGCTATTTGCACGGTATGTGGTTTTGAATCTAGTATGCATAAAAGTAATTATGCAAAAACATAAGATATATGAATATCACTATTTATCTTACAAAAATAAAATTTGGTAAGCATGTTTAATACATACTATGTTGTACTTTTTATGTTGTAGGTATTCTGAGGTACTGTCATATTTCCCTTAATGTATGAAATAGATTGTGCACTTAGAAATTCCTCTTCCACAGCAATCACACTTGCACTTTAGAGTCAGTTTTTCATAATTGAGTATTAGGAAGATTTCCTCTATGACTTCCATAACAAGGGAAAAAGGAAAAAGAAAAGCTAATGGAGAATTAGTTTGCTTTCTCCCAATGAAGCATGTTATTATGGTCTTGTTGTGTTGTTGTTAAGTGGCATAGAGTCAATTTTTGATGCATAGTGACCCCATGTGACAGGGTGGAATAGCACAATAGGGTTTTCTAGGCTACAATCTTTATGCGCGCAGATCTCCGCCGGGTCTTTCACTCACGGAGCTGCTAAGGTTAACTATTGTGCCACCAGGGCTCCTGAATTATGTTATCAGGCATATGAAAAGAACTCCAGTCCAACTAAATTGAAAACTAATATTATATTTCACCCAAAAGCATAGTGATAATATTGAGTGGCAGTTCTAACCCACTCAGAGGCACCTCAGAAGAAAGCCTGGCAATCTGTTTCCAAAAGGTCACAGCCTTGAAAATCCTATGGAGGAAGCATTTTTCCTCTGCAACATATGGTGTCACCATGAGTCACAATTGACTTGACAGCAACCAACAACAATAAAAACAACAACAAAAAAACCAAACCCACTGCAGTCGAGTCAATTCTGACTCATAACGATCCTGTAGGACAGAGTAGAGCTGCCACATAGGGCTTCCAAGAAGCGTCTGGTGGATTCAAACTGCCAACATTTTGGTTAACAGCCATAGCTCTTAACCAGTATGCCACCAGAGTTTCCAACAACAATAGCAACCCTTAATTCATTTCTCACACATTTTTTTCTTCTCCCCATCTCACCAATTCATGCTATTTTTATAAAGTAATGAGATAATATTTATTATTACAAATCCTGCAAAAAGTCTGGCTACTTTATTATAACCATGACACCTTTTTGTAGAGATTTTCTGTCGGGATACTGGTGGCGTGGGGAAAAGTATTAAATATTTATGATATTTAAAGCAAGGATAGAAAATAATTTTAAATAAGAAATTTCTTTTTTTCATTTATCAAATCATCTTTTTAATAAGAAAAAATAACTTGCCTTTTAGTGTTGATGCAGAAGGAAAATTTTAAGCAATCAGCACTTGGTTGGAAAAACTTTCTAAAATGATTGGTGTTAATATAAAATTTTGGGAATGTTTAAAGGTATAAAACATAATATATGTATGTATATTATAATGTATATATGTATGTATTTGTGTGTGTGTAAAAAAATTTTTTTTATATATATACATGCACATATATTTTTGCTCAAAACATTCTTAGCATGCATAGGATAAATATAAATCTTTATGTACTAAATGTGTTCATGTTAGGATAGTTTTGGTTTAGAAATATATTTTGTTAATTAGAAAAAGCAACTTCAAGACACTCAGCTAATAATTTCTGTAAGTATGAGAGCTCATTAAAGAGAGAGTATATCAATCCCTTAGAAATAGTCACTGTATTCCAAGCCTTTGTTAAAATAATTTATCTTAATAAAATTACAATGGAAAATTAATGAGGAAATCTTTAAATAATTTTGCTTGCTGACATTTTATCATTTTCAAAGAGGGACAGCCTATTGTTATCATTTCTAAAACAGCCTATAAAGGCAACTTAGAATATATTTTTAAACTATATCATTTTTAAGCTCATACAGCAGGCAATAATTCAAAGATATAAACTCACATAAGCATTATCCCAAATAAATGGCGTGGGACATAATTTTAAAACAGCTTTTGAGAACTTAGAAGAATCTGTTACAACATTACAAATCTTAGAGAAAAAGACCCATCTACTTGGGATGCTAAGATATAAATTGTTATTTTATAAGCCCATGTATCAGTTAGCACTGGCTGTGTAACAAACCTCCCCTAAAACTATTGACATTCAACAATAGGCATTCATTCTTACAAGTGTCTGGCCAGCTGGGTAATTCATCTGATCTTGTCTGGGTACACTCATGCATCTATGGTCAGCTGCCAGGTCAACTGGGGTTTGGCTACTCTAGGATGGTCAGAGCTTGGATAGCTCAACTCAGCCCTATGTTGTCTCTGATCTTCCAGCAGATTTCCCAGGTTTAGGCAAATGCCATCTAAATAGGATTTCAAGAGAGGAAGTGGGAGTATATAGGCCCCTGGAAGCCTAGGCTCAGAACTCGTTCAACATCGTTTTCCAACATTCCATTGGTCATTGTAGCCACAGGACAAGCCAGATTCCAAGGGTGCTTGAAATAATCTTCACCTCTTGATGAGATGAGCTACGAACTCACTTTTGCAAAGGGAAGTGGATACAGGAAGGGTAATAATTGAAATGATTTTTGTGAACAATCTACCACAGGCAAGTTTATATAAATACATTCAAATTTACCTAAATACGTTTCCAAAGATGTCCTTGCCCTAATCTAGAGAATCTGTATGTTACCTTATATGGCAAAAGGGATATTGCAGATGTGATTAAATTATGGATTTTGATATGAGAAGGTTATCCTGGATTATCCCAGTTAAAACTGGGTCCTTATAAAAGGAAGCCGGGAAAGTCAGAGTAAGACAGAGTGTCAGAGAAGATATGATGATAGAAACAGTGGTCAGAATGATCAGTCAGGAGTCAAAGAATGCAAGCAGTCTCTAGACACTGGAAATGTAAGCAAAGGGATTCTCTCCTAGAGCTTCCGGAAGGAATGCAGTCCTGCCCACACTTTGGAGATTTCTAAGCCAAGTGGTAACTCCAACGGTGGAATTGCAAGCAAGTCCCAGACCTTGAAACCTAACAGAGTTGGCCAAGTTGGATTTCAAAATTCCTTGGGACTGATGACTCCTTTTTTCCTTCCATTTTCTCCCTCTTTGAACAGAAATGTCTGTTAACTGGTACCCTAGGCCTGTCCCACTATTATATTTTAGAGCGGATGACTTGTTTTCTAGTTTTACAGAAATTGGATGGAAAGGACTTTTGCCCCAGGCTGAATCATACCCAGAGCCTCGCCCATACGTGATCTGGATGATTTAGATAATGAGATTTGTGACTTTAGAGCTGATGAGATTTATAGGATATTTTTACTCTGAATTAATGCTGTAATTGGTTAAGACTTCAGGGATATTGGAATGTGGTGAAATTAATTTGTATATGGAATGCACACAAATGTATCGGGGCATAAATCTGGAGAGTGAACTGTGGTAGTCAGAATAATTACCTCCCACCCCTACCAAACATGTTCATGTTCTAGTCCTTGGAACATGTGAATATGTTACTTTACATAACAAAAGAAACTTTGCAGATGTAATTAAGTATCTTAAATGGGAAGATTATTTTGAATTATCCATAAACAAACAAACCAAAAAAGGCCTTTATAAGGGGGGCAGGAAAGTCAGAGAGATTCAGAGAAGGAGATGTGATGATACAAGCAGAAGTCACGAGTCAAGCAATGCAGGCTGCCTCTGGAAGAAAAGACAAGGAAACACATTCTCCCTGAGAGCTTTCAGAAGTATTGAAGCCCTTGTTGACACCGTGAAACTAATTGCAGATTTCTGACTTCCAGAATTGTAAAGTAATACATTTGTGTTTTTTTTAAGTGCCTAAGTTTGTAGTAATTTGTTACAACAACAGTAGGAAACTAATACAGTTATATTCTAGGCTCTTTAAACGTAGCTAAAGAATGGTTAGACAGTGATATGGATTGAATGGTGTTCTCAGAAATATATGTTGAATTCCTGACCCTTAGTGTCTATGAATGTGATCTTATTTGGACCTAAGATCTTTACTGTTATAATTAAGATGAGGCCACACTGAATTAGGGAGGGCTGTATTTCAACATGCTTGGCATCCTTATAGGAAGAGGAGAAGAGACACAGACACAGAGGTAACACAGCCATGTGGAGATGAAGGCAGAGATTGGAGTTCCGTTTCTATAAGGCAAGAAACAGCAAGAATTCCTGGCAATACTAGAAATTCATAAAAAAATTTGGAACAGATTCTCCTTTAGGGCCTTCAGAGGGAGCATGGCTCTGCCAACACCTTAATTTCTTACTTACAGCCTCCAGAACTGTGAGAGAATACATTTCTCTTATTTGAAGCCACCCAGTTTGTGTTAATTTGCTATGGCAGCCCTGGGAAAGTAATACAGATGGTGTGTGATTTGGGAGGCGTTTTCCTCAGTTCTTCATCTGATGAACATATTCCCACATTTCAAAGCCAGGTCTTTGTGCTTTCTTCTATTTGTAGTTGATTGTGTGTATGCTTGTAATATTGACTGATCAAGGAACATTAATTAATCTAAGTTTTGGGAAGTTCTCCATTCAATATGAATCACATAGTCACATGAAAGCATGCAAGTACTTAGAATTGTTGTACATAGAAGAAGGAGAGGAAGTTTTCAAAAAAAAGGAATAATGGAAAGAGAGAGGAAAAAATGAAGAAGAGAAAGAAGGAAGAGAGGAAAGAAGGAACAAAGGACATGAGGGAGGGAAAGAAGGAAGGAGAAAAGGAAGAAGGGAGGGAGGTTAAAAGGGGCAAGCAATCACAAAAACCATGTGGGACATATTTGCCTCAATTCCTGTATTTCTCTACCAGTGGTTGAGTTTATGTGGAATATACAGGCATTTTTAAAAATAAAATGAACTTAACTCTGGCTAGTCAGTTCTGAATAGGAAGTGTTTAGACTAATTTGGAACAGGGCGGGAAACTGTAAGTTCCTTTTTATTCTTTGAGGCTCACAGTTGCTGGCCGTAAGGCGAGGATATTGAGGCCACTGAACAAACCTTCCTAAAGAATCCCTTCAGCCTTCAGTAGGTTCCCACTATAAATAAGAGCTTATTGTTGAAATTAATTAATTAATTCTGCCATTACTCCATTCATGTTTTTTAGTATCCAAATGGAAAATGATCTGATTTTCACGGTGTATGACTGTATTTTTAATGTATAGTTACCATGTTTCCCAAAAAATCCACTTACTTGTGCAATCAGGCTGAGTTACCTTATTGCCCTAGTCAAGACTTTTTCCATCATTTACTTAGGACCCAAGCTTCTGATAAAGGCCTTTTAAACCTGGGCTGCTCTTGATCAAAAACAGGAAGCACGCTCACCATATCCTAGTTATGCTGCCTCAGAATCTATTGATTCAGTCCATTATGTGATTGGAGGCTTGAAGAAGAACACAAAGACACAAAGCTCAGTGACTATGGGCCTACGTGGGCATCAATGATTAAATAGGCTATAAGTAATTAAATTACGATACAGTTGCCAGCATATGTTGTTTTCATTCTCTCCAATAATCACAGCCTTGGATTTTTCATTTAATGACCAATCTGCCATCTTCTAACTTTTAGTTCTGCCTAAAATCGGGCATTTGAAAGCAAAAGTGAATCACGACTTGCAGTTGGATTCCATTATAAAAGCACTTCTTTAGTTGTTTTAACTTAGGTTTTCTCCTTGAACCTGGGCTTTGGAGACCCTGAGGTTAATTTATCTCTAATCTCAGAGAAGAAAGCACCCCTCCTCTACAAGTGGTTCCTTCTGCCACAGCCTTTTCAGTATCCACCCCTTGTCTCATCCACGTTTCTGAGATAATTTCTCTCAGGGATGATGTATTTTGCAAAAGCTTTAACCAAGGCAGAGTTTATTACAATCTTGAAAATTATTACTGAAAAAAGTCTAGCAAACTCTAAAAAAAAAAAGAAAAAGAGCTAAATAAATATTCTTTTTAGGGGAAGAATTTGAGAGGTCACTGAACGGGAAAAAAAAAAATATATTGTTTCCTTTGCCGGAAATATGGGCAAGTAGGTTTTGTAGAGCTAATGAAAACAGGTTAATGAGAAAGATCATGACTTTTTTTGTTAGAGAAAAGATCATATTATATGGAATCAGAATGGTAACTTCAGCATAGCATATAAAAACATAATATTTGGTGACAAAGGTTCAGTTGGAAACCTTGGCTCAGCTACTTCCTCAATGCATAAGTTAGATGAATTATTTCACCTCATTAATCCTTAGTGTTCACATCTATAAAATGAGAAAATTAATACAACACAGGATTTTGTGAAGATGAAATGGAACACCTGAAGGAGAATAGGAAATTAAGAAATATAGCTCCAAATAAGTATTTCTTATATTTCCCTTTCTCTAATATGATTTATTTAGCTCAGTACATATCCTGGGGGAAATATTTTATCTCAACGGGCTTCTGTTTTGTCAATTTTAAAGAGAGAAGCTTACACTCTATGGCTTCTAAAAGTGGGAAGATGCTTTGGGCAAAGAAGCTTTTATTTCACATCTGAGAACACCTTTATCTTTCAGTATGCAAGGGCCCCACTTAGATGAGCTCTCATTGAACAGTCAGTAGGGTAAGTGTTAATGAAACTTTCCAACATGCGCTACAAACCCATTTTGCAACGAGAGCAAGAACTACAATTTGTTAAATTACAGTTTTCAAAGCTTCATTAAAACCCTAGACAGAAATGCATTTGCCAACTTCGTTGCCATTTCCAATTAGTAGAAAAAGTCACTGGCATTTAGGAACTCAAACTCCAAAAGAGGCAAGACTCATAATTTAAAACTGTTTGTTGCCTTTACATGCATGCTCCCCCCCACCCCGCCACCACACACAGCGTGTGCAGACACACATGCACACACACAGAACAAATGAAACTTAGATCTTAAGGACACCAGAAAGATGGGCCATAATGTCATGTTTTATATTATGCAGCCTTTAATTAGTGGTATCATTTTCTTTTTAAATAATGTTAGTGTTCTTCAACTGTCCTTTTTACCCATTTATATGTTTATTGTCTTTCTGCCTTCCGTGCAGTGTTTTATTTTAGTTGGGAAAAAAATAGCTCTGTGAACCGAAGGTAGAATTCCCAACTGAGTACATCTGTATGGCCTTTAAGACTTTCAGAGGGAATTGCCATCTCATCTCATTTGTGTGCCAAGAGATACATGCAATCACAATATGACGTTGTTAAAGAATGTAGCGCCAGTAACCACAGAAAGATGTTAAGCAATGTTGACTCACCTTCAAGTGGGAAAACTGCTGTCAGTTTACGGGCTGGCACTCACTGACGTTTTACTCAGGAGACTCAGGAAGGTTTTCACCCTGTGTTAAAGAATACTGATGCCAACTCTGCTACCTCTGTTGGGAGCCCACTTCTTTGCCCAGCCTATCCTCTCCAGAAGTTTGCCCTACATTTCTACTCACTGACAGAATTAATTTAATGAGTCTGGTACAGGTCTATTTCTTCCCTTCCCTGTCCTCCTATTGGTGGTTTTCTAACTCTACCAGGTTCTTTTAGAGAATTCTCTCACCATCAGGAAAAGCTAAAGGTAGAAAGAGATGATTACTTTGTGAGAGATAATTAGAGAGAATCTCAGTCTAATGCATTTGACTCTCAAATGTCATGGAGATGATGTACCAAAGAGAGTCTCCAAACCCAATCACTGAAAGTCCACCAATAATCCAAAAGTCATCCTGAAAGAACTCAATGTAGAAATTTCTTCCACAACATTCCTGACAGATATGCTTCCATTTACTGTGGAAAAACTTGGCAGAAACCACCTTGACCAAGTGATCAGCGTTAAAATCACCAGTGATAAGACATACTGATATTATGTACCTGATATGATGTACTAAACATTACTCCTATATTATTACTGCAAAAATTTATGCAATCTCAATTTGATCATGAAAAATGCCAGGAAAATTTGTATTGAGGATCATTCTGTAAAATAACTGCCCATTGATCTTCAAAACTGTTAAGGCCACAAAGACTGAGAAAACTCTATACATTAGTGGAAACTAAGGAGACAGGACAATTGAGTGCAAAGGGGGATTCTCTACTGGATCCCAGATCAGAAGAAAGAACATAAGTGGGAAAGCTGGTGAAATTCACATAAGGTCTGATCATTACTGGTTTCAAAATTGTGCTATGGTTAAGTAAGATGTTAAGATTAGGAAAATCTTGACAAACAGTGTATAAAAGAATTGTCTATATTATTTTTGTAACATTTATGTAAGTCTAAAATTATTTCAAAATAAAAAGTTAGTTTGCACAATGTGATTAAGGTAATTGATATCACTAAGTTGTACACCTGAAAAAAAGTTTAAAAAATTGATAATGACCATTTTTGAGAAATTTAGCAAGGTGGGGTGGTATTTTGATTTTTCCAACCTAACAGATTTACTGTTGTTGTGGAATGTTATCCTTAGTTCCTCACCTGTATACTTTTTTTTTTTTTTTATACTTCTACAGCTTTCATAGTTTCAATCATTTAATCTTTGCTTATAAACTCAGGATTTCTGTGACTAATTATTTCCTCGTAACTGGAATTTAAGGATTCAGTTCAACAGCCTTATGGTTATATTTGCTTTAAATTTATGCCTCACATCCCGTCACTGAGTTCTCACTAGATTTTCAGGAGTAGGATCCTTGTCTTCTTGTTGTTGTTGTTTAGGTCCTTGATTCTGACTGGACTGCTGTCCTTCCGAATCACTGACTCATACTCAGAAAACTCAAACTATCTCTTGTCTTAAGCTCGAACTATCTATTGCCCTTCTAATTTTGACAGCAAGCTTCAATCTATCATACATCACCAGAACTTCTGAAATGATCACGCTGTCTTTGGGGGGATATGATTTAATGTTTTTTGATGGATTTCACAATTGCTCCTAAAGCTTCTTCCTTCTCTTTGGACTTAAGTCCTCTGATGGCTGCCTTCTTTAACTCCATAACCTCTTCTGTCTGGTCTTTCTCACTAACAACCAAGCCTCAGGGTTGATATAATAAAGCCTTCTTTAATGCAGTTGCCCTTTTTTATTCCTCAGATGAAGTCCTTTGTCTGACCTTAGAAGTCTGACACCTTTTATAAGGGTTGAAATTCAAGATATTTAACATGGAAGGCTATACGGGCGCTGCCAATTTACCCTGTACAGCCCTAGTAGCACCCTCTTCCGTGATGTCAACCAGCCTTTAGGCACCAAACTATGCTCTTATTCAGAAAACAAACTGTTAACACATCTTCCTACTTGGAAAGATGTTCATCTGTTTAACGTGTAATGGTGAGTGAATGCAATGAGTACAAAACACCTGAAACAAATTCAAGCTCCATTAATGTTTCTCATCTATACCAATGACTACATATGATGATTTATGGTACTTAATAGTGTGCTAACTTGTTTTATGTCAGTGTAAGTCATTTATGGTATGCTATGAGACTTTTATGAGACAAATTGCTCTAAAGTGTGGTAATGCATCATAATGGGCGTAGCTCTCTTTATTTCCCCAAATTGTGGAAACATATCAGGAGTATACATTTAAATTAATCAAATGTTCTGAGCTCAACCTTGGATAGATGTCAGAATTTTTTTTTATTAATGGGAAAGGTGATATAAAAATATGTTTCTGTTCATAATCATTTTTTAATTTAAGATCTGTTCTCTTTTTCCATTTTATTTTTATTTTTGAATGTTAGGAGCATTTTTTTCCTTATGTCTTGAAATGTGTTAGTTTGCAATTCTACTAGAAAATAAGTTCAAGCAATATAAAATATAAATAAATAAACAAGGGGCTCCACAGACGTAATTTTCTCTTTCACGCACAGACACACAACAATCGCACATCCTTTTTCTTTCATGTTTAAAGGTAAAACTGAGAGGTTGCAGGTCATGTGTGCCAAAGTCTCTGAAAAGACTTACTAATCAAGGATCAGCAATTGTGTTTCCACTAAGATATGTTTCAGATCTGCCATTTGGTTTGTGGCTATAACCTTTTTTTCAGGGCCTGTGGATTTTTGTAGTTTTGCCTGAGTGCCTTGCTTCCTCCTAACATGGATTCATCCCTAGGTCACTTGAGGAAGAGGCACCGCACTGCCACTAATGGTTCTTTGTTAGTTTTCTTCCAATTAGCTCTGACTCGTGGTGATACCAAGTACAGCAGAACAAAATTCTGCCCAGTCTTACACCATCTTCATGGTCGTTGGTATGCTACAGTCCCTTGTTATGGCCATTGTGTATTTTGAATAAGTTCCAATTAGCAGGCTCATCTTCTAGCCCTATATCAGACAGTACTCTTTTGTGAGTCATAATGTTTTCATGGACTAATTTTCAGAAGTAGATCTCCAAACCTCTCTTCCTAGTCTGTCTTAGTCTGGAAGCTCTGCCAAAACCTGTCTATCGTGGGTGAACCTGCTAACATTTGAAATACTGGTGGCATAGCTTCCATCATTACAGCACCACACAGGCCACCATGGTATGCCAAATCACCAGATGATTGGTGGTCGTTAATAGCTAGCAAGTAATAATTGCTGAGCACTGAATAGTTTCCACACACTCTGGAGAGGGTTTCATTGGTATTATGCCACTTAATGCCCACAGCCATCTTAGGACTGTGGTCGAAGAACTATCATTATTCCCATTTTACAGGTGTGAAAGTTAAATAACTGCCCAAGATGATGGAGCAGAGATCTGAACCCAAGTCTATCACAGGCAGAACCAACAGTATTCAAACACCTCTCTTTGGGTGCTCTCTGAATTCATTCTGTCCATTTTCATACAGTATTTCACAGTTAGATTTCTCGTGCAAGTGGATCCTAGACTTTCCCCAAAACCGGAGCAACTCTTAAACATTGAGTACCACAAACTCTGCTATATGCCTTCAACTCTAAGATGCATGTTTTTTCACGTTAACATCTTTGAATTTGGCATGCTTTCTTATAAAATGCCATTTCATAGTTTGTCAGTTTTTCCCTCTTGCTTAGTAATACATAAAATAATGATGTATGGTTTTTAAACTAATGCTTTCTTAGTTTGGATAAAATATGTGGTAAATAAAATAAATATTTTGCTTAAATAGAGTAGTTAGGGGTTATTGAACATTCACTGTGTGCCAAGCTCTTTATTTACTTCCTTTTTTATTTGTCACAGCAATTCTATGAGCTACGCCATAGCACTTAACCACTACACCACCGACCAAGAGGCCAGGAGTTCAAATCTGCCAGGTGCTCCTTGGAAACTCTATGAGGCAGTTCTACTCTGTCCTATAGGGTGCCTATAGGGTTGCTATGAGTCAGAATCAACTTGACGGCAGTGGGTATTCTGTGAATTAAACTTTGTCAACATCACCATTATACAGATGAGAAAACAGAGGCTGTTAAATTATTTTTGTCTGAGGTCCTAACCACTGTGAGGAAGTGGTTGAAAATGAATCTAATCCAGACTGGCTGAGTCCAGAGGCCTTACTCCTAAAAACTGAAGAAGCTTGTTTTTGTATTTTACTTTTCTTGTTGATAGAGATAAGAATAAGCTGAAATTGTCTAGTCTAATGGATAGGTAACTTTAAGCAAAATAACTTTCACACTAAAAAGGAGCTTCATAAATAAGGGAAAGCCGTCAACAGTGGTTAATTTGGTGGGAAAGAAAAGTGTTCTATAATTAGTTTATGTCTTTCTTCTTTCAGAGATTGAGGGTGGAGGCAGAAATGGATTTAGTGCAATTTAAGTCCAAAGAAAGATATTCAGAGACATTTGGATGAAGAGAGAGAGAGAGAGAGAGAGAGGGAAGAAATAAAGAAATGGAGGGAGAGATGGAGAGAAAAAGAAAGAAAGAGTAACTTGGAAGTTTATTTTAACACGCATCAGGAGGCATAGTTATCTCTTTCTGATAAAACCAAAATCTAGAAAAAAGTCTAACTATGAGAATTTTTGAAACTTAGAAGCTGCTAGAAAAGGCAGCTGGAGAGGAGAGAGACTGGGGATTCAAAACTGAATGAAAATTTTTAATTTCAATGAACAGGAAAATAATCTGCTTTTTCTGTCTTTGGTGCTTCTTCACTCTCCCAATTTTTTAGTGTGGCTAGTTTTATTTTTTAATCAGTTTTCTGCTTCCGTGGTGTCAGTTTCTGACTCTATGTAGGTAAATCTGACATATTTATCTTCCCTTGACCTTTTACCTAAGTTCTGCCCCGAACTTCCAATTACTTACTGAAAATGTCCATCTGAATGTTATTCAACTTCCTCAAACTAGAAATGCCTAAGTCTGAATTCATTATCCTCCATCTAAATCAACTTTCTTACTTCAATCCCATATTTTTCCAATGGTAGCACCATGCCTGCAGCAACCCAGAGTCCTCTCTGATAGCTTAATTTATCCTGTTCATTATCCTTGAAATTCACTTCTCTCAATTTCCCTCCTTCCTTTTCATTTTCCACTACCCCTCTGGAGCCCAACCCCTTGTTACTCCCTACCTGAGTTATTACAATAGCCCCACTTATACTTTGTTACTCCCTTTATAATAAACCCTTTTGCCTAAGCTTACTTTCAGTAATAGTCACAGCTCCTCTAACACCCATACCTGTGGTCTCAGATACCCTGTATCATCTGTAGTGCTGCATTGTTAATTATGGAGTCATTAGCCACATGTAGTTATTTTAATCTAAATTTCAATTTGAATTAATTAAAAATAAATAGTATTAAAAATTCAGTTCCTGAGTCATGTTAACCATATTTCAAATTTTCAATTGCTTTGCTCTTGGTTGCCATTGAGTCAGTTTTGACTCATGCTGATGCTATCTATGTGTTACAGAGTAAAACTGCTTTGCAGGATTTTCTTGCCTGTAGTTTTTACAGCAGCAGATCACCAGCACTTTCTTCCATGGTGCTGCTGGCTGGGTTTGAACCACTGATCTTGTGATTACCATATTATGTAGTGCAGATATAAAACATTTCCATCATTACAGAAAGTTCTATTGCTCATGCTGCTCTAGTGACTCTGAGAGGAGTCCCAGTTTCCCCAAATGAAATCCTTCTAGGGGTCCTAAATGTTCTAGAGGTCTGCTGGTTTGCACTAGTCTATCTCTCTGCCTTTCATCTTCTAATGTATCGAGCTAACTGTGCCTGAGTTTCCCTTTTTATATTGTCCCTGAATGTTCCAATACATTTTATTCTTGGAATCTTTCCAAACAACAATGTCAAGAGATGGAGAAGATAATGTGAAGTGAATCTGCTTACAGTGATTTGTCGTAAACGCTGAGAACCTTATTAGGACTAATTGCAGGGATGCATAGGACCCAGAAAACTTCTCAAGCATGCCATAGATTTTCTTATTAACAATTAAAAAAAAAAAAAAAAAAACCTTTTCTTCCATTGCTTTATTTCATGCAGATATCTGACACACCTGTAGGCAGGTTTTGGATTTCTTCGAGTATTATGCAATGATCATTTTCCAGAGCTTGATAAAAACCCAAACCAAACCCACTGCCATCGAGTCGATTCCGACTCATAGCGACCCTATAGGACAGAGTAGAACTGCCCCATAGAGTTTCCAAGGAGCGCCTGGCGGATTTGAACTGCCAACCTCTTGGTTGTACCAGTTGTAGCATTTAACCACTACCCCACCAGGGTTTCCCAGAGCTTGATATTCCCTTATAATTTGTTATGTCTTGTTTATGCCAGCTGTTGCTAAACTGGCTTGTTTGATTTTTCACCTTCCATTTTTTTAGTTCTAAGGGTTTTTTTTTTTTTTTTTTAGAATAAACTTGTTTTTCTTCATTTATAACAATTTACTTCTAACCTACTTTTAGTCTTGTTTTGTACTTTAGTTTGCTCTGTATAATTTCAAATTCAATTTCCTAATTTTTTATATTATTTGAGCCTGGATTGCACATATATTTCATCTGCGTGGCAAGCATACATCCTGCTCGTCCAGAAACAGTTCTGGTTTACACATGTTGCCCCAGCATAATTATTGATAGTATCCCTTCCACTCTCAGAGGAGTTCTCATTTGGATGGTAAATTGGTTCATCACCTACCTGAATATCCACCAAGATAATAAGGCAGGAAACACATCTCTTTCTTTGTTCCACGTTTTTTAACAGAGTGTTGAGCATGGGTAGGTGTTCAGTAAGTAACTTGGGAATGAGCAATGGAAGTTCCTCATTAAAATGAACTTGTTCCTTCCAGGCTCTACTGTCCATGTCATGTGTATTAGCATTCCATCCTTTCAAGTGCACTCCAGGGTAACCTTATAGAAATTGTTCATCTGCACCACCTGTACTTACACTCCTTCTCATCTGACAGCAGGTGTTTGATACCACGATGGCATTTGTCTTTTGTATTGTACTCAGCCCAGCCTGAGCAATTTCTTCAGTGGCTCTGTGCCAGCTTCTCAAGGTTACATACCCTGTCTTACCACTCCGTATGGCTTATGGATGACACTAGTAAAATTGTCTAAGAATCAGATATAAAGGAGTTAATGCTTCTCTTATTGACCTTTTTAAGTCTGAAGCTTGATGCTATTTTGACATCAAGCTATGTCTACCAGCTTCCCAAAAGGTAAGCTAACTTCTTGATTCATATTTATAATATTTTCCAGTGCATTATCAGACAGTGGTCTGCATGTGCAGCTGGTTTCAAAGACACCTTTTATCTCTGTGCTGCACAGACTTTCTTGGTTGAGTCTACAGTTCATGGACTGCAAATCTACCCTCACCCCACAGCCCACCACCAGCTCAAAAGCTTCATTCATAGTGCACTGTGACTTTACATCTTCACTGTTGCTGTTTTTGACCTTTTTTCTACTCTAGAAAATGTTAAATAAGAATTATTACTGTTTCATTTTAAATTATGAAACGCTTCAGCCATAGAGGAAAGTATGAAAATACATTCTGCATCTTCTTGGAGCTCTGTATCAAAAATGCAGTGGCGAGCGTCCTGAGACTCTCAGGCCGGAGGTCCTCCTTGTATGTGCCACCCACGGAGTTGAAAGACTTTCTTGGCTAGCAAAATGCTTTCTCTTGTGCTAACGTCCAAATTACCTTTCTGTGTAATATTTGAAAATGCCTACAGAAAACAGGAGAAAATAAACTAAGCAGATGCTGGATTCAGAATAAATATACCCACATACACACACAAACTTACACATACACAGCATTAAAAACAAGCCAACAAGAAATCCAATTAGTTTTTCTTTTTTTTTGCAGAAAGGTAACCAGTGGTCTCTAGAACATACAGCTAACTGAAATGGATTCTAATACTCAGAGTGAAACTTTCATAGGTATACTTGTTGCTGAGTCATCACATTTTCTTTTTTCTTCTTCATCAGTGAAGAAAGTCAGGGTTTTGGTCTCCAAGGGCATTCAGCTTCTGAGTTTCTTTGTTGCTAAAAAAAAAAAAAAAAAACTATGTAGGTGATATTCTTATCATTTCAAAGAAAGGGAGGGGGGAAACGGAGGAAGAATGTGCTGCTGAGAAGCCCAGATCCTATTTTCTTGTGATGCCACTCATAATAACTTAGAAGCGGTAGCTAGAGTATCGATGCTGTATAAGCAAAAAAAAAAAAAAAACCTATTAAATGGTTTTTAATGGTTGAAAACTAAAAGTAAATGTAAAGATGAAATCAATGTATTAGAAACACCTTTTCCTTTTCCATAGCAATATCTTTTGCTAGTGTTCTCCCTGGAGTTATTTAGCATATTGCTCAGAGGTACCTCAGTAGAATATATCAAATGAGATCTTCTTCATTCATCATTCTGTACTGAAAGATGCTTTCCATATGTAGAGATTAAAAACTATAAATTCTTCCAAAGAAATTATTCCAATTACCATATGCATATTACTAGTAAGTCCTCTCCCAGCATGAGATTATACTGAACTTTAACTTGCAAATCCATTTCCAAAATAGATTATCATTAAAAAAAAAAAAAAAAAAGACAATCCAGTTGTTATAAAGATATGGCAATTAAAGAAACTAAGGTAGAATGATAAGGATCTTAAAGGAGAAAAGGCCCTCAGATGTCACTGAGTCAATCCGACTCCCAAGGTTGTAATCTGTACTAAATCCCTGCTGGATGCCAACCCAGTTTCTACTTGAATACCTCTAGTTTTCAGGAGTTCATACCTTTGCAAAACAGTTCTTTCTACTATCAGGTGGCTTTCATTCTTAGAAGCTTAATCCTTATGTTCAGTAGAATGTGTCTCTTGGAAGTATCTGCGTTTTAAGTAAAGTTTTACCCTTTGGAGCAACACAGGTTACCCTCTATTCATCACTGTGGGAAATGGCAGGCTATATATAACCTTGAGGACCCAGGACACAGCTTAGCAGTAGGAGGTGAGGTTGAGATACTCTTGAGTGAATTACAAAGAATCTGGAACAAACCTATGCATGACAATGGCATGATATGATTCAGCAGGTTCAGTCTAAAGAAAGACAGATACGACCTGGAGAAAAAAAAAATGTTGGATGGTAATTAAAGAATGGTACTGGCTTTTCAGTCAATAGATTTGATATGTTCCTTTGCAGATGTTTCAAAAATCTTTTTGTAAACAAACGTGGACACATCAGGAATACATTAGTAGACCAATTTGAGAGTTCCAGCAACTGTAGTAGAGACAGATGTCATTGACTGCTTTTTGTTCAAGTGTTGCAGTAAGCATTTGAGGCTAGGAAGGCAGAGGATTTGACAACTGTTGGTTCTATCAAGCATGTTTTACTATCCTTCTTGAGTGCAATTCATACTCTTTAGAAATGTTAGCACCCTGTGCTGAGATAATATGTCCCTACTTGAGGCTTTGCCTTCTCTGGCAAGGCTTTAAACGCAGGACTTGTAACAGCTTTATTTGTACAGACAGATACCAAATGTGTCATATACATCCTTTTTTACTGCTAAATTTTTGGAAAATTTTTTTTCTCCAACTATAATTCCAGTCACAAACATACATATACTAATCCTTTTCTCTTTTTTGGACATGATTATGCTAGCATATAGCCTCTGCTTCCCATGACAAGTATCTCTTGTGTCCTTACAATCAGGTTAAAGGCCAGGATGGAATGAGAAGAGGCTCCCTAAGTACTTCTGTCCTTTACTTCTTTTGTGGGATGCCAAGCAACAGAACATAAGCTTTCCTCCCAAACACACGTCTGCAACTTTATTGTACTGTGGTGGCTTGTGTGTCACTGTGGTACTGGAAGCTTTGCCACCGGTTTTTCAAATACCAGCAGGGTCACCCTTGGGGGACAGGTTTCAGCTGAGTTTCCACACTAAGACAGACTAGGAAGAAGGACCTGGCAGTCTACTTCTGAAAAAAAATGACCAGTGAAAATCTTATGAATAGCAGCAGAACGTTGTCTGATATAGTGTCCAAAGAAGAGCCCCTCAGGTTGGAAGTCTCTCAAAATATGACTGGGGAACAGTTGCCTCCTCAAAGTAGAGTCAACCTTAATGACATGGATGGAGTCAAAATTTTGGGACCTTCATTTGCTGATGTGGCACTACTCAATATGAGAAGAAACAGCTGCAAACATCTGTTAATAATTAGAACATGGAAAATTGGAAGTCCTCAAAAATGAAATGGAGTGCATAAAGATTGATATCCTAGGTATTAGTGAGCTGAAATGGACTGTTATAGGCCATTTTCAATCAGACAATCATATGGTCTACTATGCTGCGAATGAAAAATTTAAGAGGAATGGCGATGCATTCATCATCAAAAGAACATTTCAAGATCTATCCTTGAAATACAATGTGTCAGTGATAGGATAATTTCCATAAGCCTACAAGGAAGACCACTTCATACGACTATTATTCAAATTTACACACCAACCGCTAATGCCAAACATAAGGAAATTGAAGATTTTTACCAACTTCTGCAATCTGAAATTGATTAAACATGCAATCAAGATGTATTGATAATTACTGGTGATTGGAATATGAAGGTTGAAAACAAAGAGGAAGGATCAGTAGTTGGAAAACATGGCCTTAGAGATAGAAAGAATGCTGAATATCCCGTGATAGAATTTTGCAAGACCAATGACTTCTTCATTGCAAATATCTTTTTCGACAACACAAAAGGTGACTATACATCACCCAATGGAATACACAGGAATCAAATTGACTACATCTGTGGAAAGAGACAATGGAAAAGCTCAATGTCATCAGGGACTGACTGCAGAACAGACCACCAATTGATCATATGCAAATTCAAGTTGAAAGAGAACAACATTAAAAAAAGTCTACAAGAGCCAAAATACGACCTTGAGTATATTCCACCTGAATTTGGAGATCATATTAAAAATAGACTTGACACATTGAGAACTAATGATTGAAGACTAAATGGGTTAAGTGGGATGACAAGGACATCATAAATAAAGAAAGCAAAAGATCATTAAAAAGACAGGAAAGAAAGAAAATACCAAAATGGATGGCAGAAGAGACTCTGAAAATTATTCTTAAACATAGAGTAGCTAAAATGGATGGAAGAAATAACGAAGCAAAAGAATTGTGCAGAAGATTTCAAAGGGCAGCTCAAACAGACAAAGTAAAGTATTATAATGAAATGTGCAAAGACCTGGAGTTAGAAAACCAAAAGGGAAGAACATGCTTGGCAATTCTCAAGCTGAAAGAACTGAAGAAAAAATTCAAGCCTCAAGATGCAATTTTGAAGGATTCTATGGGCAAAACTTTGGAAGAAGCAAGAAGCATCAAAAGAAGATAGGAAGAATACAAAGAGTCACTGCACCAAAAGAAATTTGCTGATGTTCAGCCATTTCAGGAGGTAGCATATGATCAAAAACCGATGGCATTGAAGAAAGAAGTCCAAGCTGCACTGAAGGCATTGGCAAAAAGCAAGGCTCTAAGATTTGATGAAATACTGATTGAGATGTTTCAACAGATGGATGCACCTCTGGGGGTGCTCACTGCTTTATGACAAGAAATTTGGAAGATGGCTGCCTGGCCAACCGGCTGGAAGGGGTCCATATTTGTTACCATTCCAAAGAAAGGTGACCCAATTAAAAAAAACTAGTGTTTTTTTTTTTTTTTGACCCAATAGAACACAGAAATTATCGAACAATATCATTTAGTATCACAAGCAAGTAAAATTTTCCTGAACATCATTCAAAACAAGTTGTAGCAGTACATCCACAGGGAACTGCCAGAAATTCAAGCTGGATTCAGAAGAGGATGTGGAACAAAGGATATTATTGCTTACGTCAGATGGATCTTGGCTGAAAGCAGAGAATTACCAGAAAGATCTTTACCTGTGTTTCATTGTCTATGCAAAGGCATTCGACTGTGTGAATCATAACAAAATATGGATAATATTGCAAAGAATAGGAATTCCAGGACACTTAATTGTGCTCATGAGGAACCTGTACATAGACCAAGAGGCAGTCATTTGAACAGAGCAAGGGGATACTGTGTGGTTTAAAATCTAGAAAGGTGTGCATCGGGTTTGTATCTTTCCATCATACTTTTTCAATCTGTATGCTGAGCAAAAAATCCAAGAAGCTGGACTATATGAAGAATGTGGCATTAGAATTGGTGGAAGACTCATTAACAACCTTCAATATGCAGAGGACACAACCTTGCTTGCTGAAAGGGAAGAGGCCTTGAAGCACTTACTGATGAAGATCAAAGGCTATATCCTTCAGTAAGGATTAAAGCTCAACATAAAGAAAACAAAAATCCTCACAGCTGGGCCAATAAGCACGTAATGATAAATGAAGAAAAGATCGACATTGTCAGGGATTTCATTTTACTTGGATCCACAATCAACACCCACGAAAACAGTAGTCAAGAATCAAACGACTCATGGCATTGGGCAAATCTGCTACAAAAGACCTTTTTCAAGTGTTAAAAAGCAAAGATGTCACTTTGAGGACTAAGGTGCACCTGACCCAAGTCATGATATTTTCAAGTGCCTCACATGCCTTTGAAATCTGGACACCAAATAATGAAGACAGAAGAATAATTGATGCCTTTGAGTTATGGTGTTGGTGAAGAATATTCAATATACCACAGACTGCCAGAAAAATGAACAAGTCTGTCTTGGAAGAGATACAGCAAGTGTGCTCCTTGGAAACAAGGATGGTGAGACTTCGTCTTCGGTATTTGGGACATGTTATCAGGAGGAATCAGTCCCTGAAGGACATCATGATTAGTAAAGTAGGAAGTCAGCAAAAAAGAGGAAGACCCTAACAAGATGGATTGACACAGTGACTGCAACAATGAGCTCAAGCATAAAAACGATTGTGAGGATGGTGCAGGACCGTGTAGGCCTTCGTTCTGTTGTACACTGGGTGAATATCAGCTAGAACTGAATGGAAGGCACCTAACAACAACAACCTTTCCTCCAACACACCCCAACAAGCCCAAGCACACTCTACTCTCTCTCTTAGCACCCATCTCTATGGCATTTTGGACTTGAATAATACTATTCGGTCTTCATTGTGGTTTATAATTCCTAGTAGTGATGGGAAAGTAAGATTGCTCTTATACATGAATGGATCATTTAAATTCAGAAGTCACTGAGTGTTCGCTAGAGCTAATGTTTGAATGTTGATTTCTTTCATCTTCATGCAAAGGCCACACAAAAGTTTGTGTTTTGTTTGTATAATGAGAACTGTAATCAATGAATCTTTTTTTTTTAATATTAACATTTGATAGAACCTTCATAGAGAGTAGATTTTTATCTCCTCTTCCACATCCTCCAACACCTTGTATTAGGTCTTCCTTATTAACAGGCATTTTTCTCTACATAAAAAGGATTACAGGCTATAATTTTACATGTCATAGTTAGTAGCTATATTTATCAAAAATCTTGTCAACTCTGTAACTAGACAGCTATCAACCTACATTCACTACTGTTCTGTGAAATATCTCCAGGAGTTAGTATAAAAGGCTTACAAATTTTTCATTGAGCCATTTAATTCAGTTCCTAAGTTAACATTTCAGTTTCCCAGATCACAAATTTCTCAGGCCTCTGTAATTACTGAATGATGGGTGACCCATTTAGAAATATTGTATTTTCAGTGGCTAAGTATGCTCTGGGAATTGCAATCAACAGGGACACCAAATTTATATTGCTTTTTTAGTTCATAGCGTAATTTTAATGTTTCATTTACTGTGATTTCATAGATAGTCTACGGACCACAATCAGCACAACTCACTTAGTCCAAATGGTTATCTTTTTAAAATAAATGCAAACTCAAATGCTCATACTGAAATTATTTGTATATATGTGCTTTCCCCCATTTTTCTCATGGGAAAAGAAGACTGTGTCAAAATCCACCTGGGTTCCCCCAGTACCTAGCAGAGTGATAGATACATGGCAGGCGTGCAATCAATGTTTATTGAATAAACAAATTCATTTTGAAGTAAACCTATGCCTTTGACAATTATGTATATAATATTTGAAGGACTAGCACCTGAGATTATTTGGTATTCTTAAGTATTCTTCTTTTATTTCAATTATTTGGGATATTATATATTTGCTCATTTTAATTTGAAACCCATTAAATCTATTGCTATCAAGTAGATTCCAACTCATAGTAACCGTAAGGGACAGAATAGAACTGGCCAATAGGGTTTCCAAGGAGCGCCTGGTGGATTCAAACTGCTGACCTTTTGGTTAGCAGCCATAGCTGTTAACCACTATGCCACCAGGGTTCTTAAATTGAAACAGTCTTCTCAAATTTATTTTTACATTTTTTTTCTTGTCCTACCTACCTTCCTCCACTATTATAACAACCATAAATAGTCTACTATTATTGAAATCTGGCCAGACCAATAATTTATAAACCCACTTTCACATAAAATGTAGAAAGCTACCAGTCTTGATTTAAAATGGCTACCATTCCAACCTGCTGCCACCTATTATTTTAATCATTGCCATTTTAAAGTCTTTAAACACTAGTGTCTATTTTATTAAGGAGTCCTAGTGGTGCAGTGATTAAGTACTCGACTGCCAACCAAAAGGCTGATAGTTCAATCCTGCCAGCTGCTCCTTGGGAGAACGATGTGACAGTCTGCTTCAGTAAATATTACAGCCTTGGAAACCCTATGGGGCAGTTCTACTCAGCCCTATAGGGTCACGATGAGTTGGAATTGACTCGATACCAATGGGGCTTTTTTTTTTTTTTAAGTATATTTGGCTGTTGCAGTCAAAAGGGAAAAGGGACAACCCTTAATAATCTCTGCTTTTATAACAAATATTCAGAAAGATCTACTTCACATAACAAAATCCTCTCACTCAGAGGCAACACTTCATCTTCCACATT